>NC_065587.1:87633379-87941035 GCF_024542745.1 Macaca thibetana thibetana | reverse complement strand
TGACCATTCTCCTGATAATAGCTGTTGTCTATTTCATTGATTCTACTCATATATATTATTTCCTTCCTTCTAATTTGTTTAGGTTTATTATTCTTTCTTCTAACATCACACTGAACAATTAGTCTTCCTTTATTGTGATATAATAAAGCATAAGATGATATATACAATATGCAACATAAGGCTATAAATGTCTCTCTGGACTCAAATAATTTAACTGGTGTGATGTGATGTTGATTCAGTGACTTTTTTTTTTTTTGAGACTGTCGCCCAGGCTGGAGTGCAGTGGCGTGATCTCGGCTCACTGCAAGCTCCGCCTCCCGGGTTCACGCCATTCTCCTGCCTCAGCCTCCCAAGTAGCTGGGACTACTACAGGTGCCCACCACCAGTCCCGGTTAATTTTTTGTATTTTTTATAGAGACGGAGTTTCACTGTGTTAGCCAGGATGGTCTCCATCTCTTGACCTCGTGATCCACCCGCCTCGGCCTCCCAAAGTGCTGGGATAACAGGCGTGAGCCACTGCGCCCAGCCAATTCAATGACATTTTTTGAGACTTGAGTTATGGCCAGGTACAAGGTGAATTCTTATACCTGTCTTACTGCTTATATATTTTGAAAAATATTATGCTATATTGTTGAGAGTAAAGTTCTATACATGTCCATCAAATCAAACCATTGTTCAAATCTTTTATACCTTAATATTTTTATTATTTGATCTTTTAGTTACCAAAAAATTGTATTAAAATCTCTCAGTCTGATTATAAATTTGTCATTTTTAAAAATTTCTTGTTTCTTCTTATGTCTTCAGTTTCTGGTGAAGTTTTTTTTATTTTAGCACGTTGAGACTATGTTATTAAATGTTTAGAAGTTTTAAATTGTTTTATCTTCCCAGTAAACTATACCATTTACCATTAAAATTACCATTAGCATTAAAATTGTCTCAAATAATAATGTTTCGCTCTTAAATCTACTTTATTGGATAGTAATAGCCAACCTAATCCAATGGTGTCTTTTGGTTAGTGTTTGCCTACTACATACTTTTCCATTCTTTTATTTTCAACCATTTGTGCCTTTGTGTTGTGAATGTATTATCTTAGTAATTCCCCATTAATTTTAACATACACATTTCATTTAATAAAATTAAATTTCACTCTATATTGACTCTCTTCTTCAAAAATACAAGGACTTAAAATGTTATAATTCTGATCACCAACTTTGATCATACTTACATAGTCATTATTGCTTTATACAGTCTGAAATACTTAAAATATCTTTTATATAAATATATATGAATATTACTATTTGAAGTTACTTAGAGTTTATTTCTACTGAGAGTTTCAGAGAAAATTTCCATTCTTCTTTTAGGAATCCTCTGGTGATGACCAGTGTGAAACCCATTACTATAATATGTTAATTTCTTGGCATGAGGTTTCCAGGACCATGAAAGTAGTGTAAAGAACTCCAAATCCACTTGGGGCAGGTCCACAATAACATATTTTTAAAGAAGACTCCCCCAGCCCCACCTAGAGCCCAGATCAAAAGAGACAAACTTTCCAGCATTTTATTTTGTGGGAAGCGGATTTACCGTACAGTCCCGTTTACTAATCAAAAGCCTCCTCTTTCATGGCAGGGTCACAGATCCAATTCCCCAACCCACTTACACCCCCAGCCTTGTCTTCCGTCCCTGTGCAGTCATTAAAAGAGACATCTCTTGTTTACTGAGATGGGCAAATGCCACCAGGGGAGATGCAGTAGTGAGTGACAACATGATCCTTCGGTATTCAGCTTCCTCTTTATTTACATCTCCAAGGATATCTCTCACCTGCTTCTAAGTTCAGCTCTGCTGTGATATTATCCAGCATTTCCTGTTGTTTTGGATCAGGAGGATTTTCAGGTTATCTTGTCTATTGGACATCACAAAGCAGTCACAATGACCTTCAGAAAAGGCTTACCTGATCGTGTCATTCCCTGCCTGCTTAAACCCTTCAAAGACTCACCTCTGCCCTGAGGTAGACACCTGAATTCCTACTGCAACTTCACATTGCTGGCCTGCTGCCTCCTTCTCCCACCCCAACTCCTCCAACATTGCTCCGCCCCTCCTCACCTCACTCTAGCAACAGGCCTTTCATGCTCAGTCTCTCTGATGTGCCATGCCTCCAACCACCCCATAGACTTGACCACTGCTGGGTCTTTGCCTAGTAAATTCTCCCTTCCACCTCGCCTCGATGTATGTCATGCCCCTTCATTCCTCAGATGTTGTGGGAATTCAGGGACCCTGAATGAAGGGACCGGCTGAAGCTGCAGCAGAAGAACATAAATTGTGAAGATGTCATGGACATTTATTAGTTTCCCAAATTAATGCTTTTATAATTTCTTACACCTGTCTTTACTGTAATCTCTGAACATAAATTGTGAAGATTTCATGGACACTTATCACTTCCCCAGTCCATACCCTTGTGATTTTCTATGCTTGTCTTTACTTTAATCTCTTAATCCCATCATCTTCTTCGTAAGCTGAGGAGGATGAATGTCGCCTCAGGACCCTGTGATGATTCCATGAACTGCACAAATTGTTTGTAGAGCATGTGTGTTTGAACAATATGAAATTTGGGCCTCTTGAAAAAAGAAGATGATAACAGCAATGTTCAGGGGAACATCAGAGATAAGACTTCTGGCCGCCGGTGAGCCAGACGGAACAGAGCCATATTTCTCCTCCTTCAAAAGCAAATAGGAGAAATATTGCTGAATTCTTTTTCTCAGCAAGGAACATCCCTGAGAAAGAGAATGCACCCTGAGGGTAGGTTTATAGGCGGCCCCCTCAAGGCGTGCCATCTTTTATGGTCGCCCCAGTCTCCTGTAGCTCTCCCAGGCTTATCAGGATGAGGAAAATTCCCGCCTAATAAATTTTGGTCAGACAGGTTGGCTGCTCTCAAACCCTGTTTCCTGATAAGATGTTATCAATGACACTGCGTGCCCAAAACTTCATTAGCAATTTTAATTTCGCCCCATCCTGTGGTCCTGTGATCTTGCCCTGCCTCCACTTGCTTTGTGATATTTTATTACCTTGTGAAGTATGTGATCTCTGTGACCCACACCCTATTCGTGCACTCCTTCCCCCTTTGAAAATCACTAATAAAAACTTCCTGGTTTTACGACTCTGGGAACATCACAGATCCTGCCAACATGTGATGTCTCCCTCGGACACCCAGCTTTAAATTTCTCTCTCTTGTACTCTTTCCCTTTATTGCTCAAACCAGCCAAGACACCTAGGAAATAGAAAAGAACCCATGTAACCATTGGGAGTAGGTTCTCCCGATACTCAGATGTTGTGTCTGGCCCTAGAGGCTAATGTCCAGTTGCCCACTGCATGTTCTCACCACACCTTCTTTCTAACACTTATTGCAGTTTATGATTAGATGCTTAACAGTATGAGTATCTAATGGATGTCTGTCTTCCCAGCATCCTCTTGGCACTGTAGCCCTACCAGGCAGGTCAGCGCCCAGCTCACAGTATCTACTCATAAGTCACTAAAGGAATGCTTATTGAATCAAGATGAATGCAGAAGCTATTAGGATGACCCCTTGATGAAGGGATAAAGGCCTGGGTTATGGCCTGACAATGGAGCAAGTGGAAAGGTCAGATAGGAGAGAGACGGAAAAGAAAGAATTGACAATGTTTGGTAATTGTCAAACAGTTGGATGACAGAATACATTTAAAAGGGAGCTATATTTCACTGGAGGATATTTGATTATCTACATTTCAGTCGCTCTGAGTATCGAGTGTAAGAACATTCAGGTGGGAACCTCCAGTGGTCGTGGGGAATACTGGAATCATGCTGGGGAGCAGAATGAAGGTCACAGTCATCTGAATCAAGGTGGGGGCTGATTTTCCACATAGGGATTCAGTTCTTGGGGAAGGCTCTGGGGAGAGAGGAACGTGGTGCCTGGGGCTACGTCCTCAGAACCAAGGGGAGGAAAGAAGAAAGAGCCGGAGAAAGACACAGGAAGCAGCCCTAGCAGATGAGAAACAGGGACTGTAAGAGGGGTTAAGGAAATGAGGCATAGGTTTCCAACAGGAGAGCTGAGTCTACAATGTCAAAGGCTGCAGAAAGGTCAAGAAGAACAATTTCCACATTACACCAGAAGAAGCTATGCAAGTTCAATTCTGCCACGAATTACCTACTCCTTTCCATGTTCTCCTGTACATCTTTTCAGGATAAACTTTAGAAAGGCAGACAAGATAGAGGCATCTACCCTGTGGGGTCCTTCTAAACTAGGAAAAATGTTAACTTCCATTAAATCACTCTAGAAGTTCTCAGAGATTCAAAAATGATGCATGAAGAAATTTGCAGTTATTTTGAGGAAGTTGTGTTCTGAAACTATATAGATGTTTCTGAATGTGTCCTATTCCCTCACCTCCCATAGCCCACCCCATAACAGTTGTGCTTTGAAAACTTCTGTGTTGTTTGAGCTATTTTATTCTGGTCACAGACTCATTATTCCAATGTTATTCATATCCCCAGTATTTAACAAATAATATACATCAATCTTATAAATCATACTTTCTAATCATTAATATAGGTCTCAGGAAATCACCTGGGAAAATTGCAGTAACTCTTAGAGTTATTTGGAGAGTAAAAGCCCTACCTAAAATTTAATATCATAAAAACAGACATAAAGCACTACAAAATAAAAAAGAAACTTTTACTATTGCTTACATATTTTAAAGAGACAGACACTTTCTGAGCAAGTTTAATGATAAAAAATATTGAACTTTACTAAGACGAGTAAAGGAAAAAAAATTGTGTATCAATAGGAAATTATGCATTGTTTAGAGCACATCTTTCCAGATTATTCTTACTTTTCATTGCATTTGAGCTCTTTCACGACTCTGTAAATTGACAGTGACGCAAAATAATTATCTATACGTGCAAATTTTGTCTAGTAGGTTCAATTGACTTCTCTCCCCTACTATGAAAGAAACCAATTTTGCCTCCATTTGCACATTCATTTCAATATTCCTGATCTATATTTGTGTCCGTTCTTTGGATTCTCCTTTGAAATGTCTATAACATCTTACCAGTTTCCTCATTCTTAATGAGTTAAAGAAAATCTTCAACACATGTTTATTTTATATCTGTAGGAAGGTCATGATTAACCATTTCTTTAAATGGTTACTTAACTAGGGATGCAAACTTGCCCCGTGAATTTAGAGACAACTGACAACTGCCCTGTACTTTCAGATTACAGCCATGTGTGGAAAACATCAGCTGCAATCCCAGCTGCTTTCAGTACAGCCTTGGGAAAATAGTAAAGAATTGCTTCCTCCCACAACACAAACCTCTATCGTCCAAACCTTAATCTATGTGGGACATCTCAAATGCAATACAAGCAAAACTGACCTAATCCCACACCTGCCCATTGACTGAAAGAATAAAGGAATGAGGTTGAAACACCTACAAAACCTGGGGCTGCTATTTATTCCCATCAGGGCCCAAGCAGTACGGCTCCAGCTTAAGCCAAGGCCCATCCCTCTGAGTTGTAAACTAATCTTCCTCTTGGAGCTGGGTCTCCAGTATGCCCATTCACAATCCCTCCCCTCACCTCACCTCTTCTGCCTTTTCCAGGAAATTCTTTGAGTTATTATTCTCAAAACTTAACATTCTATTGAAATGAGAGTCCACGATGGAGATCTGATAGCATCGAGGCACAGGGAGATGAGCTGGAGCCAGTCTCTTTATCCAAAGCACCCGTCCTGGGACCTTGAAGGTATAACTGGGTCAACCAAAGGGAACAATTCAGACTCACTGCCCGATGAGATCAAGTTCACTTATTATTCAGCATTTCTACAGCCCTCAACATTCATTTCTCAGCACCCTTTTCCCAGAGACACAAAGGGCAGCCATTTTGCAGTAAAATGACCCCCATTGTCAGGGGAAGCTGATTCATTATTCATCACGATTGCCCTCAATGACAGCTGAGTGTGCCAGAGTTCTTGAATTCAGAGCCACCAGCCTGGAAGGAGCATCTCCAATTCAGCCAAGAAGAAATCGAGCCGAAGACACCGTTATCTGTCCACAAGCACCACTGACGCAGACTGAAGTGCTAGTTATAAATCATTCTTATCTTCTTGTCAATGCTGGCTTTGGGAAACGCCCCTGGGCATGCACGGTTAATCTACTTACAAGTACTTTTCAATTTCTGAAGAGAATTCAGATGTGGCAGCGCTACCCCAGACGGAGCGAGACTGGGTGAGATTCTCCTAATCAATAGGCCCACCACAAAAATGGGGAAATGGAGAAATGGAGTAATGGAGTGGCCTGAAAAGGGCCAGGACATCCTGAGAAAAGCATCTTTGGCCTGAGAGGAAATGCCTGGGGAGTGGGGGGTGGACAGCTCTGAGCTACATGGGGAGCTCCCAAGCCCTGTGTATTGTGTGCACAAACCCTGGGGCCTCAAAGTACATGGACAAAGCAGGAACACATGGCTGAGCAGAAATGCCACCCAGAAAGAATCTTGGACAGGTCTGAGACAGGCACGCCTCCCCACACCTCTGGATCCTCCCGTCCGTCTCCTACCGACAGCCACATCTCTGCTTCCCCACTTTGCCCACTGGCATGGTCTTTTTGGACATGATTGGTTTGCTTTCCCCCAATCTACTACAAGATCTCTGCAGGGCTGCAGAGACTTATTCAAACAGTAGGATACAAATCTACACCAATCCTCTTCACAGGGACAGGCTGAGACAAGTGGTAGCCTGTGGCCAGCCAGGCTCACAGGTGGCAGGTGCCTGCAGATACCCTCGCCGGCCATGCACCCTGCTGCTGTGAGCTCTGACTGCTCCTGGCTCTCAGCTGCCCCCATGTCCAGAGAAGCCGCTTGCTTAGGAGTCACACATTTCTCCTGCCCCATGCAAGGGGCAGCTAGGGGCTAGTGGGTGGCTGAGTGGGTCTACAAAAAGTGGTCCCTTTGACCCAAGATAAGATCAACTGTGTGATGTTGCTTGTGCTCCAGAGAACACTATGGATCAGCCAAACCCAAGCAGAGACATCATCCCAACCTGACCTTCATCCCCAGCCTATCCTTCTTCCCTCCCTCAATTACTCACCTGCCCACAAATCAGGCTCGCTAACCAGAAACAGTGGGTGACCCACAGAAGGAGGTTTAGATTCCTTTTTCATTTCCACCTTCACAAAAGAGATGAGTTACTGCAGCAGCACGTCCTCCGGCTTCCCTGGCTTCCTGAGCCTGTCTGCACATACAGAGTTTGGTCCACTCTGAAGACAGTTTTACTATCCCTGGAGTTCCCTGTCACTTAGAATTTGGAAACTCCTGGAAGGAGAAAACTGCTTTAACAATGCAAACTCACATTCAGAACTACTTCTCCTTCTAGAAGTAGGACAGTGTGGTATTGACGGTCTGCTGTTATTTCAAAGCAACAGGAACCTCAGACGTACACCACCGAGGCGGCAATGGCTCACAAGAACATCATGCGCCTCTAGTTTCAGACACCATTAGATAAACTCCAGTAGTCACAGCAGTTGTTGCAGTGTGAGCCGAAGCCCCCACTGGCAGTCGTGTGCATCTGTGATGATTTTCAGGGGGGGAAGGAAAAAATGAATGCTTTATTAATAAAGCTTTCCTGGTCAACAAGATTTTCCAAGACACTGGAAGAAACTAACAGAAGAAGGCAACAAAACCACCATGTTCAACCTGGTTAAACTGATCATCTCTGCTAGGCCCTTGGGGTTGGGCAGCCTGAAGGAAGACAGAAGAGACTCAGGACAACCACAGATTGTGCTTCTCCCACACCACAGACCATGGGACCCCATACAGTCCAATGAGGGCTATAGGACCTAGAGGGCAGCTTCCCAGCCTTGGACTAGTGCCAAGGCTGCTCACAGGGCCCCCAGGTTGTGTCCAGGCAGTTTCCTCACCCATGCCTCCACTCTCTCCAGTTCCCAAAGGCAAAGCCATCGAGGGGGATCTTTGAGATCCCTCAGGCTGGCGGTCTGGACCTTTGGGGTGAAAACAATGTGACAGGGTTGTGTGGATCAAATCAGTTACCTGCTACCATGGCACACCTCTCCAGCCCTGCAGACATGCAACGGATGCGTGTCCAAGCTCCTCTGCCACACCCAACTGAACTGAATGGAAGAAGGAAGGGTCAGCCACCCTGGGGTCACCATCCTCTGATGGGCTAACAAATGTCCCAAGGAAGCGCCCTCTTCTTCAACAGCGCCCAGTGCCTCTTGTGTCCAGCTGGCCCCTTCCAGTTGCTCATGCAGGTCCTCAGGTGAGCAACGAGCCCTGTTACCCATATCCTAGCCCAGCTGTGGGAGACAGCCTTGGGGGTGCTTGGAGAGGCTGCTGGCAGTGGGATCCCCAGTTGCAGGAGGTGGCACTAGAAAGGCAAGGTGCTATTTAGAAAACACACAACTTGTTGCTTTTGTCTGAGGGTACTGGGGCTGTTTCTCCCATTGTGCTTCATATGGGTTTACTGCATCTCAAACACTGCACAAGGAGCATAAAAGACGGAGAGGGCTGCCTCCAGGCCTGGTCCCAGACACTGTAATTTTGGAAAGACTCATTCTTACTCTGTGTTGTTTTTTTTTTTTTTAAAAAAATAAGCTTTTCTCAAAGAGCTCCAGTGATTGCATCACACTTCCTCCGGTGTGATTAACACTTTTCCCCACACTGTGATTCCCAACTGCATCCCAACCTCAGGAGTGGGTCCTCCCACGAATTTGGCGGGTAAGTGTGTGTGTGTGTGTGTGCGTGCAAGCACCCGTGTGTGTGCTGGATGAGAGATGGGAATAAAACTCCTTTTTTGGGTGAAGTGGAGGGGAGAAGGGAAAGAGAAGGAGAGGAGGAAGAGAAAGATCAATAATAATACCAATGATCATCGACGTCCTTGTTGAAACAATCAGCATCCCAAGGACAGGAGGTGTGCCTTCGGTGTGTCTTGTCTGGCCACCCCCTTTGCATGCTGTAGAGACCCAATACCAGACCAGGGTGGGGACCAGGACACCAGGGCACTGGCGACTGCTCCCTCCCTCTCTTGGCCTCTTGGCTGTGGGTTGCCAATGAGCCCTTTCAATCCAATAAATGTGACTATGAAGTTCAAACCCAAGCATCCACTTTGCTTTAAAATCCAAGTTACATTTTAAATAGGTACCATCCATATTGGAAAACTGTTTATTGGGATCTGCTGCAGCCGAACATAGCATCCCCTCAGACCCTGCCATTCCACTCTGGAGTAAAAGCCAGATCAAAATGCATGCAAGTGATGGCGGAAAGGCACGAACAAGAACGTTCTGAGCTGCACAGCTCATTATAGATGAACACTGGAAATCACACAAATGTCCATCAGTTCTCACAATAAAACTGTGAATGGCAACAATAATGAATAACCTACAACTAGACATGACCACGTGGATGAATCTCACAAGCATAACACTCAGCCAGAGAACAGACACACAGATGACAAACGGCACAAGAACAGGCAGAGCTGCTCTCTGCTGTTAGAAGCTGGGACAGTGATCACTCCTGCAGGGGGTGACTAGGAAGGACCACATGCAGGTTTCAGGGATGCAGCTCCTGCTCTCTTTCTTAATCTGGCGGCTGCTGTCTAGTTAGTGAAAATTCATCAAGCTATATATACGTATGATAGATACCCTTTTCTGTACATATATTGAACTTTAAAAAAAGTTTTAAATAAAGTAACAAAATGAATCACATTCTCTCTGCACCAAAACCATCTTTGTCACTTCCTATTTGGGTTGAAAATAGAAAAGGCAGCAGGAAAATGTTACAGCCGCTCAGGCACCCATAAAATCGACTGAAAGTAAAACCGACAGACACGAAACTCGGGCCCAGGCTTAAATCAGAAGGTGAGGTGGAGGCTGCGAGGAAAGTGGGGGAGCAGGCTGCAATTTGGTGAGAAGGAGGCCAAACCAAGAGCCCCTCATGAGATCTGCATATCTCTCCGGTTCAGTCTCCCTCTTACCAAGAGTGAATCTCAATCCAGCTGAATTCAGCCACAGGTCAATGCCCATGCTGTTGTCCATTCAATGACAAGATGCAGGAGAAGAGACAGGTCCTATGCATGGAGAGCAGGGGAAGGATCAGCTTAGAGCCCAGATTCCAGCCTGGCCCTGCTGGTGTTTGGTTGTTTCAGAGAGACTGGACCCAAGTGGAGCTAGCACATGACAGGAACAGACGCTGAACCCAGAAAGCACAGATATCCGTGACTTGAAAGGGACACCACACCGGGCCTTCTCCGAAGGTAATTCTCATGAAATCCCTTCTCAGGATGACTTACAGATGGCAAAGCGGGTGAAGATGGGCAGCTGAGGCAGGGGAAGAGCAGATGGCCAGCCGGCTAACCAAATCCATGTGCACGACCCACACCAGACACTGACACCCGACTGCAGGCCCAGGAGCACCAGGTGCTGAAATTCCTCCCAATTTCTCTTTTCATGGCAGAAAGAACTTCAGAAGGAAAGTGAAATGGATGAATATCTGCAGCTCCTGAAACCCAGAGCGTCTTTAAACTCAAAATGTGAAGAATCCTAATGAAACAGAGCTAATCAAATGTTTGTTGTGTTGCCATAATTTCTCATCATCATCATTTCAGGCCAAGTGCTATACAGTGTAATGAATATCACATTTTACAGTTCGTCACAAGGCTTGGAAGTGCCCAGAGCGTAGGTGGTTCCTTGGAGAATAATAGCCCAGAAAAGAAGAGGGAAACTCTACTGAAAAATAAAGAGTGAGGTTTATAAACATGAGCCACCATCCCCAAGGGACACTTCCTCTCTCCATCTCCACAGTTGCATCCCTCTCTCTCTGCGGGTGTCTGTCACAGCTGCTGACCTTTCAGTATGCCCTTGGTGCTCATGTTACGTTTGTTTGTTTTTTGTTCGTTTTGTTTTGTTTTTGAGACAGGGTCTCACTTTATCACCCAGGCTGGAGTGAAGTGGCGCAATCATAGTTTACTGCAGCCTCAAACGCCTGGGCTCAAATGATGCTCCCTCCTCAGCCTCCCCAGTGGCTGGGAATACAGGCATGCACCACCATGCCTGGCCAATTTTTGCATTTTTTTGTAGAGTTGGGGTCTTGCTATGTTGCCAAGGCTGGTCTCAAGCTCTTGGCCTCAAGCAATCCTCCCACCCCAGCCTTCCAAAGTGCTAAGATTATAGGCATGAGCCACCATGACAAGCCTGCTTGTTTTTTCTCTAAAACTAGTGTAGAATGGAGGATAGAAGCATACTATGATATATGGGCCGGTCTATCAACCCCCTGGGAGGGATGGAGACTCCAAGCTTCTCCAGGAAAGCACTGCTGGCTTCCCCCTGAGCTCTCCTGTGGAATGAACCCATATCACTCACTATCGACAGCCCCTGCACACTCCCATGCTGCTTTTTAAGGACACTTCACAGGTGGTATGAGAGTCTTTTGATTGTACATGCCTGTTCTCTCTACTGGACTCTAGGTGCCTTCAAAGCAAGGACTGTGTCACATATGCTATTTAGACCCATATGCTACCAACAGAGCGTGGCCCCCCAATAAAAGTTGGTTGAATTATATCAAATTAAATTATGAATAAATTCAAAAAAAGAAAAGTTCGCCATGAGATTGAAGAAGGGGTCAGGACACTGGAGTTAAATTAGGCCTTGAAATTTGACTCATACGTGAGGACTTCACAAGTGTTCAAAGAAAGAGTGAAACTATTTCTTCATTGGGTTTGTCACCCAGTGTTCATGGTGTTAAATGCATTTATGATCAACGTGCACCTTGACCCTGAAGACTATGGACTGGTTCTTCATCTTAAAGGTAGGCTGGAGCAGAAATCTGGAGGCTCCAGGTACAGGCTGCAGGGCTCAGTTGCACCTTGTAGGTAATGGAAAAACTGGAACATACGAATGGATGTTCTGCAGGGGATGCATCTGTTAGCATCTCAAAGCTACTGCAGGAAGCCCAGTCCATGGGATGTGCTGGAACAGTCAGGAGGAAGGGGTTGGGGTCTAGAGGACCAGACAGGTAAGGAGCCAGAAGGTGCAAGTACAAGGTGTCAAGAATCTGGACTTGAGGGGAGATGAGATGGCAGTCCAGATGAGGGGCCATAGGAGAGATGCTGTGAAGGAGCTAGTACAGAGACCCAGCTTCCCAGACGCTGCTCTGATGAAGACACAGGAATTCAGGAGGCTTAGGTATTCAACCTAGGTGTGTAAATAGGAAGGGACCCTAGTGTAGGAGGTAAGTCCATGAATTTTGCTTTAGATCAAGGCAGAGCACCTGAGTGAAAATAAATGTTTCTTCTTGCACCATACAGGGACCCAGAGCCGCAGCTAGTCCTTTTTACAAACTGGAGAGAGCACCACCCTACCTCACCTTACTCCCACAATGGGTAGGGGCATAGGAAGGGAAGATGAGTGGGTAGCACCTTCATGCACATTTGAAAAAGGCAGCTCTTGCTCCAAGCAGCTACAGCTCCAGGCCAGGGTCTCAGTCCCACTCAAACAGAAGCAGACGTCCTATGCAGGGCATGTCTTGTGCCACCACATTAAATGGCCCCAATAGAGCACTGTTGAGATTTAAAGGACAGTAGAGGATACAAGAAATGAGTCAAGTATTCTTGGGTAGAAAATAGCCAGAGTGGGCACATTAACTTGGCAGCATTTAACTCAGTGTGTGCGAGTTTACAATGCGGAAACAATGCCAACAGCTTCTACACAGTCACACCATATTCCAGGCCAGTGCCAGCTAAGGCTGGAGGAACAGAGAGACTTCATGACACCCTCTCCTGGGAACAGATGATTATAAGGAGTGTCTGTGACCACAGGGCTGGAAATCAAAGCCCAGGGCCAACCATCAAAATACTAAGTACTGTGCAACAGAAATGATATTCATTATCATAGGTGCTGTTCCTCTTCCCAGACCCTTTAGAAATACCTTCTGTTCACCTTCTGTTCATGGCCTCATTTCTTCAGAGCACGCCAATGACATCATGGTGCTCCTGTGCACCTGCAGCTCCCTCTGAAGTCAGCAAAGCCACCATCCTTGAGAGACTCAGGAGTTAAGTCTGGAGTAGTGGGGACGCTGGATCCCATCTCATAAAGAAAGGAAACTCATCCTCCTTTCTACACCAAGAAGGTCTGCATTTTTCTCTCTCGATATTGCTAGGCTCTCAATAAAGTAGCCCGTGCTTCACTAACATAGAAGGGTCTCAATCTTGGCATTTCATCTGAAGTGCAGTCGTGCAAGGAGCGAACCATATGCTTGAGTGTGTGACCATGTGCAGAGGGCAAAATCACAGCACCTGCTGGCTGCCCTGTTTCACAGCAGTGCTTCTCAAACTTCTCTTTCACAGGCAATACATGTCAACTGAGTTAAGTAAACTTTCCTGGGTCTCATCCTCAGAGGCTCCTATTCAGCAGGTTGGGGTGCGGCCCATGACTGCATTTCTAACAAGCTCACAGGGGACCTAGGCAATGCTGATGCTGCTATTGCAAGGCTCTCACCTTGAAAAACATGGGTTTATACTATTAGCAAAACTTATGACATGCAGAAGAAATCTGAGTTGTGCAATCTCAATGGCTCTGTGAAACCAATAGAAAATAACATTTACAAAAGTAACTCTCATGAAATAAGAACAAATAATGATACAGGGCCTGCTCAGAGCAAAGCCATATTACTCTGGCTATAAATTAGCCTTAGAAGGTAGCGTCTTTCAGGAGGCTAGAGGTTTAAAATCAATGATCAAATTGGAGAGAAATTAGTGTTACCAATATAAAGACAACTTAGCATAAATGCTCCCATTCTACAGATAAGGAAACTGAGAACAGAAGAGGACATGCAGAAAGTTAACAGCTGAAGTGAGATTAGAACTCCTGTCTCTAGACTCACTGTCCAGCACTCCTGTTGTAGGCAATGCCCTTCACTCTTGTGAACCAAGTTTCCTGTCCCTGAATGATTTCATGACAGGAACTACAAAGATGCAGGAGCATCATGAAGTTATACTGTCCTTCGTAGCAGAAAATACAGATTAGCCCTGCACAATATCAACATAAAAGATTTCATTCCTGGTGTCTTCTAAAATAAACCCTCACTGTGTGCTGACACTCAGAACATTAATCAGAAAAGTGCACGTGCAGGCAAGTATATTTCTTGTCCCCCCCTTCCTCCTCCTTTCCTTCCTACTCTACTTTCCAATGGACTTAGAAAACTTTGGAAAACAAACCCCAAGGTGAAAGAGCCATCGTGGGACACTTATGGTACCCCAGAAGCCTGCAGGAGGATGCCTTCCCATGCAGGACAAGATATGTCCATGTATGGTTTCCTTGGCTCAAGATGCAAGGATGATGTTCTTGCCATCTTAGGCAAAACAACTGTCCTGAGTTGCCTGGAGCAGACGTCCTTCTCCTCCCAGGCTTGGAGCTGCTGTGTGCAATTCTGTTAACGCTGCTGGCTTGTACAACCATGGGGAGCCTGGGGAGATCCCCTCCCCACCCTGGACTACTCATCGCTCTTGCGAAACTCAGTTGACAGTTAAAATTTTGTTTTCCCTTCTCAGTTTGTTATCAGAGGAACAGTCAGTATGTAGGAAAACCGAAGCAACTGACAAGAAGAGAAGATAAGAAAAACAAGATGTCTGTTTAAAAAGTAAAGGTCATGATGTGACGCAGTTAAACGAGATAATTTAATCTGATACTAATAACCCTCTTAGGAGTTGATTCATTTTCCAAGTTGGTAGCTCCTCCTTTGCCATCACTGTCCCATTCATACTGTGCTTTTGCCTACACTTGTCATAGAGGTTCTGGGCATTTCTGATGAGGAATGAGTTTCCGTAGAAGAAGCACAAGCTGAGGTTGAAGAGGCAAGGTGAGGACACCTGATGCCAGGTGGAGAATTCCCTCTAAATAGATTTAGACAAAAATTATAAAAGCATGCAACAAGCCTAAAGGCAGGTAGCTTAGCTGACAGAGTTCTCTATCAATATGCCAAAGCTCTCTAGCTCCAGAGGCCTTGTCAGTGGCTTTCCCAGGTAGTGCAGGCTACTGGACTACCTCGGTGATGCCTGGAGAGTTAACATGACTGACAGCAAATTCATGCACAAAGGTGTTCAGTTAACAGTATTCAAATATCTCAAATAAACTATAATTTTTAAAATAACCAACAAGAAATAAGTATGACCTATACAATCAACAGAATGCCAACCCGCCTGTGAGATGATAATTATTTAAAAAATTCAGTGACCTTTATTTCAAATATGTTGTCACAAAAGTGCAACATGAAACATTCTATTTAAAAGTCAAAAACACAACATACAACATTACATGTATTTTGTGATGACCATCTCTTATTTTATTCATAAAAATATTCATAGAGTTGAACATCACAAAATAAATAGAATGTCGTATGTTGCATGTCTGACCCTTAAATAGAAATATTTACTACCTACGTGAATAATATTTACACATATGACCAAATGCTAGAACACTGAAAAATATTTTGATTGTCAAGGGCAGCATAATTTTAACTCAATTTCTTCTATTTCTTATTATTACTTATATAATCTTATTATTACTTATATAATCTGCAGTATTCCACCACAAGATGTAAGTTAGCTTCCATTTAGTTGGTACAATGTCACCTGGGAAAAAAGTAATCATCCAATAAATACTTGAGCCTCTCCTCTATACGAGGCACTGGGCATACAGCCATGAACGCCCCAGACCAAGCTCCTGCTCTTAGGGAGCTGACATTCTAGCTAGGGGAGGGTGACAACAATAACATGAGCTAAAAAATATATAATCAAGTGATAACAAGTTACACATTAATGTAAATTTCCATGTGATGGGTGTGCACACACAGCCAATCACTCCAGGACTTCCTGTTCCTGTTCTGCAGAGAGTTAGATCATGGCCAATATTCAACACACTGGGTGCGTGGGTTTCCTATTGCTGCTGTAATAAATTACCACCAACTTAGTGGCTTTCAACAGCCCCATACAGTTCTGGAAGTCAGAATCCTAAAGAAGGCTTGCTAGGCTAAATTTAATGTGTCAGCAGGACTGCATTCCTACTGGAAGCTCTTGGGAAGAATCTGCAGCCTTGCCTTGTCCAGCTCCTGGAGGCACCCACCCCCCCATTCCTTGGCTCGTGGCCTCTTCCATCTTCAAGCCAGTAATGACATCATTCTGACCTCGGCTTCTGTTGGCACATCACCTTCTCTGGCTGACTCTCCTGCCTCCCTGTTTCACAGGAACAATGTGATAGCACGGAGCCCACCCTGATAAGCCAGGATCATCTCATGATTCCAAGGTCAGCTAACTTGCAACCTGAATTCCATCAGCAACTTGAACTTCTCCTTGATGTGTAACATAACAAACTCACAGGTCCCAGGGATTCTGACATAAACATCTTTTGGGAGCACTATTCTGCCAACCACACTGAGGTAACTCTTTGTCCAACTTCCTGGCAGAAATATTCAGAAATGTCTTTCCTCAGAGATGTTTACCATGGGGAAAATAGTATAAGAGTGTTTTCTCAGAAAGTGTAAGTTCAAAACTACCCTGTCTACCTGTTTTTCACTTTGGGCAAGTTACTTTAATTTAAATGAGGATAATAATAACCTAATCCATGGTTCTGCAGAGATAATTATGTGGGGTAAACCATAGAAACAGGTGTGAGCCTAAAAAATGCTAAGACAGAGTAGTTAATATCGGATAGCTTTAGTTGTTCCCAAATCCCAATTTCTTTTTCTTTGTAACAAACTAAAAATTTCAAGCTAAAATCTGAACAGGCATTCTGTGATACACGGTAATTAGCCAATGGCATGTGATTCACCCTTTCCCACGTTCCCACTGAAGGAAATGCAGAGATGCATAAAAGAAGCTGAGTGTGGATGAGTGCCTAATACACAAGGGATTGTGACACATGGAGTGTGGAAGGGCACATGGGTCCCCAGGTGTGAATCCCAGCTCAGAAACATGAGGCATTTGCTGCAGAAAGGAACTGTTGTAAAGGGCATCCCCCATCAATATGTCTTTCTATACCCATCCATTCAGAGACCCCAGTTCCTGGAAATGCAACTCAACTAGTTAAAGAAGCAAAAGCAGGGTGGTATGCAGCCTTCTGGAGATTAACGGAATAGAGGGGCGATGGAAAGAGCCACAGGAGGGATCAAACCAGGGGGGCAGACTTTCACCCACTGTCTCTAGATATAAGAACTAGGAAGAACTATCACTGATCAAAATTATAATGAATAAGGCTCCACCTCGATATTCTAACTACAAGGCAGCAGGAGAAGGAGATCCCCTCTCAGGCAAGCTGAGTCACCCTAGAAAAGTCAACATAAACACTGGAAGGTTGACCAGGGAGCATGCACATCAACCACCCCTTCAGCATAAGTGATGCTCACAGCAACCTGACCCTTGTGGCCAGGTGAGAGTGGCAAGGGTGCTGAAGGGACAGGAGGGTCTGTTCACAGGCACACCCCTGGCCTGGACCTTCTCTTTCAAAGGTTGATAACTCAAGACAACTTTGAAAATTCTCTGCAACATCTGAAGTAAAACACTATTCTTCTAAAAAGAAAAAAACATATATTACGGGAAGAAGATGTACATTTTAGAATCCATTTTTTTATCTTGATATCAAATAAACATAGGATATATGAAAGAAAAACCACTAAATGGAAAAGGCTAAGATTACAAGGGGAGTCAGCTAAGATGGACATGACAAGACATAAAATGGTTAAACAAACCAGAAATGCAAACTCAAAACATAAATGGGAATAAGATGCAGCAGACAGCAGACCCAATAGTGCTGAAAATCAAATCACCAAGGGGAAAAAAATCATAGGCTCTTACAGAATTAAGAGGAAAAGACAACAAGATGAAGACACAGCCAAATAACTACCCAAATTACAAACCGTTCGTGTTCCAAGGGAAACAACCAAAACCAAAACCAACAAGAAGCCACAATTAAAGGTCATATTCTCTGGGCAAAATGAAGTAAAATTAAAACTTGGTGTGTTTGACAACTTAGAAGTTAAAATTCAGTCTCTCAAATAATTAATTGCAGAAAATACAAAAACTATAATTACAAGACTATTTTAAATGTACCAATAATGACTGCATGACATTTTATAATTTATAGTGTGAGTCTAAAGCTACACTAAACATCAAATGCATTATAAAGCAAGAAATAATAAAAAGGAAATAAAGCATTTAATGCAAGATATTTGAAAATAAACACGGGAATTAAGAGGATATTTTGAATAAATATTAAAGCTTTACTGACTCAGGGAAAAGGGAAAAAAGAAAAATTAATGAAGAAACACAAGACACAAATTTTCACAAATAGATAAAATACACCAAATACAGTCAGATTTTATCAAGGAAAAAAATAAATGAATAAGTTAGTACTGAGAAAAGGTTATATAATCGCAATTACAGAACAAATTAAATCAAAAAAGTACTTCATAATTTTGTCCATTTCTAAAATCTTAATGAAATTAACACTTCTCTAGGAAAACGTAAATTACCCACACAGAAAAGTATCAGTGAAAGAAATTAAAGTTTGTTCAAAATTATCTTCATAGAAGACTGTAAGTCAGGCAGCACTATAAGTGCTTTCGTCAAATTTTCAATATACAAAATTTCCATGCTTCATAAGATATTACAGAACATGGAGGAACACAGAAATTACCTATTCATTTTGTAAAGTTTGTGAGCCACTGCACCCTGCCTTGATTTTTTTCTAATGTAGAAAACCACAAATAAAAGGAAACCTCCCCAGCATAATGAAAAATAACCAGTGTCACTAATAGCCAACAGGATCCATACCCCAATGGACAGCACATGGGCTTCCAACAGTAAAAAAAACTCCACAGCTACAGAATCAGTCTAAAGATATTGGTTGATAAAATAAGTTTATTTTCAGTATTGTATAATTTCACATTTTTAAGAAAAAAATATAAAGAAGCAATATTTTAAAAGACTATTAAGGAATGAAACAAGAGCAACAAAATACCAGAGTAAACTTCATCACTAAATGTAAGAAAGAAATAGAGAAATAATCACGAATCTTGACAAATTTTTTAAACGCCTTTATCAAATGAAGAAGCACACTACGAATAAGAAGAATCAACATTATAAAATGCCATTTCCCATAAATTATTTATAGATTTATCAAAACCTAGAAGGATTTGGAGAAAATGTAAAGGATTATAAATTCATCTGGAAAGATAAATGAGTGATAATAATAAATAGTCTTTTTCAAAACAAGAGGAAAGATGTCTTGACCTACCAGATAATTAACATGCTAATAAGTTACAATTAATTAATGAGTAAATATAACAAAATAAATATCATAAAATATTTGCCTCTGGTACATAAGAGAATAGGCATGGAATAAAAGTGATACCACAAATGTGGAGGTAGAGGAAACAGTAGTCAATAAACAATTCTGGAATTAACTATTAAATATGTTAATCCATTTAAACTAAATTTTAATCTTATGCTAAAATAAATTCCAAATGAAGTAAAGAGTTAAATTTTTAAAAAAGTAAACCATACCAATAGGGGTGGGGCGACATAAAGAATTGTGTGGAATAAATACATGACTGAGAGCCTGAATCTAAGAATAGGAGGATGAAAAAATACAAGGGAAAGAGATACGGTGTGGGCCAGATAACATGAGAATCTTCTCTATGCCAAAAAAAAAAAAAAAAAAAAAAAAAGAATGAACAAGACTTTTGAAATAGGGCAAAGTAAAATAAAATATATAAAAGCTCTTACAAAACATATCAATTGATACATGAAAAATATTTGTTAAACCAATATCCACCCTTGATAAAAACTCTCAGAAAACTAACATGAGATGGGAACTTACTCAATTTGATAAAGGCAATCGATGAAAAACCTACAGCAAATAGCATACTTAACAGGGAAGGACTAAATATTTTCCCCCTAAGATCAGGGACACAAGACAAGGATGTCCATTCAAACTCAATATTGTACTAGAAGTCTTAGCCATTGCAATAAGTCAAGAAAAAGGAATTACAAACCCTGGATCTGAGTGTTTTTAGCAACTCTGTTCATAAATTAACAAAACTAAAAACAACCCAAATGTTCTTCAACATTAAATGGATAGACAAACTATTGTACATCTGTATAGTGCAATACTACTCAGCCATAAAAAGGAATGAACTACTGATGTGCAAAATGACTTAGATGAAGTTGAGAAGCATTGTACTGAGTGAAAGAAGCCTGTCTCAAAAGATTACAAACTATAGAACTCCATCTATGATGTTCCCAAAAAGACAAAACTATAGTAACAGAGAACAAATCAGGGTTCAGAGATGGAAGAAGTGTATGAATACAAAGGGGTAGCTTGAGGGAGTTTTTGGGGTGTGATACATTGTTCTGCACCCTGTCACTCAATTTTAAGGGTTTTTCATTTTAAAAGCAGGATCCAAAACATTATATGTAGTATGATATCAATTTAACATTTGTAAGGGAAGAAATATTCCACAATGCTGGAAAAATACTGGAATTGACCTGTCCTCATGCCCAGATTTACTCAAAATAGGTACAATGAGTTTTCTTTCTGCATGTGGCCCAACAACCACCTGTGATTTCAAACAACCAAACTGCAGAATGCCATTCAAAAGGCCCTTAATATCACGCTTATGAAGCCTGGGTTCTGAAGGTCCTAGGAAAATTTTATTTCTTTGGAAGTATCTTCAAATCACAACCCAGAATTCCAACAACAAGGATGAAAAAAGTTGAAAACCCGAAAGCTCAAAGACTCCTAACAAAACGAATTAATGGCCACTCATTTTCAAAATAGTCAATCATCCTAATGGTCATATGAGGTTACAACCCAGGTAGAAGGTGGTGAACCAACGATGCAAACTCTCTCCTAAAGCAACCTAGGAGCATTCCAACGGCCAGTGTTTCTGATTAAACAAATCTCTTTTTTGTCACAAGAAGTGGCTCACCCTGAAAATTCCTAATTTTTCCCATGTACTAACTACACTAAACGCCAAAACATTCCCAGAAAGATTCCAGCATTTCAGAAGAATTTCAGAATTTGAAAAAAATTTTTACCAAGAGTCAGTTTGCATTAAATATTTTTTATAACCTTAACTTTCTGGAGTTTTTAAAGAATTTACTAAGCAAGGAATCAGAAAGCCTGGGTTCTGGCCCCAATTCCAATTTCCTTTGACATTAGTTTCATCAAAAGTAAAATAGGATGTTAAGATTGAATGGTCCCCAAGAGTTTCTCCATCTCTAATACTCTAGGAAACAGATAATGGTGAAAGTAACATTGCAAGGGCCATGGCTAAGCTGCTTGAATGAACAAACTACTCAAATAAGCTATTTTCATGAAGCATTCATTCAGAAATACTGTGCAAATGACAGAAAAAAAATTCATTAATCAAAGAAACTGTTAACAAGCCATGCATGGCCGTTATCCAGCACGTAGCTCAGGTTACCGTACCTGACAGTAATAAAAGTGCATCCATGGAGAAAACCCTTCATGGTTCAATTTTACTAACGTAGACTGACCTGCCCCAAATTGCAAGAAATCCTTTGTGTAGAGTGCAAAATTATTTGGGGTAGAATTTCCCTAATTCTTGATGTTATACTTTTTAATTGACTTTTTTGGGGAATAAGTGACATAAATTACTGGACTGCTCCTTTCGTACTAAAAGACACATGGGTGTGCAGCATAAGGGATCCTTGTGGTGTTGGATCTGCACCGTATCTTGACTGTGATAATGAACACACAAACCTACACAGGTGATAAAACTGTGTGTAACTCAATACACTCACACATACATACACACACACACACACACACACACACACCCGTGGGTACAGTAGTCCTCATTCATCCTCAGTTTCACTTTCTGCTGTTTCAGTTACCTGCAGTCAACCATGGTCCAAAAATATTAAATGGAAAAACCCAGAAGTAAGCAATACCTAAGTTTTAAATTGCCACTGTTCTGAGTAATGTGATAAAATCTCAAGCTGTCCTGCTCTGTCCCGCCTGGGACATAAATCATCCCTTTGTCCAGCTGATCCACTCTGCAGCCACTTAGTCACTCAGTAGCCAGCGTGGTTATCAGATCGACTATCACAGTGTGGCAGTGCCTGGGTTCAAGGTGAACAGTAGCCTAACGCTATGTCACAGGCCTACGTCATGCACCTGACTTCATCTCTTTATGTAGGCCCTGTATCATCTCACATCATCACCAGAAGGGTGAGCACAGAATAAGAAGACATTTTGAGAGAGAAAGAGAGACCACATTCTCATAATCCTTCTTACAGTATATTATAATTGTTCTATTTTATTGTTAGTTATTGTCAATCTCTTACTGTGCCTAATTTCTTTTTTTTTTTTTTTTTTTTTGAGACGGAGTCTCGCTCTGTCACCCAGGCTGGAGTGCAGTGGCGCAATCTCGGCTCACTGCAAGCTCCACCTCCCGGGTTCACGCCATTCTCCTGCCTCAGCCTCCCGAGTAGCTGGGACTACAGGCGCCCGCCCCTGCGCCCGGCTAATTTTTTCTATTTTTAGTAGAGACGGGGTTTCACCATGGTCTCGATCTCCTGACCTTGTGATCCGCCCACCTCGGCCTCTCAAAGTGCTGGGATTACAGGCGTGAGCCACCACGCCCGGCCTGTGCCTAATTTCTAAATTAAACTTTATCATAGTTATTATAGGTATAGGACAAAGCATAGTGTATGTAGCATTCAGTACTATCCATGGTTTCAGGCATTCACTGGGATGTCTTGAATCGTATCCTCCATGGATATTGAAGGACTACCACAAAAATAACACTGGAGAAATCTGAATAAAGTTAGTGGATTCTATCAATGTTATTATCCTGGTTGTGATATTATACTATAGTTTTGCAAAATGTTACCATGAAAGGAAATGGGAAAATGTGTAAGAGATGTCTCTGTATTACTTCTCCCCCACCCTGCCAGGTGGAGTTTGGCTCTTGTTGCCCAGGCTGGAGTGCAGTGGCGCAATCTCAGCTCACTGCAACCTTTACCTCCTGGGTTCAAGGCTCACCAAAACCTCTGCCTCCTGGGTTCAAGTGATCCTCCTGCTTCAGCCTCCTGAATCCCTGGGATTACAGGTATGCACGACTTTGCCCAGCTAATTTTGTATTTTTAGTAGAGATGGGGTTTCACCATGTTGAACAGGCTGATCTCGAACTCCTGACCTCAGATGATCCACCCACCTCGGCCTCCCAAAGTGCTGGGATTACAGGCGTGAGCCACTGTCCCCGGCCCTCTGTATTACTTCTTACGACTATATGTGAATCTGAAATTCTCTAAAAAAAATTTTTCAATTTAAAAAAAGGGGGTATGGGGAAGATTAAGCCTTCTCTCTACTTCTGACCGTTAGTTCTACCAAGAGGCAGTAGTTCTTCCCAGCTTCATGTGTACAGTAGTTAAAAGAGAAGGGAGGAAGGAAAGGAACGGAACAGAACGGAATGGAACGGAACGGAAAGGAAAGGAAAGAAGTTAACTAATTTGGGATGGCCCTGCTATATATCTAAATAAATTATTTAGCGCTTTCTTACTCATAGTTGTGAGGGCTGAATACATCTTGAGTCTAGGAGACTGTTTCTGTTGAAAAAACCTTCCCCATTCCCAGATTCCTCTCCTATTGGATTCTCAGAAGTAACCAGGTCTTTTCCCTCAAGACAGGATACTGAGTGATCTTTCTCTGCGAAAACTGACCACTCCCGATAGAGATCTAAAACTTGAGATACGAAGCATTGCCCAATAAAATAGCCCAGTTAGATAGCCTTACAGAGATATTCACAATCAACGAGACCCTCTTTGCACAATTTCCGGTCATCTTTTCAACAGCACCACCTAAATATGAGTAGTGGCCAAAGATCCCCTGACATCTGAAGAAAGCATATACAACATGAAAAACAAGACAAAACAAAGGAACAACAGCAACTTGAAAAAACAGAGTCCATATGGGGAAAAGAAAACCTCAATACTACTATGAATCTACTTAGGGATATGGGAGATAATATTGTACCACTGAAGCGGAACAGGATGCTACTAAAAATAGCTTCCACAGGAAGAAGAGCTCTTGGAAATTAAAAATATGACAGCAGAAATTAAACACCCAGTATAAGAGTTGGAAGACACGGTTTAAAAAAATTTATAGAAATTACAGCAAAAGGATGAGAGAAATTGGAGAGAAAAGATAAGAAAATTAGAAGGTCAATCCAGGAAGTCAAACACCCAAATAACAGACAATCCTGAAAGAGAAAAGGGAGTACTTAGGATGGAGAATATTATAAAAGGGAAGTTCCCAGACCTGAAGAAGACAAGCTTCCAAAGGGAACCTGGTGAAAGATCCAAGAAAATGAATGAAAATAGATCCACCCCAATCATATAATTGTGACATGACTGAAGATGAGGAAAAAACAGACCATTAGGAGCAAAGCAAAGAATAGACATGCTCTTGGGTGGGGGATACAGGCTTCCAAAATGATTAACCAAAGACAGCACCAGATTTCTCAGAGGCAACAATGGAAGCTAGAAGACATTCAAGCAATGCCTTCAAAATTCCAAGGCAAATGAGTTTCAACCTAAATTCTTGACCCAGCCTAACTATCTTCTAAGTGTAGAGGTAGAAGGAATATATTTTAAAACACATACAGTCTTGAATCTTTACTTTCCACACTCCCTATTGTAGGAGGCACCTGGAGGGTATGACCCTCAAAAAATGTACACTGAAAATTCAGGAATAAGCCAAGAAAGATGCATACCTGGGTTCCAGGGAGCAGGGCTTTCATCCCAAGGGAAAGTTAAAAGAAATATGCAGGATGAAGCTGAAGGTGATGGCAATATGACAGCTGGCAACAGACTTTACAAGTGACCTGTCCAGATCAGAGTAGGCCAGAGGAATCTGGTGAAGACTTCCTCCAAAGACGACGTGCTGGAATACTTAGTGTCCCTGCACATATTGAGAGGAGATGGAAGAGCCAGGTGTGAGGGTTCACACCTGTAATCCCAGCAACTCAGGAGGCTGAGGCAGGAGGACTGCTTGAACCTAGGAGTTTGAGGCTGCAGTGAGCTATGTTCATGCTACTACACTCCAGCCTGGGCAACAGAGCAAGATCCTGTCTCTAAAAAGAAAAAGAAATCTAGGCAACTGGAGAGAAGTTTAAGTTTAAATTTGTGGTGAAGGCTTAGAAAATGAAGCAGAAAAACGCATATTCATTCACATTCAGGACAGGAAATTTAAGTACAGTGTATTTCGTAGCTCAATGATGAACAGCAAAATGAGCTTGTGATAAGGTAAATACTGACCTTTAACCCTTTGGTTCTTAGCTTTGGCTGCTGAGATACACTGGCACCAACTGTATCGCTTTTGTATAAAATCCCAATGCCCAGGCCACAACTGGGAGCATGACAATAGAATTTCTGGGAGGTGGGACTCGGATATGAGTAATTATTAACGTTCCCTAAGTGATTACGATGTGCAGACAAGACTGAGAAGCACGGAGCTAACCACAGATGCAATGTTTACCCTCATGCATACTATTCCAACATCTTTATCTGCAGCCGCAAATGCTTATCATCTTGACTTTCAACTGTCAGCTCTATATTCCATCTGGATGCTCTCAAAGTACAAATCTTCAAAAAAAGTTTCATATTCTGTTTTAAACATGGCATTATCGACTTGCTGAGGTCACCAATCCCTTCTCCCACCCCTTTTGTTCTATTGTCAAAGTCCTAATCCAGAAACCTGCTCCTTTCTCTGTCCTCTGCGGGTTCAATTCCATGGCAGACTGGCTGACTAAAGTGAAAATGACATTTGCTGAGATCAAACAATGCAGAAATGCAAAGTGAGAAAGGAAGAGAAATATTTGTTGCAAATATTGCAAATGTAAAAGTTGCAAATGTGAAAGTCCCTAAACTAGGTCACAGATGAGCTGACTTTATTTGTTCACTTTCTCCTAAAAATAAATCGCTATTGACAAGCCAACAACGATTGCTAGATTTCATGATTTAAATAAGTGACGTTTATTGGTTCAGACAGTTCCAGGAATGACGCAGGTCTTTCCTTGTTCCCTGGAGTTCCCACCTAAGCAACTAAACATGAAAAAGTCATGACCAACATGCTCCATGGTCCATAGATGGGTCCAGCCAACATGAGTTTCTACCCAAGCCTCAAATATCTATGTATAGCCATTCTAATCCCACCCACCTCCCTTTCTACATGTCAATCACATTAAATGGCCAAGGCTTCATTTGGGGTCTATTCCTATAACCAGGTCCCCTGATGGTGGTCCCCCACAGTGTTTGGGGTGCCATCTGATATCCCCCTCTGAAGTGAACCAAAGCAGCTGTATCTCCAGCACCTGCACAAACCCTTGATGTGAGCCCATGTTTTAACTGACTTTAATCTACCAATCTGATATTGAGAAATGGTATTTTATTATTTTTAATTTGATTTTCCTGTTAAAACTGAGATTAAGTTTGTTGTTTGTGTCTGTTGGTCATCTGCAATTGCCTTATTGTAAATTGCCCATCTGCATCTTTTGCCCATTTTTCTATGTTTGCCTTTGTATCCTCCATTGTTCCTTAATCTTATTCCCTTTATTTTTCAGGTTCCAACTTTTCCTGACCACCACAGCCTCCTCCATGCCATGCTGTATTTCTCATCCCGATCTCTCATAATTCATGAAAATTACTTATTCAGCACCTCTCTTCTCAGTCAAGCTTGAACACCATGAGGATGAACATCAGGGTGTCCCCCAAAGACAACATGGCCACTCTAGCAACTAGTAAAGAGCCTGCCATTTGTTAAATGAACAAACGGGTGAAGGTCCCTGTGTCTTACGCAACTGGGGTCCAGACAGGAACTCCCTCAAGGGATCCCACTGAGAGAGTTTCATGAAGGAACAGTCTACAAGGGTAAGTGTAGGGCTGGGAAACCAATAAGGGATAGTGTGGCCCGTCCAGGACTAGCAACAGCAAGGAGCATTGCCTTTCCAGGTTGGAAGTGGAACAGGAAGAGAACAGCAGGGGGAATCTTAGGACACCTGGAGCCCATCGCCACTTGGTTCATACAAAACCTTATTCCATCTGGGTCCTTAATACTTCACATTCTCAAATCCTATAGGATAATCCTGTTTGTGAAACCATTGCAAACAATAAATATAAATAATTGCCAAACAAGCTCTACAGAAAAAGCAGGCGAAAATGGGCCAGAAAAAAAAAACTCCAAATTACCTTCCTGGCAGCACAACCCATTTGCTTTGCAACTTTGGGAACATTTTCTAACCACCCCATACCTCAGTTTCCCCATTATGAAAGTCTATGTACTATTATGCCTCCAAAAAGTTCTTTTGCTCAAAGAAAAGAAACCTCCATACAGAAAAAGAAAATTGCCAAAATTTTGTCCTATCAGCCAACTTCCACCAGGCCTCGGAATTCTCAGCAAATAGCTAGTTTTGCAATTCTTTTAGCTTCGCCAACCCTCCAGGGTGAAGAGAAAAAAAAAAAAAAAAAAAAACTTCCCACAAGGATTTGAGGCTTGCAAGTGGAGGAAATCTTTGAGAAAAATCTGGGTTGATGAGAAGCTAAGAAAAGCCAAGAGGAAAGAGACATATCTATATATGTTTATGCAAAAAATAGAAAAGGTTGAAAAGCAATGTGTTTCTAAAATACTGCCTCTATGAAACCAACCTTCTGTTACTCCTTACTCCTCAGTTAACTGAAAAAGGCAGGGTGATTCCCCGTCTTCTATTCATGTCCTCCTCCGCAGAGGCTGGAAAATGCAGCAGCACGCAGCCCTGACGTAGGTGGACTTGGGTTCAAACCCCACCACTGAACAGACACTAGGCACTGCACTCCCCCTTTCTTCAGCTCAGTGCTATCCCATGAGAAATGGGTAACGATATTGAATCCGCTGGACTGAGAGCAGAATCATGTTATCAAAGGCAAAACCTTCAGTTACTTTTGCTCATGGCAATAAAACCCATGTCAGCCAATGGGCTCCTAACACAAGATGACTAGTTTTTATCACAGGCACTGTAGTTCAGCGATCAAAAGAGCATCTTTATTTAACAAATACCTTTCACACCTGCCTCTGTATTTAAGATATTTATATATCTTCTGAGCTCCTACTATGGGGCCAGTGACTGGGGTACAGAGGTGAGGAAAGTTCATAGGGTCCCTGACCTCCTGGAGCCTAGAATCTGGGGAAGAGGAGATATCAAGCAAATCATGACCAAATAAACACATAATTACTAACGGTGATAAACGCTATGAAGGGAACATATGGTGTATTCAGACAGAGAAATGGAGGGACCCAGTCAGGAAGATCTCGAGCCAGGTAGTGAGGAATTCACTAGCCATGGTGGACAAAGCAGTCCAGACAGTGGGACCAGCATGCACCAGGAATCTGAGATCAGAAGAATCATAGACCTTTTGAGGAGCAGAGGAAAAGCCAGAGTGGGGATGTGTGGAAATAGAAGGAGGAAACAAAGCTGGAGATTCCAGCAACCCTCACACTGGGCCATAAGAAGGATTAAACAGCTGTGGTCATCGCCATAGGAGGAAGGGGCAGCCACAAGGGCAAAGACGGGCTCTCAGCTCTGCAATTTAAATTTGCAGTTCAAATACCCACTGCAACCTCTTTTTCAAATACCACTTCTAGATCC
Organism: Macaca thibetana thibetana; assembly: GCF_024542745.1. NCBI lineage: Eukaryota > Metazoa > Chordata > Mammalia > Primates > Cercopithecidae > Macaca > Macaca thibetana. The sequence continues at coordinate 87,912,309 of NC_065587.1, read as the reverse complement.
CACACCAGCTAAAATAAGCAGCAATATTTTCATGAGCGGAAGATATTTCAAAGATAATATACGCATACATACATATGTCTGTGTGTATGTCTGTCTATATATGTTTGTATGTATGCACATATGTGATATTCACCTTAGCCACCTTGGGAAATGTCTACATTCACTACTAAGTTACGATCCCTTCGGATCCTCGGGTTTTTAAAAAGGCAGCCACAACATTATCTCCCACAGCAGAGGCTCTTATAATGTGACCCTATACTTCTCCACTGAATGACTGCTGGTATCTATGCCCTTCTCCTTCAACGTGGGCTGACATCTCACACTGCTTTGACTAACAGAAAACAGTGAAAATGACATTCTGTGACTGTGACTTCTGAGGCTAGGATATAAACATGCCATACATTTTCACCTTGTCCTTTTGGGATACCTGCCCTCGCGACCTAGATGTCATGCTCTTGGGGAGTTCAAAGCGAGCCACGTAAAGAGATCACATGGAGAGGCCATGTGTGGGTGTTGTGGTTGGCAGCCCAGCTCTGAGGGTCCAGCGAACAGCCACGTCGACCCCAGGTGTGGGAGAGGTGTCGCTTCGGACGACTCCAGATGCAGCTGTCAAGCCACCCAGCTTCGCAATCTTCCCAGCTGAGGTCCCAGATGTAATGGAGCAGAGACAAGCCATCCCCATTACCCCTAACCAATTCCTGACCCAAAGTGTCCATAAGCAAAAAAATTAAATGGCTGTTTTACACCACTAAGTTTTGGGGTGATGTGGTATGCAGCAACTAGTATAGAAAGTATCTCAAAGTATATACATACATACATACATACATACACATATGTACATGGCAATAAAACCCATGTACATATGTGTATGTATATGTAGTGTATATGCATGTGTGTGTATTTTTTTCTTTTTTTCTGTTTTTGAGACAGGGTCGCACTCTGTTGCCCAGGCTGGAGTACAGCGGCACAATGATGGCTCACTGCAGCCTCAATCTTCTGGGCTCAAACAATCCTGCCACCTCAGATTACGAGTAGCTGGGATTACAGGAATGCACCACCACACCCAGCTAACTAAAAAAATTTTTTTTTAGAGACGGGGTCTCACTCTGTTGCCTAGGCTGGTATATATTTTTTCTTAATTACTAATGACTTCCCTGAGAACCTTCTAGAGAAAAAGTCTAGAATTACTCCTCAGTTAGAATCCCTGGGCTTTATCCACACTACTTCTGGAAAAAAAAAATGGCTGGGTAGTTTACGTCAAAGAAAAATAGAACACTTTTAAACCACTCAAAATATCCAAAAGTAATCTATTCTCATTGCAAAAAGGAAAGAAAATCCTCCTCAGCAAATCTAACACCTTATTTTAATTGGCTTTGAAAAAAGAGATCAAAATGAGATCTTCATCCACGACAACTAAATAGGGCAACTACAGCTCATTGCTTTCCACCACTGAAGGCTCATGCCTCTGAAAAGAGTGTCTGCAGATTAAATAAAATAATACCTATAAGGTTGGCATAGCGCACTGCCTGGCACATAAGAGCCCACCAAATTCCAGTTATTATTATTGCTTTTGTTGTTGTTAGAATTAACATTTTTCTTGATTCCAGCACTAATTCTTCCTGACCTAAATTAAGCAGACCTCATGTTACACCTCAGCAGAAAAGAATCAATGTAGATTCTTACTGCATTTAACCAAATACTGAATACAGTATATAACCAAAACTTTTCAGTACATAGCCAAATCTGAGTTTCGTCAGATGTCTAGAAAGGGATCTCGAATTCCGTATGATTAGAAATGTTATGTTATGAAACATTATATAAGATAAGTATCACACGTCTCTATTTTGCTTTGGTAAAAGAATTGTCCTTTAAAGAAGGAAAGTAGAAAGTAAGGAAGGGAGCAGGAAGGAAGAAAGAATGAAGGAAAGAGAGAGGGAGGAAGGGCCAACAGAAGGAGGGAGGGAGGGAAAGGTCAATATGTGTTAGAAAACAAGCTTCTGAGAAGTTACATTTGACAATCATTGCATGGCTTTCAAAGTGACTAAATGAAAATATTACTTTTGATCATTATGAAGGTACCCCCTATGGGATTATATAAATATTACAAAACTACACCCAAATGGTGGTCTGAATACAAGAGGACAGAGTTGGGAAAAAAGAACCAGGTTACCTCAGGTTGGTTTTTTCCTCTACTCTTCGAATGCTGTGTGACTTTAAGCTAATCACTCAGCCTCTCTAAGCCACAGGGTCTTCAAAACAATGCTCCATTCCAAACTTCAGTATCCGTACCAAAAGGACCGCTAGGTAGTGTGTGCCCCAAGTTTCCAGGGTAAAAGTCACCATTCAAATGCTTAGGTGTGCCAAATGACAATTCCCCATGCAAAATTATCATTTGCAGATTCACCATTAATTAATATGTTAAAAAGTATCTCGAAAAACCTGTGTTGCTGCAAAATACTACTGTGCATCACATACTGAAATCATCAATACCTAATGGAAGAAAAGTGATTGGAGACCATTTCAACTCACATGTCATTGGGGGGCAACACAGGGAGGCTGGCTGGCATCCTCCTTAACATTGTTGGCTTTTGCCCGTTAGATCTTCAGTTATTGGGGTGTGGAGGGGTCCTAAGACCAACAGAGATGAGAAGGGAGGAAGAGGAAGTGAGAGGAAAAAAGAATATGAAAGGTAGAAAGGAGAAAGGGACAGAAGGAGAGATGGGGAAAGGGCTGTGCTATAGAACTAAATCTGAGCCAGTGGCACCTGAACAGAAATGTCACTGCCAGGGAAACCATTTCAAAATGACATTCCGGTCCCCAGGTTTCAAGCTTGCAGAGTGTCTGGTCCCATCTCCCCCCGCCCCCAAATCCCAGCTTTTCAGGGCCCAGGCAGCCCCCTGTCATTGACTGACTTAAGCTCCACCCTTCACCCAGAAAAAAAATGTCTTTTACGTTCTTGAAAGTGGTGGGAACTCCATGTCTCATAGAGCCCCAAAATATCAGAAAAAATGGCCAGCATGTAATCCACTTGGAATAGCCCTTTCCAAAGGTGGCATGAACTATAAACTGGTTTTTCACTAGAAAAAAAAAAAAAAGGAAAATAAAAAGGGGATTAGCGAAAACCCCCTTAGTGAGACTCTCAGTAGACTGATGTCTGGCAGATGTGAATCTGCCCTGGGAGAGATTCTGCTTCCCTCACACCGGCACGGCCCCCTTCCTGATGTCAGAACCCAAGGCTACGGGATCTGAGATCCAGGAGAGCAATGGAGAGAGCCGTGGAGTCTTCAACAGCTTCACTGAAGACCAAGACGGACTCTCTGCTATTACCATATATGATGAAGTCCGTCAAGCGGTCTGCTAAGACCTGAACGAAGACTGACGCCTGTTCAGCTTCCCCACCAAGCAGGAGACCAGCCAAGCTGGGGGAAACCCCTTTTTAAATTCACGGCACCTTTGAAAATATTTTATAGTGACTATCAAAATGTCTTTATTCTGCACCTCATAACACCTTGCATTAGAGCTACGTCGACCTTAACACCACAGCACACATACTTGTGACTGTTTTTTTGTTTTGTTTTGTTTTGTTTCTTTCCTCACAATCCTTTACATGATTGTTTCCCCACGAATCGTGCCACTTCCACAGCCGGGATATAAAACCATTTTACAACAGTTAGTCTCTCATGTCTTTCCTTCGTTTTTTAGACAGCTGAATCACAGGGTAGAAACTGTTTCAGCAGACAACTGTTCTGAGCACACAAGATCTATTTCAGCTCAAGAAAGGCCAAGGACAAAGACAAGACAAAAGTTGGGGGTTAAAGGGCAGACCCTGCGCAGAGCACCGGGAGAGGAGCGGACAGTGTGATGCGTGGTCCGCTGCAAACCATTTCTTCCACAGCCGTATCTCTGCAAAAGGGACTGCTGGGGAATAAGTCCCTGTCTTCCCAGTGAGTGGTCATTTTAGGAGAACAAGTCCTCTACTAGCCCGTAGCCGGAGGGCCAACACTTTTTCCCTCCCCGAAGTTCCCGGCACCTGTTCTGAAAGGGGGGTGAAGAGCTCTCTACTCGGGCTGTCCCGCCAGCTTTCTGTATGGAGAACATACAGACAACTGTGTGTTAAGCAGTCACCTTGAATCCTTCAGCAAGCCGAGGAGTGTACAGGTGGTCACCTGCACAGGAGCCGGGTTTACCAGCACAACTTTATCCCTGGCCTTGGGGCTGATGGAGGGCAAGACTCCCCACCACCGCCACCAGCAGTCCCTCCAGCTCGCGAGTAAGCAGCGCACAGGCGGGCACAGGTAAATGTTCCCAGGTCGGCCAGGCGGCCAAGCCTGCCGGCTGCTGGCGCTCAGGGTCCCCACCTCCCATGCCTCTGCGTGGGGCAGGGGGAGTCCTCGTGCCCGGCACCCCACTCCCCCCGCCAAGCCAGCCCGCTTACCCCAGGGCTCCGGCCGGGCCGCCCGCAGCAGCCCCGCGCCCGGCCCCGGGAGCCCCGAGCCGCCGGAGCCGCAGCGCCCACTCGGGGCAGGCAGCGTGCACTCACCCTTCTGCTCTCGCAGGCTCGACAGCGACCAGAGCAGCAGCGCCACCGAGGCCAGGAAGCAGAGCTGGCTCAGCAGAAGGTCCCTCCGGCGGCGGCGGCGGCGGCGGCGACGCGCGCGGTCCTCGTCGCCGGGCGGCCGCATCCTCGGGCGGCCGGGCGGCGGCCTCGGCGGGCGGCGGCCGCTCCTATCGCGGGCGGCCGCGGCGGGGACGTCGGCAGGAGGCAGCCCTGCGCGCAGCAGCCGCGCGTCCTCGCTGCGCTCCCACCCGGCCGCCGCCTCCGCCTCCTCTTCCTCCTCCTCGCCGCTGCCCGTCTCCTCGTCGTCGCCCTCGTCGTAGCTATCGCCCAGTCCCTCCTCCCCTCCCTCCTCCTCCTCCTCCTCCTCCTCCTCGCCGTTCGCCCGCGCCGCCGCCTCCCGGCTCTCGGGGTCCCGCTCCTCCTCGCGCGCCATGGCTCCCACGCTCCGCGCCCGCGCTCGGCCTGGGGCGGCGGCGCGGCGGGGGCGGCGGGGGCGGCCGGGAGGCGGGGGCGGCTGGGGCAGAGGAGGAGGAGCGGGGGAGGACCGACGGGAGGAGGGCCCGCCGCTGGCCAACTCCGCCGGTTGGCGAAGCCACCCCGGGCTGGCTCTGGCCTCGCCGGCTGCAGGAGCGCCTCGCGGGGCCGTTCGCCTATTCCATGGTCCGCGTGCTGGGGGCCGGGTCCGGGCCGGAGCGAACAGGGAGCACTGAGAGAGCTGGGAGCATGAGCTAGCGCGGCTCCCGGCAGCCTGCAGCGGCGAAGCTGGTCGGGCCGCGGTTGGCGGGGGGCAGTGCCTGGGACACAGCCCGGCGCTGGCCGGCACGGCGGGGAGGGGGCGCGCGGGGAGGAGACTGGGCTGGGGAGGGATCCCTGTGTGCAGTTCTTCAACCCTTCCGTGCCAGGGGAAGGGGGACGGCGCAGGGGCCCCCTCTAGGGAAGCACACACGCTGCCTCCCAGAGGCCGATCTTCACCAAGAAGGATTCGCTGGAAACTTTCGGAAAAACCGAGGGGCTCTTCAGCCTCCTCTCTACTTGCTACCTGGAGTCGGGGCGCCGCGAGTGCACTTGGCTGCCCGAGCCCAGCCGCTGGCATCGCCTCTTCTCGCGGGCCTCCCGGGTTTCCCTCTGCCCCCTTGCGGGGATCCCCCTGTGCGCCCGACTCGGGATCTGGAACAGGCCTTCCCAGTGGCTGTTGGTTCCATAAGGGTGTCCGGGCTCCCCCCTCTGGCCTGGGCTCACACTTCGCTTTCTATTCGTGCTGGACGAAGCCCAGCACTGTGGCTGATTGGAAGTGGGGACGGCGGGCAGGGTCCCTGGAGAGGCGGCCTGAAGAGGCTCCTGGCCTTGTGCAGGTAACAGCAGCCTGCCCTATCTCCGACGTTAGAGCCTTAGTCCTCCCATTTTCCCCATTCCAGGTCTCCTGCCCCTCCTTGCTGAAGGTGTGGGCTGCCTTAGAGATGGCTGGGCTCACGACCCTGCAGAAGGTGCCCATTTGAAGGGGACCCCTGGCCATCCCAGACACAGCCCACTCTCCCTCATTGGGCTTCCTTGGATTATTCCCAGATGCTACCCTGGGGCTGCTGGCTGGGCTGAGGAGGAGATGCCGTTGTGGTGGGGCTGAAAACAAAAGTCCTTGTTGAGAAAGGGATCACCTGAAACCAGGTGTCTGTCTGAGTGACTATCTCCATGGAATGCATTCAGATCAGGGAATCTGGCTTCATACCCTAAGGAGGTGGGAAGGAAGCAGGGAACCTCTGTACAGGGCTCCCCAGTCTAGGTCAGGGAGGGCCCGCAGAGTTCAAAGGTGTCCCCACCTGTGACTGACCTTCTACCACCCCCCGCCACCCCGATCTCCTCCCAGACAATTCCTGACAGCATCTGGAGACAGCAAGGTCACGGCAAAGGGCAAAGGAAATGGTCATAGGTGGCCTCCTTTCCACAGAAAGGCCATTTCACCCAGGAAGACCAGAGACTTTTCCTTTCTGGGTATATCATTTATTACTGCTGTTCTCAGCCTGGCATCTTCCAGACACTCAGGGTACCTCCCCCACAATGCCTGAGTGGTTTTCCCTTTGCTTTGGCTGCAGATACTAAGGAGGATGTAAAAATATGAGTTCATCCATGCTGGAGCGTGTGGGGAGAATTCTCTAGTTGTGTTATCTCCATCAAGCTTTTGGAGACACAGAAAAGAAAGTTTAGTAGGTGAGAAGAATTCAGCTAACCAGGAGAGACACTCAAATTGTGTTTTCTAGTGAAAACGAGGGAAAATAAAAGGTGAGAGAAGGAATCTGGAATTAATTGAGTTAGGAAATGAACACCAGCTCCAGGGCAAAATACCATAGGCTCAAGGAATTGTGTAATCTGGTGATGGAGGGGGGAGTTAGGAAGGGAGCCAGGAGGAAGGAGAATAACCAGGAATTGGCAATTTCTTGGAAATTATCTCAGCACCAGGAGAGAGTGTGTGTGTGTGTGTGTGTGGGTGGGTGTGTGTGTGTGTGTGTGGTGGGGGGGGTGGAGGGAGAGCACTCCTGTGACACATAGAAATGATGATTGGGTTTCTATTCATTCTGACAGATTTTGGAGTGAAGGGCACCATTAAAGTAAAGCACAAAGAGCAATTCCTTGGGCGACCAGGCACCACCTAGGGAAGAAAGGTGGGGATCCTGGTCCCTAGGCTGGCAGCAGCTGAGACCTGGTAGGTTCCTCAGCCCACCAGGTGATGGCCAAGTGAGACAGGCCTCAGGGGCTCCTCTCCAAAGAAAACAGTCATTTTTTTTCTCCTACCTGTCTCTTCCAGTGTTTGAAAGCTCCCCCCAGAAACTGAACTGTGAAAGGAGCAAGAGTGGGAATGAAGAATGTGCTCTGATACTTCAGTCTGAGAGTATTTCTTGCCTGGAAAGAGAGAGATCACTCCCAGATGTGTGGGGGTCTTCACCCTTTCAGGAATAAGACAGGTGTATTTACAGAGCACCTCCCCACCTTGGGCTGGGTGCCAGGGTCACTGTCTACTCCCCCTGATTTGACCTCCCATAAACATTCTGTTTTCAGGTCCATGCAGAGACCTTGACTGAGGTGGTGAATAAAGGTGGTTAGTCTTTCTCTCAGTTCTGCCTTTAGGACAAAGAATAGAAAGCCTCCTGTGACTATATTTGCTAACTCTCAGCCCAGGCCAGATCACCCACCAGCCAGTGAATGGGACCTCATCTGTGCCCAAACTAGGTGCAGCTCGGTGCCCTCCTGTGCTATTTCCAGCTCTCCAGCCTCCTCCTGCCACCAGCGCCCAGACCTTGTGGAGTAGTTTCCAGGACAAAGCAAGGTTATGTCTCCATAACACCAAACATTCCCAGGTGTGGCAGGCAAGCCGTTGATTTACAAGAGAGGAGGAGAGAGGAAGAGAAAATCAGAAAAGCCACTTTCTTGGTAAAGAGACATCAACTTTCTCACCATTGCTGTTCCATAACACAAGGAGACCTGGCCCATGCTCAGAGGGGAAAGACCCCTGGGTGTTCATGGAAAACCTTTAAGCACAGTGAGACCTAATGTTAGCAGATGGGAGGATGAAAGGGAGAAATTCCCCCATGGAGTATGCCTAGAATAGGCCTTGTATACAGCATCCCCGTCTTGCCTAGAGACTTGAAGGGCCAGGCTTCCTGTCATTGCCTCACGCAAACATAGCCCAGGAAGCCACTACACTGATAGCACTGATCACCTCCAGACAAATCCGCCTGCGCCTGCGCAGTCACATAGACTTGGACAAAACCCCATCCTTACTAAGGAAGACCTAACAACTTGTGTCTTCTCACCCCCATTCTTGTCCACCGTCTTTATCAAAAAGCCAGGAAAGCTGCTTCTTCAGACACTTTCTTAACTGGCTATATTTTGAAGGACAAAAAAAAAAAAAATTGCTCTCTTGAGAGTATTGTGTCTGCAAGGTGAGCTCACATTATTTTCGATGTTCAGTTTATGACTGGAGTTCAAATAGACTGCTTCTTTTAGAAGAGTTTTTAATTTTGAATTTTCTTTTTTGCCCAACTGTGTGCATTTGTTTGGTTTTTAACTCACCACATGAATATGACTATAGATTTTTTTTTTTCCTAGTGGACCATTGTCAGATTCACAGTTGCCTTTAAAAAATATTTGTTGGCCAGGCACGGTGGCTCACGCCTGTAATCCCAACACTTTAGGAGGCTGACGCGGGTGGATCACCTGAGGTCAGAAGTTCGAGACCAACCTTGCCAACATGGAGAAACTCTGTCTCTACTAAAAATACAAAAAGTAGCCAGGCATGGTGGCGCATGCCTGTAATCCCAGCTACTCAGCAGGCTGAGGCAGGAGAATCGCTTGAACCTGGAAGGTGGAGGTTGCAGTGAGCCGAGATCACGCCACTGCATTCCAGCCTGGGTGACAGAGCGAGACTCCGTGTCAGAAAAAAAAAAAAGAAAAAAGAAAAAGAAAATGTGTTGAGGTATAAGATACATGAGGCAAAACGTACACAGCTTAAGCATTAAGTCAATGACTCTGTATATGTGTATTCATCCTCATAGGTTCCAGACCAAGGCATAGAACATTTCCTGCTCTCCCTGTAAGTCTCCCTTGTGCCAGCCCCTCACCAGGCAGTAATTCCCCAGAGATAGCGCCTCTTCCCAACCCTGTACCCTAGATCATTGTTGCCTGTCCTTGAGCCTCAGATAAAGGGAGGCTGCTTTTGCCCATCTTTGTTTTTGTGATGTCTGTCCACTGCGGTGTGTGTAGCTGTGGTGTGTTCTTTTTCATGCTGTGAAGGTGTAGATTGTTTTTACCTAATGCTTCAGTTCCCTTCCAAGTTTAGTATAAGCCAAGAATAATCAAACCACTACATATGGATCAGAGACAAATGACCTCCCAGATTAGCTAGTTTTGTAAGGAACTTCAGTTGAAATTGAAACAGTCATCAGCTGCTTCTCAAATCAGTACATAAGGAGGAGCCCAAGGGAAACTGCAGGACAACAGGTCCACTGGGAAACTTCAGGGGGCCAAGCTGTCAAAGACAAGCACAGAAGAATTCCTGCAATGTACATTAGAGTTTGAGGAAACTTTTAATGGCAAAAGTCAGTACAACCCATTTCCTTTTTCTTCTAAATCAGAGGAAAGTAGAATAGGTTCCATCAGGAAAGATTCACACCCGGCCATGACAAACTCATGGAGGATCCTGTCAATCAAATTCCTTTCTGCTGGGCAGAAAAAGTTCGTGGGAGCTTCTTAGTAATGTGCATCCCCAGCCCTATCCTGAGGACGTGGGACTCAGGAAGCTCAACAATCTGCACTATTTACAAGGTCCCAAGTATCTTTTCATGTTAAGGTTTGAGACCTGCTGTTTCAGAGAAAGGGACAGCTTGGCATATATTTTTTGGTAAATCCTGTAGGGAAAGTCTAAAAAGCAAAAATATACCATCCAGCTCCTGTCTGTCGATATTTTTAATTGTCTTGTTTGGGGTGTTTGGAAGAAATAAAGACAGAGTATGCAAACACACCCTGTAGCTATGCCTATATGTATTTCCTTTTTCACACGAGTACTATGTTTCTTAAAGACTCCTGTAAGAAATAATTCAGAACCCCATAAATAATAGAAAGATTAAAATTTTTAATCCACAGAGGACAAACATTAAGTATTCACGATTTGAGGAATTTGTTCATTCTATCAGGATCATTCAGAAAGAAAACATATACATGCCACTAATTTAATTTTGCCCTTGTAAGCTTGGGCAGACAAGGTGCTGAGTGTGGCAGAGGAGCCTGGGGAGAGCCCTGAAGGGTTATTTTTGTGAACATACAATTATTAGGCTTAGGAATCCCATGTTTTTAATCAAGACAATAGATCTAAAAAATGTTTTAGCATTTTTAAATTTCAAAACTTCATCCTGGTAGACCATGATATACAGTATATCTTAAGTGAAAAAAAAAAAATAAGTTACAGTAAGAATTGTATAATCCCATTTTTGTAAAGTTAAGCAAAATCATCTCCGTTTCTCACTCAATCTCTGATTACTTTGGGATGTGGGATTACAAGATTTGGGTTGGGGGTCAGTGAATGAAGAGGGACTTTCACTTTTTATTTTATACTCTTCTATAGCTTTAAAATTATTTTTCTTCCATCAGTATGTCCAATTTTTTTAATTAAGAAATTAAAGAAAAAAGAATCTGTTCATGTGTCAGCAGTTAAGACAAGTTGACTTAAATGAAAGAAATTGACATGGTTTGACTTTGGCAGGGTTGAGCATGAGGCTAGGCTGGGCCTCCAGGCCTGCCTTCCAAGGAGCCACTCCTCCCAGCCTTGGCTGGCAGCTCTATGCCCGAGGCTCATTCAGAGGAACCCTGAGATGGCAGGGGGAGGGCTGCCCACCCCAGGTGGTCTGCTGTGGTTGGCTGGAGCAAGAAGCTGGTATTCTGATTCTGATTTGGCCACAGATCTAAAGTGTAGTCCGTTCCTCCCCTGCGCCTCAGTTTCCTCAGTGGTAAAAGATGATGCCAACCCTTCCACAGAAGGGTGCTTTGTGGCAATGTAGCATTTTGAAAATACAGAACATTCAGAGGAAAGAAATGCCAATGTCAGTTGGCTCTTTGTACTTTAGACAGCCCTGTGTTATTCTGATGGGGATAATCACAGCAAACCCCTCTTGCCCAAGGCCTCAAATCTGACTGCGGAATCCATTTCAAGCCCAGTTCAGCTGTCCAGTGCAAAAACTTGAGTGGTAAATACACGACCCATCACCAAGCCGTCATCCCCAGAGAGACCTGAGGCTAATGGGATGGTATCACATTATACAGTGCTGTGTCCATCTCCTTATCTCAGTTCATCGCCCAGGTCCAGACCCAGAATTGCAGAATGACTGGGTCCAGACGCTCTTCCTGGGATCGCTGTGGCGGTGCGCCCCCTGGTGGCAGCGGTAAATCTCCTCCTGGGGGATTTCTGTGTGCCTGAGAGGAGGTGTTTCCTACCTGCCCTTGACTGGTTCAGCTTAATCTTTGACTTCACAGCCTCTTTTCTTTCCACATTTCCACTCAGGTGACATGTGACATTAAGATGACTGGTGTGTCACATGCAGCTCTTCCTGTCTCCCAAGTTTGTTTCACTGGCAAGAGTTTCTCAAATTAAAGAGTTCCTTTAGGTACTTAAATACATCACTTTAAAAAAATTAAGTCCCTTTCTTTGAAAGTTTTTGCCAGAAATAGACAGGACTCATGCATAGCATTTTCTTTCCTGTCATTTAAGTTCTTGGTACTCCAAATGTTTTCCCTGGACCAGCGGGCACTAGGAGTTAGTGGCATGACCTGGGAATTGGTTAGAAAGGTAGACTACTAGGACCACTGCGTTAGAACTTGCATTTTAACAAAATCCACAGATTGAAAAGCATAGATTTGGTTGATATTTCTTCATAAATGAGATGACTAGGAATTCATAACTACCCGTATTTACAGCTAACTATATGTTACAGCACTCAAGATTACACATACCTTTTCATTTTTTCAACTTTCCATGTTTCATTTGCTTTTAAACACCTCTTAAATATGGAAAACCACCAGAACCAAATTCCCAACGTTTAAGCATTTAAAGTAATCTACAAGCAATAGCTTCTAAAGTCTCCAAGGAATAAGAATTCCAGCTACAGCATTAGTAATTCCAGCTTACATCATTTAGCTGTGAATAGCAAGACACCCTATTCCATATAAAATAGAAAAGAAAAATTTCAAAGTTAAATCCCACATCATTGTAAACTATGTTAGTTCAACAATACCAGTGCATATAATGCATTTTAAACACAAAACAGGGTTTTAAACTTAAACTCTGATGAAAAGGTATCATGAGAATTTGAGAACACCTTGGTGAAATCATTTTTAATTTTTCAGAGTGTTCCTACCCATAGTCAGCATTAGTCATGTTCTCATTAAAATACCATGTCCAAAAATATCAAGTTTTTGAGCAAGATGACAAAAATTATTAAAGGAATAAAAATTAGTCCTTTAAGATGCTAAAAACTGGGTATAACAATTTTTTTTGTTTGTTTTTGAGATGGAGCCTTGCTCTGTTGCCCAGGCTGGAGTGCAGTGGCACAATCTTGGCTCAGTGCAACCTCTGCCTCCCAGGTTCAAGCCATTCTCCTGCCTCAGTCTCCCAAGTAGCTGAGACTAAGGATACATGCCACCACGTCTGTCTAATTTTTGTATTTTTAGTAGAGATTCAGTTTCACTATGTTGGCCAGGCTGGCCTGGAACTCCCGACCTCAAGTGATCCTCTCACCTTGGGTACAACAATTTTTGTTTAACTTTTTATTTTGAGCTAATTTTGGCCTTACAGAAGTCATAAAAATAGTACAGAGAATCCCAAGGGGCCCTTCATGGATCTCATCCTAATGTTATCAATTTGTGTATGTATGGTAAAATAATGAGAGCTACAAATTAACATAGCAACAATACTACTAACTAAACTACAGACCTTATTCAAGTTTCATAATTTTTTCCCCAGTCTTTCCTTAATGGCTTTGACACTTTTGAGTACAGATGATTTGTTTCACAAATGCCCCTCAATTTACTTTTGACTAATATGTTCTCGTTATCTGGATGAGTTTATGCATCATGGCAATGAAATTATGCCACGTCCTCCTCATTGCCTCATACCATGGGATTTCTGATATCAATATGTCTTATTACTCTTGTTAACCTTGACAACATGGAGTTAATATTTTGGGAAAGGTACTTTGAAGCTATGTAAATTTTATTTGTCTTCAAAATTTCACCCACTAATTTTAACATCCATTGATGAATCTTATCTGCAACAATGATTACCACGGTATTCAACTGTCGTGTAAACAGTTATTTGCCATTTTTTCTGAAGCATTGAATGACAACTAGAAAAGAGAGCTGTGCTCAAACAATGAACAACAAGGAATGGGTAGAGGAAAACAGAAGGGCCCCTCTACAAGTTGTATTTCCTTTTTTTGTTCTTTGCAGAGACAGGATCTTGCTAGGCTGATCTTGCACTCCTGATCTCAAGCAGTACTCCTGCCTCAGCCTCCCAAAGTGCTGGGATTATAGGCATGAGCCACCATGCCTGGCCCAGTTTGTATTAATAGCAACAACAGCAAATCCTAAGGAGGAGGAAAAATATGATTTTCAGACTTGTCATGTTATGTTACTGGAGATGTTCAGTTGTCAATGAAAAAAATTTTAGACATGTAAAGAAACAAGAAAGTATGACCCATAACAACAACCACCACCAGAAGTTAACATCCATTGTCTCTGGGGAAGCCCAGATATTGGACATACTAGACAAATACTTTACTTTTTTTTAATTTCAGTAGGTTTTTGGGGAACAGGTAGTGTTTGGTTACATGAGTAAGTTTTTAATTGGTGTTTTCTGAGATTTTGGTGGACCCATCATCACCTGAGCAGTGTACACTGTACCCAATGTGTAGTCTAGACAAAGATTTTAAGTCAACTATTTTAAATATGTTTGAATAATTAAGGAAACCATGTCTTTAAAAGTCTTACAAAATAGAAACTTTCAATAAAGAGATAGAAACTGCTTTTAAAAATAAGGCAAATAGAAATTCTGAAGTTGATGAGTGCAATAACTGAAATAAAAAATTCACTGAGGTTTTCAGCAGCAGATCTGAGCAAGCAGAAGAAAGCATCAGCAAACTTGAAGACAGATCAATTGAGACTGTGTAGTTTGAAAAAGAAAAAGAAAAGAGAATGAATAAAAATGAATAGAGCCTCATACCTGTGATGCAACATATGCATCACAGGAGTCCCAAATGGAGAACAGAGAAATCACTTGGAAGAATATTTAAAGAAGTAAAGCCCCAAAATGTTCCAACTTTGATTAAAACGTTATGCACCCAAGAAGTCCAGTAAACTTCAAGTAATATAAAGAGATCCACATCTAGACACATTTAAATCAAAGTGTTGAAATACAGAGAGAATATTGAAAGCAGCAAGAATTAAGAGATTCTTTATATACAATGGAGGCTTAATAGTGTTAACAACTGACTTCTCATCACAAACCATGAAATTTAGAAGGCAGTGAAATGACATGTTCACAGTGCTTAAAAAAAGAACTGTCAACCAAGAATTCTACACCAGTAAAGCTATTCTTCAAAATTAAAGAAGAGGTTAGACATTTCCATATTTTTTTTAAAGCAGAACTGGCAGATTTGTCAACAGATGAGGAGATAAACAAACCTGTCTTGTCAACACAAAGACACACACACAGGAATATCATTCAGCATTAAAAAGGGAGCTCCTGCTATTTGCCACAATGTAGATGAACCCAGAGGACGTTTGGCTAAGTGAAATTAGCCAAACACAGAAAGAAACATATCGCGTGATCTCACTTATATATAGAATCTTCTTAAAAATTTTAAATATACAGAGATAGGGAGTTAAACAATGGTTTACTGGTCAAAGATGGAAGGAAATGAGAAGGTATAGGTCAAAGGCTACAAAGTAGCAGATATGTGGGATAAATGAGTCTAGATCTAATGTCCAACATGAGGACTATCATTAATAAAATTGCATTGTATTTGGGATTTTTGTTAAATAAGTAGATATTTACCCACTCTTGTTACAATAAAAAGTAACTATATGAGTTGATATATATGTTAATTTGCTTCACTATAGTAAGCTTTCTCTTTATATGTAACCCATACATCATATTGTAAACCTCAAATATAAACAATAAAATCCATTTTTTAAGTAAAGATATACTGAAGGGAGTCCTTCAGCCTGAAATGAATGGACACTAGAGAGCAACTCAAATCTACATGAAGAAATAACACTGGTAAAGGTAACTACATGGATAAATATAAAAACAGTGTAACTATCTTTTTGTTTGCAACTTTTTATACTATCTAATTTTAAAGACTATTGCATGAAGCTATAATTACAAATCTGTGTTGATGGGTATACTATGTATAAAGATGTAATCTTGATGACAATAACAGCATAAAAGAGAGGAAGGAAATGGAGTCATGTCAGAGTAAAATTTGTATACACTCTTATTATTAAGGTGGTGTTAGCTGAAAATACAGTGTTAAGATGTTCTTTGTGATCCCCAGTTTAAAGTAAGTTTAAACATTAGTAAAATAAATGACAATAGAATTAAAATGGTATGCTATGAAAATTTCTACTTAACACAAAATAAACTAACAATGGAAAAATAGAGGACCAAAAATGACATAGAGCATATAGAAAACAAATAACAAATGGCAAGTATAAATCCTACCTTATCAATACTTACATTATGTGGGAATTGATTTAAAACTTCAAGCCAAATGCAGAGATTTGCACAATGGATAGACAAAAATGTAAGATTCAAGTATATACGATCTACAAGGACTACACTTTAGGTTAAAAGACATAAACAAGCAGAGAGTGAAAAGATGGGAAACAATGAACCGTGCAAACAGTAACCAAGAGTGACCTGAGTGGCTTAAAAATATCAATCAAACAGACTTTAAGAGTTATTACTGAAGACAAATGACATTTTATAATGATAAAAGTGTCAATCCATCAAGAAAATATAATTATTCCAAACATATATGTGCCTAACAACAGAGCTTCAAAATACATGATGCAAAAACTAATGTGATTGAATGGAGAAATGGTCAAAAACAATAGTTGGAGACCCCTATAGGCTACTTTCAATAATGGATAGAACAACTAGGATGAAGATCAACAAGGAAATAAATTACTTTAATACTTTAACAACACTATAAACAAACTCTACCTAATAGACATCTATAGAACAGTCTTCCCAAGAATGGCAGAAAAAAATATATTCTTCAAAAGTGTACATGAAACATTCCACAGGTCAGACCATATATTAGACATCCCCCAGAAAAACAAAAAACAAAAAATAAGAAAAAGATTGAAATAATGCTAAATACATTCTCCAACCAGAATAGACTGACACTAGGAATCAATATCAGAAGGAAAATGAGGGAAATTCACAAATCCATGAAAATTAAACACAGATAAATAAATGGGCCAAAGATGAAATCAGAAAAAATTTTTAAAAAATATTTTGAGATGAAAATACAAACAAATGCAGCAAACCAAAATGTATGAGATGTAACTTAAGCAGTGCTCAGACACAAACATACTCTAAGATCGACTACATGGCTGGTCATAAAGCAAGTCTCTACAAATTCAAAAAAAAAAAAATGTACTTATACCAGCTCAGACTACAGTGGAACGGAATTAGAAATCAATATCAAGAGGGACTCTCAAAACCATACAAATACATGGAAACTAAACAAATCGCTTTTGAATGACTTTTGGATAAACAAAAATGTAAGACAGAAAATTATTTGAAACAAATTTAAATACAGGCAAAATGTACCAAAACCTCTGAGATGCAGCAAAAACAGTGTTAGGAGAAAAGTTTATAGCATATAGCGATAAACACCTATATCAAGAAGATATAAAGATCTCAAATTAACAACCTAATGTTACATTTAAGGAACTAAAATAAACAAGAACTGAATCCAAACTTAGCAGAAGAAAAGAAATTACTAAAATAACAGCAGAACAAACAAAACTGAGCCCCCCAAAAATTTACAAAGGATCAGCAAAATGAAAAATTGTTTTTTGAAAGATAAACAAGATTGATAGACCACTAGCTAGACAGATTAAAAAAAAATCTAAATAAGCACAATCAGAAATGACAAAGGTGACGTTATAATCAATCCCACAGAAATACAAAAGATCCTCAGTGACAAAAAAATCCTGCAACCATCTCTATGCACATAAACTGGAAACTTTAGAGAAAATGGACAAATTCCTGGAAACACAAAACCTCCCAAGATTGAACCAGAAGGAAACTGAAATCCTGAAAATACCAACAATAAACTATGAAATTTAATCACCAATATAAAAACTTACCAACCAAAAAAAGTCCTTGAACAGATGGATTCACAGCTGAATTCTACCAGACATACAAAGAAGAGATGATACCAATCCTGCTGAAACTATTCTGAAAAATAGAGAAGAGATTCCTTCTTGACTCATTCTATAAAACCAGTATCATCCTAATATGAAAATCTAGCAAATACAACAACAAAATAAAACTATAAGCCAATATCCCCAATTAACATAGATGCAAAAATCCTCAACAAAATACTAGCAAGCCAAATCCAGTAGTACTTCAAAAATATAACCCATTACTATCAATTAGGTTTTATTAATGGGATGCAAGGATGGCTCAACATACACAAATCAATAAATTGATTAACCACATAAACAGAATTAAAAACAAAAAATATATGATCATCTCAATAGACACAGAAAAAGCATTCAATAAAATCCCAAATCCCCACATATTAAAAACTCTTAACAAACTGGGCATCAAAGGAACACAATTCAAAATAACAAGAGCCATCTATCACAGATCCACAGCCAACATTATACTGAATGAGCAAAAGATGGAAACATTCCCCTAATAACTGGAACAAGACGAAGATGTTCACTTTCATCACTCCTATTCAACATAGTACTGGGAGCTTTAGCCAGAGCAGTCAGACAAGAGAAAAAAAATAAAAGTTTGTCAAATAGGAAAAAGGAAGTCAGATTATCACTCTCGACTGACAATATGATTCTATATCTAGAAAACCCTAAACATTTCACCAAATAACTCCTAGTGCTGACAAACAACTTTGGTAAAGTATCAGGGTATACAATCAAGGTACAAAAATTAGTAGCATTTCTGTACACCAATAATGTTTAAGCTGAGAATCAAATCAAGAACACAATTGCATTTACAATAGCCACAAAATAAACTAAAATACCTGAGAATACATCTACCCTAGCATGTGAAAGATCTCTGCAAAGAGAACTACAAAACACTGCTGAAAGAAATTACAAACAAATGGAAAAACATTCCATGCTCATAAATTGAAAGAAGCAATATCATCAAAATGTCCATGCTGCCCAACATGATCTGCAGATATAGTGCAATTCCTATCAAATTATCAACATCATTTTTCACATAATTAGAAATAACTATTCTAAAATTCATATGGAACCAAAAAAGAGCCCAAATAGCCAAAGCAATCCTAAGAAAAAGAACAAAAACAGAAGCCAGATTACATTACCTGACTTCAAACTATACTACAAAGCCACAGTAACCAAAACAGCATGGTACTGGTAGAAAAATAGAACCCAAATATAAAACTGTGTACCTACAACCAACTAATCTTTGACAGAGTTGACAAAAAGAAACTATGGGAAAAGGACACCTTATTGAATAAATGGTGCTAGGAAAACTGTCTAGCTATATGCAGAAGAGTGAAACTGCACCTCTATCTCTTACCACAAACAAAAACCTAGGAAATACTCTTCTGGACATTGGCCTAGACAAAGAATTAAGAATTAAGTCTTCAAAAGCAATTGCAACAAAAACAAAAAGTGAAAATTGGTACCTAATTAAACTAAAGACCTACTGCACAGCAAAAGAAACTATCAACAGAGCAAACAGACAACCTACAGAATGGGAGAAAATATTTGCAAACTATGCATCCAACAAGGTACGAATATCCTGAATTTATAAGAAGCTTAAACAATTCAACAAGAAAAAAAAAAAAAAGCAGCCCCATTAAAAACTGTGCAAAGGACATAAATATATGCTTCTCAAAAAAACACATACAAGTGGCCAACAAACATAAAAAAAAGTGTTCAGTATCACTAAACATCAGAGAAATGCAAATCAAAATCATAATGAGATACTATCTCACACTAGTCAGAATGACGGTTTTTAAAATGTCAAGACCAGGCGTGGTGGCTCACGCCTGTAATCCCAACACTTTGGGAGGCCAAGGTGGGTGGATCATGACGTCAGGAGATTGAGACCATCCTGGCCAACATGGTAAAACTCCATCTCTACTGAAAATACAAAAATTAGCGGGGTATGGTGGTAGGCACCAGTAGTCCAAGCTACTCAGGAGGCTAAGGCAGGAGAATCGCTTGAACCAGAAGACGGAGGTTGTAGGGAGCTGAGATCATGCCACTGCACTCCAGCCTGGGTGACAGAGCGAGACTCCATCTCAAAAAAGAGAAAAAGAAAAAAAAAATGTCACAGACATTGGCAAGGTTGCAGAGAAAAGGAAACGCCTACATATTGTTGGTGGGATTGTAAATTAGTTCAGCCACTATGGAAAGCAGTTTGAAGATTTCTCAAAGAACTATAAATAGAATTAATATTCTATCCAGCAATTCCATTACTCAGTATATACCCAAAGGATAATAAATCATTCTATCAAAAAGATACCTATACTTCCATGTTTATTATAGTGCTATGTAATAGCAAAGACATGGAATCAACCTAGGTGCACATCAAGAGTGGATTGGATAAAGAAAATGAAGTACATATACAGCATGGAAAACTATGCAGCCATAAAAAAAACACCAAAATCTTGTCTTTTGCAGCAACATGGATAAAACTGGAGGCCATTATCCTAAGTGAATTAATGTAGAAATAGAAAACCAAACACTGCATGTTCTGACTTACAAGTGGGAGCTAAACATTGCGTGCACATGGACATAATGATGGGAAGAACAGACACTCCAAATAGACAGTCCTTTGGGGTACTCCAAAAGGGGGACAGATGGAGGTGAGCAAGAATTGAAAAACTACCAATTGAGTACTATGTTCACTACCTGGGTGACAGTTTCAATTGAAACCCAAACCTCAGCATCACACAGTATATCCATGTAACAAACCTGTACATGTACCCCTTGAATCTAAATTTTTTTTTAAAATTTAAACCAGATTACATGTTTAGAAGAAAACCATCCCAAAGTCAGTAATCTTGCCAGGAATCAAAGTGCCTAAGAGTAAGGCTTTAGAGTCGGAATGTCTGGGTACAGATCCAGGTACTGCTGCTTACTAACTTTGTGACTTTAGCCAAATAACTTAATCTCTACGTACTCAAGAATCTCCATTCATAAAATGGAAATAAAAGCTTTGTACATCTTATAGGGTGATTATGAACATTAAGTGAGATAACACAAGTAGAGTGCTTGGCAAGATACCTAGCAAATAATTCTAAGTACTCAGTAAATGTTAGCTGTGATTATAATACTGATTTACTGTCTCAGGGTTCAAGGACCTATGAAAAAAAGGGGAGCTTCAAAAAAATTTCAAAAGATGCTTCTAAAGACAATATACTAGAAAGAAGGTCCTTTAAAAACACATTGCATTCCCAGAATTCACATGACCACCACCTACAGATTTGACCCCAAATCTTAGATAAAGGAGTCAGACGCATCTTTGTGAATAATATTTACAAATTGTCAATATTTGAACACACTATCCATTAGAAACATGCTATCATTTTCTTTTTAAACGTTTCATTATAGAATCAAATAAATGAAAAGTAAAGAAATGAGACATAATGTTTTTACCAAGTTAATAAGACTAAAAAAAAAGGTTATTCTAAATCGTGGCAAGAGTATAGTGAGAAAATTGATATGAGTGTGAAGCAGTACAATCTTCCAGGAAAGTTGTATATTCAGAACGTAAAAATAACTGCACTCTTTGTGACTCAGTCATTCATAAAGCCTAAGGAAATATATAGGGGAAAAAATGACACAGGTTTATTTTTTTTAATGCTCGCTACTATAGTATTATTTACTGCAGAGGCAGAAAATAATCTAAATGCCTAAAAGTAAGAGAATGATTACATAAATTAAGGAATATCTGTTAGGAACTGAATGTTTGCGTTCCTCCCAAATTCTTATGTTGAAATCTTAATTTCCAATTGATAGTATTAGGAAGTGGAGTCTTTGAGATCTTGAGGATGGAGCCCTCATGAATGGGATTAGAACCCTTGTAAAAAGAGATCCCAGAGAGCTCTCACCTCCTCTTTCTGCTATGTGAGGATACAAAAAGAAGTGTTTCCATCGTAATTAAAACAAAACAAAACAAAAAAAACAGCAGTCTGCAACCTAGAAGAGGTCCTCACCAGAGCACAACCATGCATGGCACCCTGATCTTGGATGTTTAGCCTCCAGAACTGTGGAAATACATTTCTGTTTAAATAAATAAATAAATAAAATCCCATGTGACTTGCCTTCATAGAAAGCTACATACCCTTTCCCAACCAGTTAATGCAGCTATGAAACTGAACCCACATTCTGCTATGTATAGAAGTAAACTTCAGGCACTTTGTCCCCACAGAACTAAAAAAAAAGAAAGAAAGAAAGGTAGTGCTTTGAGAAAAATGACAAAATAAATACCTATTTTTTAAAAAATCAAATAAACAACCTAATCTTCCACTTTAGTAAGCTACAAAAAGAAGAGCAAAATACACCAAAAGCTAGCACGGAGGGGAAGAATAAAGATTGGAGTAAAAATAGTGAAATAGAGAATAGGGGAAAGAAATCAATGAGACCAAAAGTTGAGTCTTTGAAAAGATCAACAAAACTAACAAATCTTTAGTGAGACTGAGCCAGAAAATAAGACGGAAGACTCAAAGTAGAAATTTTAGTAATTACAAAAATAAGAATTATAAGAATATTATAAAAATTATTTACAAAAAAGTAGATAACCTAGATGAAATGGAAAAATTCATGAAATGCACAAATTACCAAAACTGACTCAAGAAGAAAGATCATATCTGAACATACCTATAACAAGAGATTAAATTAGTAACCAAAAAACTTCTCATAAAGAAAATCTCAGGACTAGATGGCTTATCCAATGAGTTATGTCAAATGTTTACGGAAGAATTAACACCACTCCTTCATAGACTCTTCTAAAATTAGAAGAGAAGGGAATACTTTCCAACTCGTTCTATAAGACCAGCATTTTTTTCTGATTCCATAACCAATAACATCACAAGAAAAGAAAACTACAAACTGACATTCCTTTAAATGTAGATAAAATGTCCTCAACAAAATATTTACAAACTGAATCCAGCAACACATAAAAATAGTTTTTAACACCGTGAGCAAGTGGAAATTATTACAGGTATGCAAGGTTAGTTCAACGTACAAAAATCAACCAATGAAACTGCGTATCAATAGAGTAAAGGGCAAAAAACACATGATCACCTTTAGTGGAGCCAAAAAAAGCAGTTGACTAAATTCAACATCCTACATGGTAAAAATACTCAACAGAGGTATAAATAGAAGAAAATATTCTCAATGAAAATAAAATTAAGAAAGTCATTCCAGTTACAATACTATCAAAAAAGGTTAAACCAATATGAATATATTTAACAAAAAGTGCACTGAAATCTATAAAACATCATTGAAAGAAACTAAAGGAAACCTAAAAAGTGAAAAGACATCCTGTATTTATGGATTGGAATTAAGATACAATATTCTTTGAATGCATTTACAGTTTAAATGTAATACTGATAAAATTCTAGGTGCCCTTTTGCATATACTAACAAGCTGATCTTCAAATTCATGTAGAAATGAACTTCCAGTTTGTGATCCAGCATATAAAGAGCTTGGAAGTCATTGCTCTGCCTTAGCAAGTAAAAACCTGAACCAATTGAAAAATCAACAACTCTTCTTAGATCCATTAGAGCTAGGCAAACTACTGTACTTAAAATTAGGGAAACAGGCAAATACAGAAAATCACAACTTATCAGAGTGGAAACCCCTGAGCAGATATTTACAAGGGAATCAATACCAGGATAGGAAACGACAAGTTTCTGGAACCGCTAGAGACTCAGAGTGGACAAATCTGAGTGTTAATCACTTTTGGGATGGGGTAGTCATAGAAACCCACTCCACTACACTTTTGTAAATGCTCCTCTCAAATGCTCCACCAGATTCTCTTGGTGAATATCAGAGAAAAATTCCTTCATACTTCTAATAGGAGAGGGTGAAAATAACCATTCTGAAATATGCCATGGGACTGTTTTTAACAAGTCCTGCTTTCAAAGGAAAGTATTTTACCAGAGCCTGAAATAATGGAGTTTTTGTAACAGACTAACTGATCTGACAGAAGGGAACTGTCAAACTCAGGTTAACTGTAAATATTTGGTCCCAGCAAAGGTGCAGAGGATGGGGAGAACTGTGATGCTCTGTGAAGTTCACAGGTCAGAGGGATAGGCTCACTACAGTGCTGAGACCTAATCATAAAACCGTAGATTCCTTTCCTCCCACTTCACACCTTATCATCATGTCACAGAAGGCCTGTTACTACAGTTCCACTTAACCAGTACATCATGTCCAAGTATGAAAAAAGAGTTAGATGGCATACTAAAAGAAAAAAAAACAACAACAAAGTTTGAAGAGACAGTGCAAGCACTGGACCCAGATGTAGATATGGTAGAGATATTGGGATTATCAGACAGTGAATTTAAAACGACTGTAATTAATATGGTAAGGCTTCCAACAGATAAAGTACACAACATGTAAGAACAGATGGGCAATGTAAGCAGAGAGATAGAAATTCTAATAAACAATCCAAAGTGAAAGGCTAGAGATAGTTTGGTAAGCTCATTAGTAGACTGGACATAGCTCACAGATGAAGGAGTCTCTGAGCTTGAAGATAGGTTAGTAGAAAATCACAAATGAAAAGTAAAAAGAACAAACACTGAAAAAAGATAGAACAGAATATCCAAGAACTGTGGAACAACTAAAAAAGGTATAAACAAGCTTAACATGGCAATATCAGAAAAAGAGAAAGGAAGACAAAAATCTTGAGGAGAAAATAATGACTGGAAATTTCCCCCAAATTAATGTCAGACACCAAACCACAGATCTAGCAAGATCAAAGAACACTACCCAGGTTAAGTGCCAAAAAAACTACACCTAGGATATATTCGAGAACAAATCTTGAAAAAACAAAAAACAGGGAGTGGGGAGATACCTATAAAGGAGCAAAGATAAGAATTACATCACGCTTCTCAGAAACCATGCAAGCAAGAAGAGAGTGGAGGGAAATAAAAGTGTTCGCTAAAAAAAACACCAAACTAGACTTCTGCACCCTATGGAATTATCTTTTAAATCTGAAAGAGAAGTAAAGACTTTCTCAGACAAACAAAAACTGAAGGAATGTCTTGCAAGTAGACCTGCCTTGCAAGAAATGTTGAAATCCTGTAAAAGAGAAGGAAAATTATATACATCAGAAACTTGGATCTACACAAAGAAAGGGAAGGCAACAAAGAATTGGTTAAAGTAAAATGAAAATTATTAATTTTCTTATTCTTAGTTGATATAATAGAAAATAATCTGTTCAAAATAATAACAGCAATCCTCCTTTTATATATATATCCTTATATATATACATTTATATATATGCTTATATATATAAAATGGGCAAGTGAAATAAATGACATTAATGATATCAGGAACAGTAGATAGAAAATAGTAATGTGTTATTATAGGGTACTTGCACTGCACATGAAGCAGTATAGTGTTATTTGAAAGTGGACTTGGATTCATTGTAAGTGTACAATGAATTTGCCTTTGTCTGAGGCAAAGTTTGCCTTTTTCTAAGGCAAACACTAAAATAAAAAGAAATATAATTGATAAGCTAAGAATAAGGAGAAAATACAATTACATAAAATGCTCAAACACAACCACAAAAAGCCAGAAAAAGAGTGGAAGAAAAAAATTAAAACAGATCACAAGAGTAATAAACAGAAAACAGTAACAAGTATGGTAGACATCAATCCAACTATATCAATAATCACTTCAAATGGCAATGGTCTGGATAAACCAATTAAAAGACAGATATTGTCAGAGTGGATCAAAAAACAAGACCTAGTGATATGGTGTCTACAGGAAATGCACTTTATTTTTTATTTTATTTTTTATTATTATTATACTTTAAGTTCTAGGGTACATGTGCACAACTTGCAGGTTTGTTACATATGTATTCATGTGCCAAGTTGGTGTGCTGCACCCATTAACTCATCATTTACATTAGGTATATCTCCTAATGCTATCCCTCCCCGCTCCCCGCTCCCCACAATAGGCTCCAGAGATTCTGGTATGTTGTATCTTTGTTCTCATTGGTTTCAAAGAACATCTTTATTTCTGCCTTCATTTCGTTATGTACCCAGTAGTCATTCAGGAGCAGGTTGTTCAGTTTCCATGTTGTTGAGCAGTTTTGATTGAGTTTCTTAGTCCTGAGTTCTAGTTTGATTGCACTGTGGTCTGAGAGACAGTTTGTTATAATTTCTGTTCTTGTACATTTGCTGAGGAGTGCTTTACTTCCAACTATGTGGTCAATTTTGGAATGAGTGTGATGTGGTGCTGAGAAGAATGTATATTCTGTTGATTTGGGGTGGAGAGTTCTGTAGATATCTATTAGGTCTGCTTGGTGCAGAGTTGAATTCAATTCCTGGATATCCTTGTTAACGTTCTGTCTTGTTGATCTGTCTAATGGTGACAGTGGGGTGTTAAAGTCTCCCATTATTATTGTATGGGAATCTAAGTCTCTTTGTAAGTCTCTAAGGACTTGCTTTATGAATCTGGGTGCTCCTGTATTGGGTGCATATATATTTAGGATAGTTAGCTCTTCCTGATGAATTGATTCCTTTACCATTATGTAATGGCCTTCTTTGTCTCTTTTGATCTTTGATGGTTTAAAGTCTGCTTTATCAGAGACTAGGATTACAACTCCTGTTTTCTTTTCGTTTTCCATTTCCTTGGTAGATCTTCCTCCATCCCTTTATTTTGAGCCTATGTGTGTCTCTGCATGTGAGATGGGTCTCCTGAATACAGCAAACTGATGGGTCTTGACTCTTTATCCAATTTGCCAGTCTGTGTCTTTTAATTGGATCATTTAGTCCATTTACATTTAAGGTTAATATTTTTATGTGTGAACTTGATCCTGTCATTATGATATTAGCTGGTTATTTTGCTCATTAGTTGATGCAGTTTCTTCCTAGCATCAATGGTCTTTACATTTTGGCATGTTTTTGCAATGGCTGGTACTGGTTGCTCCTTTCCATGTTTAGTGCTTCCTTCAAGATATCTTGTAGGGCAAGCCTGGTGGTGACAAAATCTCTCAGCATTTGCTTGTCTGTAAAGGATTTTATTTCTCCTTCACTTATGAAACTTAATTTGGCTGGATATGAAATTCTGGGTTGAAAATTCTTTTCTTTAAGAATGTTGAATATTGGCCCCTACTCTCTTCTGGCTTGTAGCATTTCTGCCAAGAGAGCTGCTGTTAGTCTGATGGGCTTCCCTTTGTGGGTAACCCGATCTTTCTCTCTGGCTACCCTTAAGATTTTTTCCTTCATTTCAACTTTGGTGAATCTGACAACTATGTGTCTTGGAGTTGCTCTTCTCGAGGAGTATCTTTGTGGCGTTCTCTGTATTTCCTGAATTTGAATGTTGGCCTGCCTTACTAGGTTGGGGAAGTTCTCCTGGATGATATCCTGCAGAGTGTTTTCCAACTTGGTTCCATTTTCCCCGTCGCTTTCAGGCACACCAATCAGATGTAGATTTGGTCTTTTCACATAATCCTGTATTTCTTGGAGGCTTTGTTCATTTCTTTTTACTCGTTTTTCTCTACACTTCTCTTCTCACTTCATTTCATTCATTTGATCTTCAATCATTGATACTCTTTCTTCCAGTTGATCAAGTTGGTTACTGAAGCTTGTGCATTTGTCACGTAGTTCTCGTGTCATGATTTTCATCTCTATCTGTTCTTTTATGGTCTTCTCTGCATTGATTATATTAGTTATCCATTCATCCATTCTTTTTTCAAGGTTTTTAGTTTCTTTGCACTGGGTACATAGTTCCTCCTTTAGCTCTGAGAAATTTGATTGACTGAAGCCTTCTTCTCTCAACTGGTCAAAGTCATTCTCCATCCAGCTTTGTTCCTTTGCTGGCGATGAACTGCATTCCTTTGGAGGGGGAGATGCGCTGTGATTTTTTGTATTTCCAACGTTTCTGCACCGCTTTTTCCCCATCTTTGTGGTTTTATCTGCCTTTGGTCTTTGATGATGGTGACATATTGATGGGGTTTTGGTGTGGGTGTCCTTCCTGTTTGTTGGTTTTCCTTCTAACAGTCAGGACCCTCAGTTGCAGGTCTGTTGGAGTTTGCTTGAGGTCCACTCCAGACCTGTTTGCCTGGGTATCAGCAGCGGAGGCTGCAGAGGATAGAATATTGCTGAACAGTGAGTGCTGCTGTCTGATTCTTGCTCTGGAAGCTTCGTCTCAGTGGTGTACCCAGCCATGTGAGGTGTCAGTCTGCACCTAGTGGGGGATGTCTCCCAGTTAGCCTACTCAGGGGTAAGGGACCCACTGGAGCAGGCAGTCTGTCCGTTCTCAGATTTCAACCTCTATGCTGGGAGAACCACTGCTCTCTTCAAAGCTGTCAGACAGGGACATTTACATCTGCAGACGTTTCTGCTGCTTTTTTTTAGCTATGCCCTGTCTCCAGAGGTGGAGTCTACAGCAGCAGGCAGGCCTCCTTGAGCTGCGGTGGGCTCCACCCAATTCGAGCTTGGCAGCTTTGTTTACCTACTTAAGCCTCAGCAATGGTGGGCACCCCTCCCCCAGTCCCACTGCTGCCTTGCAGTTAGATCTCAGACTGTTGTGCCAGCGATGAGGGAGGCTCCGTGGGCATGGGACCCTCTGGGTCAGGTGTGGGATATAATCTCCTGGTGTGCTGTTTGCTAAGACCCTTGGTAAAGCGCAGTATTAGGGTGAGAGTTACCCAATTTTCCAGGTGTTGTGTGTCTCAGTTTCCCTTGGCTAGGAAAAGGAATTCCCTTCCCCCTTGCACTTCCCAGGTGAGGTGATGCCTCGCCCTGCTTCAGCTCTTGCTGGTCGGGCTGCACCCACTGACCAGCACTGACTGTCCGACATGCCCCTGTGAGATGAACCTGGTACCTCAGTTGAAAATGCAGAAATCACTCGTCTTCTGTGTCACTCATGCTGGGAGCTGGAGGCTGGAGCTGTTCCTATTTGGCCATCTTGGGTGTCCCCCAGGGAATGCACTTCAAATATAAAGACAAATACAGGTTAAAAGTAATGTAGTTGGTAACTTCAACAACCCTCTATGAGAATAGACAGATATAGCAGGTAGAAATTCAGCAAAGGCACAGTTAAACTCAACTGTGCCATCAAACAATGGGATATAATTGACATCTATACCAAATACTTCATTCAACAGCAAAAGAATACACATTAATTTCAAGTTCACACAAACATTCTCAAAACAAATCATATTCTTGGCCATAGAATATGTCCTAACAAATTCAAAAGAATGAAAATCATACAATGTCTGCTCTCAGACTGCAATAGAATTATACTAGAATAAATAACAGAAAGATATGTGGAAAACCCCCAAATACTTGGAGATTAAATAACACACTTCCAAATACACACAAATCAAAGAAGATATTGCAAGAGAAATTTTACAATATTTTGAACTAAATAAAAATAAAACATCAAAATTTATGAGATATAGCAAAAGCAGTGCTAAGAGGAAAATTTATAACATTGAATGCATTTATTATAAAAGAAGAAAGATCTGAGATGAGTAGTGTGAGGTTCTTCCTTAGTAAACAGAAAAATAAGAGTAGTTAATCCAAACCAAACAGAAGAAAGTTAATAAAAATTAATGTTGAAATTAATAAAATTAAGAATAGGAAATCTATAGAGAAGATCAGAAACTCAAATTTGGTCCTTTAAAAGATGGATGAAATTGATAAGACTCTAGCCTACCTAATTAAGAAAAAAAGAGAAGACACAAATTATTAATATCAGATATTAAAGAGGGGACATCACTACAGATTCCATGGACATTAAAAGAATAATAAATAAATAGTGTGAACAACTATATGCCTATGAATTAGACAACCTAGATAACATGGACCAATCTCTTTAAAGACACAGCTTATCACAATTCACACAGGAGAGGTAGATAATCTAAATATGTGTATATGTATTGAAGAAATTGAATCAATTAGTAATAACCTTTCAACACACAAAGTACCAGATCTAGATGGGTTCTTTGGTTAATTCTACCAAATATTTAAGTAATAAATTATACCAAGTCTCTACAATTTCATTGGTACAGTAGAAGCAGAGAAATTACTTTCTAATACATTATATGAGGCAAACTGACAATTAAACCACAGACACTGCGAGGAAAGAAAAATACAGGCCAATATCTCTCATGAACATGCATTCAAAAATTCTCAATAAAATATTAGCAGATTGAATACAACAATGTTTAAAAAAAAACTATACACCAAGACCAAGAGGAATTTATCACCATCTCAAGTGGGGGTATGCAAGGCTGAGTCAACATTTGAAAATCAATTAATCTAAGCCATCACATTGACAGGCTAATGAAGAAAAATAACATGGTCATATAAACAGATACAGAAAAAGCATTTGACAAAATCTAACTTTTTTATGATAAAAACCCTCAGCGAACTATGGATGGAGACCTTCTTCAGCTTGATAAGGAGCATCTATAAGAAACCTACAGCTAAAATCATACCTAATGGGCCGGGCGCGGTTGCTCAAGCCTGTAATCCCAGCACTTTGGGAGGCCGAGACGGGCGGATCACGAGGTCAGGAGATCGAGACCATCCTGGCTAACCCGGTGAAACCCCGTCTCTACTAAAAAATACAAAAAACTAGCCGGGTGAGGCAGGCGCCTGTAGTCCCAGCTACTCGGGAGGCTGAGGCAGGAGAATGGTGTGAACCCGGGAGGCAGAGCTTGCAGTGAGCTGAGATCCGGCCACTGCACTCCAGCCTGGGCGACAGAGCGAGACTCCGTCTCAAAAAAAAAAAAAAAAAAAAAAAAAATCATACCTAATGGTGAGAAACTAAAATCTTTATTTTAAATAAAATCAGGAACATGATAAACATGTCCT
This sequence comes from Macaca thibetana thibetana, assembly GCF_024542745.1. NCBI lineage: Eukaryota > Metazoa > Chordata > Mammalia > Primates > Cercopithecidae > Macaca > Macaca thibetana. The sequence goes on along the minus strand of NC_065587.1, from coordinate 87,881,904 downwards.
TTCTCGCCATTTCAATCCCATGCTTGAAATCAAAGCTAATGCAATATGAAAAAGAAATAAAAAGTATACTGATTGAAAAATAAGACATAAAACATTTTTTTCAGTGACGATATAATGGTCTATGTAGAAAATTCAAAAAATTGATTAAAAAAATAAACAAACACAAAATCCCAGAACTTATAGATAATTGTGGCAAAGTTACAGGATATGAGATAAATATTCAAAAGCCAATTGCTTTCCTCTTTACCATCAACGAGCAATTGGAATTTGAAATTTGAAACACAATACTATTTACATTAGTGTTAAAAAATAAAATACTTACATAAAAACTTAACAAAATATGTATAACAACTTTATGAGGAAAACTACAAAACTTTGAAAAGGTCAAAGAAGTACTAAATAAATGGAGATACATTTCTTGTTTATGAATATAAAGACTCAACGGTTTTAAGATGTCAGCTCTTCCCAACTTCATCTATATTTCAATGCGATACAAATCTAAATCCCAGAAAGTTATTTGTGAATATAAATTATTTCTGTATTAGTCCATTTTCACGATGCTGATAAAGACATACCCAAGACTGGGCAATTCCAAAAGAAAGAAGTTTAATGGATTTATATTCCACATGGCTGGGGAGGCCTCACAATCATGGCAGAAGGTAAGGAGGAGCAAGTCACGTCTTACGTGGATGACAGCAGGCAAAGAGAGAGAGCTTGTGGAGGAAAACTTCCATTTTTAAAAGCACCAAATCTTGTGAGACTTATTCAATAACATGATAACAGCATGGGAAACACCTGCCCCCTTTTTTCAATTACCTCTCCATGAATTCCTCCCACAATACTTGGGAATTGTCAGAGTTATGATTCAAGATGAGATTTGGGTCAGGACACAGCCAAACCATATCAAATTCTAAAATATTTTGGAGAGGCAAAAGACCCAGAATAACCAAAACATATTAAAGAACAACAAAGTCTAGGAATCCAACTTACAAGGATAGGAAGAATCAATATCATGAAAATGGCCATACTGCCCAACATAATTTATAGATTCACTGCTATCCCCATCAAGCTACCAATGACTTTCTTCAAAGAATTGGAAAAAACTACTTTAAAGTTCATATGGAACCAAAAAAGAGCCTGCATTGTCAAGACAATCCTAAGCAAAAAGAACAAAGCTGGAGGCATCACACTACCTGACTTCAAACTATACTACAAGGCTACAGTAACCAAAACAGCATTGTACTTGTACCAGAGATATAGACCAATGGAACAGAACAGAGCCCTCAGAAATAATACCATACATCTACAACCATCTGATCTTTGACAAGCCAGACAAAAACAAGAAATGGGGAAAGGATTCCCTATTTAATAAGTGGTGCTGGGAAAACTGGCTAGCCATATGTAGAAAGCTGAAACTGGATCCCTTCCTTACTTACACCTTATACAAAAATTAATTCAAGATGGGTTAAAGACTTAAATGTTACACCTAAAACCATAAAAACCCTAGAAGAAAACCAAGGCAATACCATTCAGGACACAGGCATGGGTAAGGACTTCATGAGTAAAATACCAAAAGTAATGGCAACCAAAGTCAAAATTGACAAATGGGATCTAATTAAACTAAAGAGCTTCTGCACAGCAAAAGGGATTACCATCAGAGTGAACAGGCAACCTACAGAATGGGAGAAAATGTTTACAATCTACCCATCTGACAAAGGGCTAATATCCAGAATCTACAAATAACTTAAACAAATTTACAAGAAAAAATCAAACAACCCCATCAGAAAGTGGGCAAAGGATATGAACAGACACTTCTCAAAAGAAGATATTTATGCAGCCAACAGACACATGAAAAAATGCTTGTCATCACTCGCCATCAGAGAAATGCAAATCAAAACCACAATGAGATATCATCTCACACCAGTTAGAATGGCAATCATTAAAAAGTCAGGAAACAACAGGTACTGGAGAGGATGTGGAGAAATAGGAACACTTTTACACTGTTGGTAGGAGTGTAAACTAGTTCAACCATTGTGGAAGATAGTGTGGCGATTCCTCAAGGATCTGGAACTAGAAATACCATTTGACCCAGCCATCCCATTACTGGGTATACACCCAAAAGATTACAAATCATGCTACTATAAAGACACATGCACATGTATGTTTATTGAGGCACTATTCACAATAGCAAAGACTTGGAATCAACCCAAATGTCCATCAGGATTAAGAAAATGTGGCACATGTACACCATGGAATACTATGCAGCCATAAAAAAGGATGAGTTAATGTCCTTTGTAGGGACATGGATGCAGCTGGAAACCATTATTCTGAGCAAACTATCACAAAGACAGAAAACCAAACACTGCATGTTCTCACTCATAGGTGGGAATTGAACAATGAGAACACTTGGACACAGGATAGTGAACATCACACACCAGGGCCTGTCGTGGTGGAGTGGGGGGAGCGGGGAGGGATAGTATTAGGAGATATACCTAATGTAAATGACGAGTTACTGGGTGCAGCACACCAACATGGCACATGTATACATATGTAACAAACCTGCAAGTTGTGCACATGTACCCTAGAACTTAAAGTATAATAATAAAAATATTAATAATAAAGAACAACAAGATCAGGGGATTGACAGTTTCTGACTTTAAAACAATATAAGCCTTGGCAAAGGATTTGCAAAAGAATAGACAAGTAGCTCAATGGAGTGGAATAGAGGGCCCTGGAATAGACCCACATAAATATAGTCAATTGATCTTTGACAAAGATGCAAGGGCAATTCAATGGAGAAAGGATAGCATTTTCAACAAATGGTGCTAGAATAACTGGACATCTACTTTTAAATAAATAAATCTAGACAGACCTTACACAAAGATTAACTTACACCTTTTGGAAAGATTAACTCAAACTTGATCATTACCTAAATGTAACAAACTATAAAACTCCTAGAAGATAATATAGGAGAAAATCTTGGTGACCTTGGGTATGATATATATTTTACAAATCTTGCAAATTAGCATGATTAAACATTATGTTGCTTAGGGATACATTCATATATGATTATGATTTCGAAAAAAGTAAAAAATTAGCCAGGTGTGATGACGGGTGCCTGTAATCCCAGCTACTCAGGAGGCTGGGCAGGAGAATTGCTTGAACTCAGGAGGTGGAGGTTGCAATGAGCCAAGATCAAGCCACTGCACTCCAGCCCAGGTGACAGAGCGACTCCATCTCAAAAAAAAAAAAAAGAAAAGAAAAGAAAAAGAAAAAAGTAAAAAGTAACCACAAGATGGGGATGCTTGTTATTGGTAGGGTGAAGTCAGAGTGAGGTGAGGGTGAGATAGAAATGGAACTAAACATTAGTAGTATTCTTGTTAAGTGGTAGCTTATTGGTGCTCTTTTTTGACATTTTTTAATTTCAGTAGGTTTTGAGGGAACAGGTGGTGTTTGGTTAAACAAATAAGTTCTTTAGTGGTGATTTCTGTGATTTTGGTGCACCCATCACCTGAGCAGTGTACACTGTACACAATGTATAGCCTTTTATCCCTCACCCCCTCCCTCTCTTTCCCCGGAGTCCCCAGAGTCCATTGTATCATTCTTATGTCTTTGAATCTTCATAGCTTAGCTCCCACTTATGAGTGAGAACATAAGATGTTTGATTTTCCATTCCTGAGTTACTTCACTTAGAAGAATGGTCTCCAATTCCATCCAGGCTCCTGCAAATGCCATTATTTTGTTCCTTTTTATGACTGGGTAGTATTCCATGGTGTGTGTGTGTGTGTGTGTGTGTGTGTGTGTGTGTATTTATATATATGTCACATTTTCTTTATCCACTCGTTGATTGGTGGGCATTTGGACTGGTTCCATATTTTTGCAATTGTGAATTGTGTTGCTCTAAACCTGCATGTGCAAGTGTCTTTTTCATATGACTTCTTTTCCTCTAGGTAGATACCCAGTAGTGGGATTGCTGGATCAAATGGTAGCTCTACTTTTAGTTCTTTAAGAAATATCCACACTGTTTTCCATAGTGATTGTACTAGTCTACATTCCCACCAGCAGTGTAAAAGTGTTCCCTTTTCACTACATCCATGCCAACATCTATTATTTTTTTATTTTTTAATTATGGCCATTCTTGCAGGAGTAAGGTGGTATCACATTGTGGCTTTGATTTGCATTTCCCTGATCATTAGGGGTGTTGAGTATTTTGAAAAAACTATATTCTGTGTGATTCCAGTTGTGGGCTAGGGGAGAGAGAAATGAGTAAGTGGAACACAGAGGATTTTTAGGGCAGATAAATTATTTTGTTTGATATTATAATAGTGAAATATTTATCATTTTACACTTGTCAAAACCCATAAAACCAATAACACCAACAGTGAAACCTCATCTATGCTGTGTACTTTGGGTGATAATAATGTGCCAGTGTAGATCCCTTGAATGTAATAAATGTACTGCTCTGGTGTAAAATTTGGGTGGGGGAGGCTATGTGTGGTTGGGGATATGCGGGAATTCCGTGTACCTTCTGCCCAATTTTTCTGTGAGTGCGCTAAATGTATATTTTTTTAATTGACATGGTAATGAAAGAGATAAAAATAGTAAAAACAAACTTTAAAAAAGAATAAAGTTAGAGAATTCACACTTCCAGTTTCAAAACTTACTACAAAGCTCCAGGAATCAATACTGTGTGGTATGGATGTAATGGTAGACACATAGATCAATGCAATATAATTGAAAGTCCAGAAATAAATTCATACTTTATGATGAATTAATTTTTGACAGGGGTGATAAAAAAATTTAATGGAGGAAAATATAGCCTTTGCAGCAAATGGTATCGGAACAGCTATGTATCTACCTGAAAAAGAATGAATTTAGAGTCAAATCTCAGAATATACAAGAATTAAGTTAAAATGAATCAAAGACCTAAATGTAAGAGTGAAAATGATAAAACTCTTAGAAGAAATCTTAGTTGTAAGTCTTTGTGACCATGTATTAGCCAATGGTTTTTTTAGATATGATACCAACAACACAAGCAATGAAATATTGATTAATTGGACTTCATAAAAATCAAAAGTAATTATGCTTTACTACTATTAATAAAGTAAAATAAACCCTACATAATGGGAAAAATATCTGCAAATCATATAGCTGATAAGAGACTAATGTTTATAATATATAAGGAACTTGTAATTCTACACTAAAAAGACAAATAACCCAATTTTAAAATGGGCAAAGGTTTGAATAGACATTACTTCAAAGAAAGTATACTAATGGCCAATAAGACCACATCGTTAACCATAGGAAGGTGCAAATCACAACCAAAATGATGACCTACCACTAGAATAGCTATAATCAAAACACAGACAATAACGAGTGTTGGTGAGGATGTGGAAAAATTAGTCTTCTTGCATTGTTGGTGGGAATGTTAGTTATTAGACAGTGTGGTTGCTTTGGAAAACAGCTTTGCAGTTTCTATACACACACACACACATACACACATATATGTATATATATATACTCCAGAAATTCTATTCCTAGATATATATAAACTTGTACCTGAAGTTTCATAGTAGCCTATTTATAATTGCCAAAAAGTAGAAAAAGCCTAATTGTTCAACAACTCATGAATGGATAAACAAAATATATAAAAAGTTACTTTTATACGTGCTGCAACATGGAAAAACCTTGCAAATATTATGCTAAGTGAAAGAAACCAGACACAAAGACCACATATTGTGTGATCTAGTTTACATAAAATTTCCAGAAAAAGACAATCCATACAGACAAAAAGTAGATTTGTAGTTGGCAGGGTCTTGGGAGAGAGGAAAATGAGGAGTGAGTGCTGGTGAGTATGAGGTTTCTTTTTGGGGGTGATGAAAGATTCTAGAATTAGATAGTTGTGATGCCAGCATATCTTCATTAATATACTGGAAACCACTGAATTGTACATTTTACTAAGGTGAATTTTAAGGTTTATAAATTATATCTAAATTGAAAATTTTTCTGAAAGAATATGTATTGCCAGTTCAGCCATTTGCTAATTGTGTGACCTTCGGAGAGTTGCTTAGCCTATTTCATAGGATTGCTGTGAGAAAAAAAGATTGATGTATGAAAAACACCTTAAACACTGCCTTCCACATAATAAGCATTCAATAAACATTAGCTATTACAGGTTGAGTATTCCTTATCTGAAATGATTGGGACCAGAAGTGTTTTGGATTTTTGATATTTCTAGATTTTCTGAATATTTGCATTATTAGATATCTTGGGGATAGGACTGAAACCTAAATATGAAACTCACTCATGTTTCACATACATCTTACACACATAGCGGGAAGGTAATTTTATACCATATTGTTAGTAACTTTGTGCATGAAACAAAGTTTCTGTACACAACATCAATTGTGGAATTTTCCACTTGTGGCATCATGGTCAGTGCTCAAAAAGTTTTGAATTTTGGAGCATTTTGGGTTTGGGATTTTTGGATTAGGGATGCTCAAGCTATATTTTCAACTGTATTTATATCATGTTTCATTATCATAATAGGACAAAAAGAGGTTTTTAATAAACGTATAACTTCTTCTGTTTTCTAAAAACCCCATTTCATCCCTTGATATTAAAATTATCCTTTTCTGAGGCATGGCTTCTGTCATCCACCCGGTCAGTTTTCCACTTCTCAGCCGTTAACCATGACCCACTCTGCCAGGTTTTCATTTGTCAATCGTCTTGTAGGTGCCCCCAGAAGTTCTCCAGCACTGCTTTCATTGACTTCTTAAAAGCATCCACCTTTGGCTAGGTTTGCAGTTTCACTTAGGAATTGAATTGTGCTGTATCTGTCTCAAATTGTTGGGGGTTTACAAAAATGAGTCAATTGGCCAAAATGCAAACATTCTTAGAAATTAGTCAGATGGGCAAAGATAGATGACTAATTTTCAGTGGGGTGAGATGCTTAGGGGAAAACACAATTTTTAAACAGTTTATTCATGGATATTTTCATGTTGTGATGATTTTTGCTCTCTTAGTCAAACTCCTGCCTCCAAGGATGTTAATACGAAACACACAGAAAACTATGGCCCCTTACACCTCCTCACTTAACGTTTTACACTCTCAATGTGTATGAAATGGAGGGGCATCAAATAACACATCGGGCCAAATGCAATATGGCTGGATGCTAAATCAGTATTTGGGTGAAACCAAGACAGAAAGCAAATATCGTATCATTTAGAATGAACTTCTGGAATACCAAAATAAATCTAAAATGTTATCAAAAAGAAATTCTACTGTCATTATAATTGTATTAATTAGAATTTTGAGTGGTCACATTTTAAAATTTTGATGACACAGTGCCAGAATATCACCTACCAGAGTACATTGTGCTTGCCATACTATGCCTTAGTGATATTAAATTGATGTTCACTGTTAATTGATGGGCAAAACGTTTTTGGCTGGATCTACCAGCCTAGGTGACATTTATACCAAATAATTAAGTTTTCTTTTTTCTTTTAACTCCTGAACTTAAAGATTTCAATGGTGATAAAAATTTTACTAAAACATGACACTTTTTCTGCTTTAAGAAGATACTTTTCAAATATTTTCAGAGCCAAAGTTAAGGTGATACCTATATCTAGATATAAATAAGGATACATATACAAGCAGCAGTATTATTTTTATGTGGACTTGCTGTAACACACAATTACTTGAGAAAATTTTGTCCCTTAGTTCAAATGTAGAAACATAGTAACAGTGATATAATTAACTTTCAGGATAACAAAATTATCTCCGACTTTCCATCAGCATCTTCCTTTTCAGTACATTGTCTGAACTAAATTAATATGAAGACCTCTATGACAGATAACATGTTTTTTTTTTTTCAAATTGTAGTTTCGAGATATCGCATTTTGGTAACTTTTCAGTAGTTTCCAGCAAATGAAGTATTTTCTCTGAGAGTATGCATTCTTGTTAGTAATTCCTTCTGTAAGTTTTGCATACTGCACAATGCAGTGTTAAATATTTTCATTTATTTATTTATTTGTCCATGCAGTCCACTTAAACATGTAACAGCTGCTCTGTATCTGGTGTGCATGTCTGGTGCAAACACCTGGCAAGACAGCTCCAGAATCTCCTGTATCTTTCATAGTCTGCCTGTGGCTGAAGAAGAATGAAGAACGTGGCTCACAATTTATCTACATCTGGCCAGTAATTTTCTTTCATTACCTTCTGCTTTATTTTCAACACATGACTGGAAGATATACACAAAACATGGCGTCCTTGTGAGCTCCTCATTCATTCCCGGCCTTCGCAATGTATGTTTCATTGTCAGTTGCATGGGTCTTTCCTTTACTGAATTTCCATGCCAAGAATGCTTCTTTAGCAGATTCATGTCTTACTAGCTAGGAGAAACTAAAGTAATTATTAGTAAGATATCCACCATGCTATCAAAGATAAAAAAGACCTCTTCTTTTCCATGTCCAAAGGCCTGACTCAAGCTACAAAAACAGCATATTAAGTAAGATTATTACCCTTTTTGAGTATAGTATTGTAGAATTCAGTAAAATACCCTTGTAACATTTTTAGAAGAAACTTTTCACATAGGATTCATAACTTTATTTAAAACTGCTGAGATGATTGCAATCTAAAGCTCTTATTTTGACATATTTTTATTTAAAAACCAAGTGCCTGTTAACACTATAAAGAATTTTCTTATTAAAACACTTTGAATTCTTTCATTTTGAATTTATACTACTGAGAACAAAATGTTTATTTTTACATAGTTTTCAAAAATTTTTTTCTTCATTCTTTTTTATCGTATTTGGACTGAAGATGTTTTATCACAGAATTTTAGGGATTTTTTTTCTTCTCTATGGAATCTTGAGGTAGCAAAGTTGAGGTCCTGATTTTAATTTGTCCTTCTTCATAAGATATGAAAAAGTCCTACATAAGATGTTTTCTTAAAAGATTTATAGATTAAATGGCATTAAATAACTAAAAATTAATACAGTTCTTAAATGTTATTTAATGCTATAGATAGATGCTGGTATACCAAATAATGGTATTATTATTACTGTTTTACCTTATGTTTTTGTTATGGATTGAATTGTATCCCACCCAAATTCATACGTTGAAGCCCAAACTCCCAATATGACTGCATTTGGAGATAGAAGATAATAGGGGTTAAATGTCATCATGCAGTAGGACCCTAATCCAAAAGGCTGCCTGCAAGTCAGTAAGAGGCTTCGCCAGAAGCCAACCATGCTAGATCCTTGATCTTGGACTTCCAGCTTCCAGAATTGTGAGAAAATAAATTTCCATTGTTTAAGCCATCCAGTCAGTGGTATTCTGTTATGCAGCTTAAGCAGACTAATACAATTATTATTCAATTTTTGATAAACATTTGTTTGTTCAGAAAGGATGAAATAGTTGGTTTTATTGAAGTTATTTAGGTAATGCTTTCAGTTTTAAAATTTATAACAATTATCGATCTCTTTGTTAAAATATTTGAAAATGCTACTTACTTTTATACATAAATTTAATGATTCACAATCATTAATTAGCACAACACTCTACTCTTACAATGATAAATATATATTTATACTTTGATATAATGTCAACATTTACAGACTTGTTACTTCATGTTATCTCTAGAATGCTTGCCTGTAGAGTTGGCCTTTTGTATCCACTGGTTCTGCATCCATGGATTCACCCAACAGTGGATCAAAAATATTCAGAAGAAAAATTTCACAAAGCAAAACTTGAACTTGCTGTGCACTGAGTACTACATTGAATCCATGCTAATGAAGTGATGTGTGGCATTGTATTAGGTATTATAAGTAATAGAGATAATTTAAAATTTACAGGGGGATGTGCATGAGTTACATGCAAACACTATGCCATTTTATATAAGGGACTCCATGGGTATAGGGAGGAGGTCTCCATGGGGATAGGGAGGTGGCCTGGAAACAATCCCCCATGGACAAGGAGGGATGATTATATTTGAAGATAAATATTCAGATATTGAAATCTAAAGGTCATGTTTTATTCTTGTTATTGGCATTGTCTCTGATTGGATATGTTACCTATGCAATCACTTGATCATTCATGAAATACAATATACGGCTGTTGCAAAATAGAGTGGTGAAATAGGCAAATTAGGCTATTTCTAGTGCTAAAGACTGAGGTCAGGCAAAGGCAAATAGCAGATCAGAGTACAATATTGAGGCCAAAGCTAAACTTTGATACATCCCTAAATTTGGTGCCAGCACTTCTTATTAAACATGATTAAATTCAAAATGCCTAAGTGATCACTAACAGACCAGAGACTCAGATCTTGTTTGGGAATGCAAATGTTATTTTTTGAATAACTTTAATTTATGATGTGAAAACTTTTGCAGCTTTGTTGAGGTGTCTATAATCAAAACCAGACGGCATTTGAACATTCTGTACAGAATGAACTAAATGGATGAGTTCTTTCACTCTCCAAGAGCTTATTCTCTGAAGCTTTCAATCACAGTGTGCCTGCCCCTCAGACCTAATGAAGCCCATCTGAATGCCCCAGATGCCTCGGAGTGGAGCTAGTCATTTGAGCAATTGAAGCAGATCCTTAGGTAACAGCCTCACTGAAGAAGGGCCCTTATTCCCAGAATAGCACAAGCAATTCTCTGGCAGTCTGACTTGATGGGTGTGTTGGTGAAGAGTATGTATTTAATAAGTTGTGTTTTCTTTTTCATTTAGTTCAAAATGTTTGTTCATTTCTCTTGAGACTTCTTCTTTGACCCATATTTATTTTAAAGTGTGTTTTTAATACCCGAATATTTCAGAATTTTCTAGCTCTCTTTCTGTTATTGATTTCTAGTTTAATTCCATTGTGGTTTGAGAACATGCTTTACATAATTTATATTCTTTTAAATTCATTAAGGTGTATTTTATTTTATTATTTTATTATTTTATTTTATTTTATTTTATTTTGAGATGGAGTCTCGCTCCGTCGCCCAGGCTGGAGTGCAGTGGCCGGATCTCAGCTCACTGCAAGCTCCGCCTCCTGGGTTTGCGCCATTCTCCTGCCTCAGCCTCCTGAGTAGCTGGGACTACAGGCGCCCGCCACCTCGCCCGGCTATTTTTTTGTATTTTTTAGTAGAGACGGAGTTTCACTGTGTTAGCCAGGATGGTCTCGATCTCCTGGCCTCGTGATCCGCCCGTCTCGGCCTCCCAAAGTGCTGGGATTACAGGCTTGAGCCACCGCGCCCGGCTTAAGGTGTATTTTATAATCCAGAATGTGGTCAATCTTAGTGAAAGTATCATGTGAGCTCGAGAAGAATGTTTATTCTGCTGTTATTGGATGGAGTAGTCTATAAATGTCAAGTTGACTGATAGCGCTGTTCAAATCAACTATATTCTTACTGATTTTCTGCCTGCTTCATCAATCATAAACTGAAAGTGGGTGTTGAATTCACCAACAATAATAGTGATGTTTTTCTGTTTCTCCTTGTGGTTTTATTAGTTTTTGCTTCATGTATTTGGATGCTCTGTTACTAGGTGCATATACACTTAGGATTGTTATGCCTTCTTAGATAGTTCACCACTTAATCACTTTGTAATACCCTTTTGGTCTCTGATTTTTTTTGTCCTGAAGTCAGCTTTGTCTGAAATTAATTTAGTCACTCCAGTTTTCTTGATTAGTGTTAGCATGGTATACTTTCTCTATCTCTTCACTTTTAACCTACCTGGATCTTTATATTCAAAGATGGTTTCTGATAAACACTGTAATTTGGGTTTTGTTTTTTAATCCACTCTGACAATTCTTGTCTTTTAATTGGTGGATTTAGACCATTTGCATGAGTTAATTATTGATACAATTAGATTGATATCTACTGATTTGGGGCAGGCAAGCCCCAAAGTTGGAGTTCAGCCTAGGAGGGTTCTTGGCTTACCACCGGAAAGAATTCAAGGGTGAGCCAGTGGTGTTAGACAGCAACTTTTATTGAAGCGGCTGTGTACAGCAGTGACAAAGGAACTGCTCCTTGCAAAGCAGGGCTACCCCACAGGCAGTGTGCCCAGAGAAGTCACCCAGAAGCAGTTCTGTAGTCATATTTGTACCCACTCATAATTATATGCAAATTAAAAGGTCAATTATGCAGACATTTCTAGAAAAACAGTGATAACTTCTGGGTTGTCAGGTTGTTGCCATGGAAAGAGGCAGTCACTTCTGGATGTTGCCATGGCAATGGTAAGCTGACATGGCACACAGTGGGTGTGTCTTATGGAAAGCTGCTTCTGCGCCATCCCTGTTTCTGCTAGTTCTCAATTTGGCCCAGTGTCCAAGCCCCACCCACTAGATTGAGTACCACCTCCTACTTACACTGCCATATTTCTAACTGTTTTCTATTAATTTCACTTGCTCTCTTTCCCTTCTTTTTTTTCTGCCTTTTCTAGTTTTAATTGAGCATTTTATATGATTTCTTTTTTTTCTCCTCTCTTAGAATAAAATCTATACTTCCTTTTAAAAATTTCTTAGTGGTTGGCCTAGAATTTGTAATATACATTTACAACTTATCTGAGTCCACTTTCAAATAACACGATGCCACATCACATGTAATGTAGCTACCTCATAACAACAGAGTATTCTCAATTCTTCCTTCCCATCCCTTATGACATTGCTGTCATTCACTGCATTTATCCATATGCTATAATCACCCAGTACATTGTTATAGCACATAAAATACTACTGTAATTTTAAACAAAGGTATCCTTTAGATCAATAAAAATAAAAATAACAATTTTTATTTTACTTTCATTTATTTCTTTTCCAGTGGTCTTCCTTTATGTAGATCCAAGCCTCTGACCTATATAATTGTTTTTTTCCATGAAGAACTTTTTTCTTGCAGGGCAGGTGTGCTAGCAATGGATTTCCTCAGTTTCTATTTTACTGAGAAAATCCTTTATTTCTCCTTTTGTTAGGATAATTTCACTGAATATGAAATTCCATATTTTTCTTTTTCACTGCTTTACATATTTCAGTTCATTCTCTGCTTGCTTTCATGGTTTCTGATGAGAAGTCCTCTGAAATTCTTATCCTGTTTCTCTATAGATACTCGTTTTTTTCTCCTTTGTCTTTTAAGAGTTTGTCATTGGGCTGGGTGCAGTGGCTCATGCCTGTAATTCCAGCACTTTGGGAGGCTGAGGTAGGTGGATCGCCTGAGGTCAGGAGTTCAAGACCAGCCTGGCCAACATGATGAAATGCCATCTCTACTAAAAATACAAAAATCAGCCAGGCATGGTGCCACAAGCCTGTATTCCCAGCTACTCTGGAGACTGAGACAGGAGAATCTCTTGAACCCGGGAGGTGGAGGTTGCAGTGAGCCAAGAGCATGCCACTGTACTCCAGCCTGGGCAACAGAGCAAGATTCTGTCTCAGAGAAAAAAAAAAAAGTTTCTCATGGGTTTTCTGTAGTTTGAATATAATATGCCTATGTGTTTGTTTGTTTATTTATTTATTTATTTATTTATTTATTTTTATCTTGATGTTCTTTAAAATTCTGACATTTTTACTTCAAATATTTTTTCTGCTCCATTTTTTTCTCCTTCTGATATTCCAATTATGTGTATGTTATACCTTTTGAAATTTCCCCACAGTTTTAGGATATTTTGTTTTGCTTTTTTAATTCTTGTTTTGTGTGTGTTTGTACTACCTCTGTTTGGGAACTTTCTACTGGCATAGCCTCAATCTCTCTTTGTTCAACTGATGAGCCCATTTAAGGCTTTATCATAAACTTCATTTCTGTTACAGTGCTTTTGATTTGTAGAATTTCTTTTTGTTTATTTCTTAGAGTTTTCAGCTGTCTGCTGATATTACCTGTGTGTTCTTGCATGTTGTCTACTTTTTCCATTACAGCCCTTGACGTATTAATCATGGCTATGTTTTTCTTTTTGCCCAGCTTTATTGAGGTACAATTGACAAAATCTATGTGTATTTATGGTGTACAATGTAATCTTTTGTTTTTTTAAAAAATTTTAATTTGATAAATAAAAATTTTATATATGTGTCATATACAACATGTTTCAAAATATGTAGACATTGTGGAATGGCTAAATCTAGCTAATCATGCTTACAGGCGTGCCTCATTTTATTGTGCTTCAATTTATTGTGCTTTGAAGATACTGTATATTTTACAAGTTGAAGGTTTTTGGCAACCCTGCATCAAAGCAACTCTGTTGGTGCCATATTTTCAATAGCATATTCTCACTTTGTGTCTCTGTATTCACATTTTCATAATTCTTGCAGTATTTCAAGCTTTGTCATTATTATAATTATATCTGTTATGGTGATCTGTGACAAGTCATCTTTGATGGCACTACTGTAATTGTTTTGGAGCACCACAAACTGTGCACATACAGGATGACAAGTTTAATCAATAAATGCTGTGTTCTGACTGCTTCACTGACCTATAGTTCTCCTGTCTCTCTCCCTCTCCTCAGGCCTCCCTATTCCCTGAGACAGAACGATATTGAAATTGGGCCAGTTAATAACTCTACAATGGTAAGTGTTCAAGTAAAACAGTGAGTCACCCATCTCTCACTTTCAACTCATAGCTAAAAATGATGCAGCTTAGTGAAGAAGGCATGTTGAAGGCCAAGAAAGACTGAAACCTAGATCTCTTGCACCAAACAGTTAACCAAGTTGTGACAGCAAAGGAAAAGTTCTTTGAGGAAATTAAAACTACTACTCCAGTGAACACACAAATAAAAAGAAAGGAAAACAGCCTTATTGCTGATATGAAAGTTTTAGTGGTCTGGATAGAAGATCAAACCAGCCACAACATTCCCTTAAGCCAAAGTGTAATCCAGAGAAAGGCCCTAACTCTCTTAACTTCTGTGAAGGTTAAGAGAGGTGAGTTAGCTGCAGAAGAAAAGTTGGAAGCTAGTAGAGATTGGTTCCTGAGGTTTAAGGAAAGGAGCCATCTCTGTAACAGAGAAGTCCATGGTGAAGCAGCAAGTGCTGATGTGGGTGCTACAGCAAGTTATCCGGAATAGCTAACTAAGATTATTGGTGGAGGTGGCTACACTAAACAACAGATAGTTAATGTATATGAGACAGCCTTCTATTAGAAGAAGATGCCATCTAGAACTCTAAAAGCTAGAAAGAAGTCAATGCCTGGCTTCAGAGCTTCAAAGGACAGGCTGACTCTCTTGTTAGGGATAATGCAGCTGTTGATTTTAACTTGAAGCCAATTCTCACTTATCATTCTGAAAAGTCTAAGCCCTTAAGAATTATGCTAAATCTGCTCTGTCTGTGCTCTATAAATGGAACAACAAAGCCTGGATGGCAATACATCTGTTCACAGCATGGTTTTAAGCCCACTGTTGAGACCTACTGCTTAGAAAAAAATAGTTTTTAAATATTACTATTCATTGACAATGCACCTGGCCACCAAGAACTCTGATGGAGGCGTACAAGGAGATTAATGTTGTATTCATGCCTGCTAACACAACATCCAATCTGCAGCCTAGACCAAGGAGTAATTTCAACTTTTAAGTCTGATTATTTAAGAGCTACTTTTCATATGGCTATAGCTGACTTAGAGAGTTATTCCTCTGATGAATCTGGGCAAAGCAAATTGGAAATCTTCTGGAATAAGTCAGCATTATAGATACCATTAGGAATATTCATAATTCATGGGGGGAGGTCCGAATATCAACATTAACACAAGTCTGAAAGAAGTTGACTACAGCCCACATGGACGACTTTGAGGGGTTCAAGATTTCGATAGAAGAACAGCAGATGTGGTCGAAATAGCAAGAGAAATAGAATTAGAAGTGGAGCCTGATGTGTCTGAATTTCTCTACTCTTATGATAAAACTTTAATGAACGAGGAATTGTTTCTTTAGGATGAGCAAAGAAAATGGTTTATTAAGATGGAATCCACTTCTGGTGAAGATGCTGTGAATATTTTTGAAATGATAACAAAGAATGTCAGCTATTACATAAACTTAGTTGATAAAGTAGCAGCAGGGTTTGAGAGGATTGACTCCAGTTTTGAAAGAAGTAGCATTCTTTCAAAATGCTATCAAACAACATTGCATCCTACAGAGAACTCTTTCATAAAAGGAGGAGCCACTTGATGTAGCAAACTTCACTGTTGTTTCAAGAAATTGCCATAACCACTCCAACCTTCAGCAACCATCATCTTTATCAGTCAACAGTCATCAACATTGATGCAAAGGCCTCCACAGAAAGATGATTATGACTCACTGAAGGCTCAGGATATTGTTAGCATTTTTTAGTAATAAAATATTTTAAAATTAATCTATGTACATTATTTTTTAGAAATAATGCTATTGCACACTTATTAGGTTATAGTATAGTGTAAACATAACTTTTATATGCACTGGGAAACAAAAAAAATTGTGTGACTCTCTTTACTGCAATATTTGCTTTGTTTCAGTGGTCTAGAACTAAACCCACAACATCTCTGATGTATACCTGTACTTTTACTTCCCTGTTTAATCATTTCAAAATCTATGTCATATCTGAGCTTGATTGCAATGCTTCTTTTTTGTCTTCAGGCTGTGTTTTTTCTTCCTTTTTAGCATGGCTTGTAATTTGTTATTGAAAGCCAGACATGATGTATTAGGTAATAAGAACTGAGGTAAAAGCCTCAGTGTGAGATCTTAGGTTAATCTATCCAGGAGTTGGGTTGTGTCTAATGTTTGCTATACCAGCAGGTGTCAGAGGCTTCAAATTTATCTGATATTTTAGTTTTTGTTTTCCCTGTTGCCTTTGGGCTTCCCCATTGCCTTTGGGCTTCTTAAATAAAGTCTGTGCCTTGCAGCTCTTTCAGCTGTAATCCAGTGTTATTATACTAAAACTCTATTGATGTAGTGGTAAGGTATGAGGAAAACAAAGTATTCTATAACTGTATAGTCTTTTAACAGGTCTGTGTCCTTGGACTATGATCTTCACAAGTGCTTCTTAGCTTTTCCCCTCCCGTTAGGTTCTGGCAAAATCCTTTCTTTTGGAACATAAGCATATGCTATGGACAGCTCTCTGAGTTCACGATGGTTACCTTTCCTCTCCTCCTGCTAAAGCCATAAGTAGATCTTCCTTCATTCTTCTGTATTGAACCTGATTGGGCTCTCAGATGTAAATCCATCAAAGTGTGGGATCTCCCTAAGGCTGCAGACCACAAGAGTTTCTCACTCTCCAACTAGTCCATACTCAGCCTCCAGATATTCATCACAAGTGCTATCTAAGTGTTCCCACCCATTTGTGGCTTCAGCAGCTTCTGCTCCAGGTGAGCAGATTCTCTGTACTTACCCATCTCTCCAGATTTTGGCGTGGAAGTTTGCCTCTGATCTTGAATTATCGATGGATCCAAGAACATTTGCTTGAAGTTTGTGCAGCACTTTTCATATTGTGAGGACAAGAGTGATTATTTCTTTTCTTTTTTTCCTTTCTTTCTTTTTTTTTTTTTTTTTTGAGATGGAGTCCTGCTCTGTTGCCCAGGCTGGAGTGCTGTGGCGCGATCTCGGCTCACTGCAAGCTCCACCTCCCAGGTTCACGCCATTCTCCTGCCTCAGCCTCCCGAGTAGCTGGGACTGCAGGTACCCACGACCACGTCTGGCTAATTTTTTGTATTTTTAGTAGAGACAGAGTTTCACTGTGTTAGCCAGGATGGTCTTGATCTCCTGACCTCGTGATTCACCCTCCTTGGCCTCCCAAAGTGCTGGGATTGTAGGCGTGAGCCTTCGCGCCTGGCCAGGAGCAATCATTTCTAAGCTCTTCACATGTTGGAACTAAAACCAGAAGTCTTCTGTCTGTATTTTTGAATTAATGGAAAACCTAAATCCCACGGGCTTAATGATAAGGCATTTCTTTTCTGATGTAACTGGGCATTTCAGAGGTGGTTCCAGCCTTAGTGTTTGTTTGATCTCCTGACTCCACATGTGTAGGAACACAGATTGCTCTCATTTCCCTGTTTCTCCTTAGTATCATCTACAACACGGTACAGTATGGCTGCCCAAAACTTCCAGGCTCATTGCTCCTTCAGGGGAAAGAACCATTCTTTCACAATACTGAAAAAAAAAATACAGCGTCCATCTTGATTAAACAATCTAAGGCCACATTTTCATTGTACCAGTCAACTACTGCCACACAATTCTGGGTAATAATTACAGAATCCTGGTGCCATTTAACCATACGTATTCCTCATATGTCCACAGAATGTCTAGAGGCAGTTCCGTTGATGTCACCTGGGCTCACTCACAGGTCTGCAGGTTGGGTGGAGCTGGCCGATTTGGGCTGGGGTGGACTAGGTGGCTCTACTTTAAGCTAGGGACCCTCTGCTCACACGTTTCTCATTCTCCTTGGATCTGAAGCTATGTGGGTTGTGTTCTTCTCATAGAAATGAAAGGGGTGCAAGGGAAAACATGGAAATGCAGAAAGCCTCTTAAGGCCTTAGCTTGAAATTGGCACCATGTTAATTATGCCCACAGGCTGCTGGTGAAAGCAAGTTGCATGGCCATGGCCAAAATCAAGGGGCAGGAAAGGACACTCTGCCCATAAGGAAGCCATGACAAGAATGTAATTACAGCTAGAGATTGAGACCAGACAATCGACTGCACTCACAAATAAACTGGCCACTGCTTTCACAGGAATGTGAATACCCTGTTTGACAAGAAGCAGTGAAAACTCAGACCCTGAAGCTGTAGACTGATTTATGCTGTACTAGTTTGCTAGGGCTGCAACAACAAAACACCGAAGGGCTTAAACACAGACATTTATTTTTCCACAATTCTGAAGGTTGGAAGTCTGAAATCAAGGTGTCACCAGGGTTGGATTCTTCTTAAGTCTCTCTCATTGGCTTGTGGATGGAAATCACCTCACTGTGTCTTCACCTGGTTTTCCCTTGCTGAATGTCTGTGTCCTAATTTCCTCTTCTTATAAGGGTTCCAGTCCCACTGGATAATAATTCACCCTACTGACTCATTTTAACTTAATTACCTTTTAGACTCTTTTTTCCAAGTACGGTCACATTCTGAGATACTGGGGATAGGACCACAACATATGAATTTGAAGGGGTATAATTGAAACATAACAACAAGCAAGGTACCCATAAACCACATAGACCATATTTCTTATGACAAATATCTATATATATTTATAGCCCCAAATAAAAATGATATGTAGTAAAATCATCAGCAGGAAGAACCAGAACGATGCCATCTGGGTTCTTACTTTTCTTTAATTATAGCCTAATCTGGGGGTAAAAATTTAAGACAACTGAAAGAAGAGACATTCTTTAAGCAATCTCCACTGAATATTGTTGCTTTAAATTGAACTATTGACAAGTATGATATTGTACCTTGTGGCCAGGACTTGGGCAGCAGCCTTCCTGTACTTCCTGTTGAGCACAGTTCTATGTGTCTAAGCAGGCAAAGCAGAGAGGCCACACACTTGGAGAAAAGACTAGCACACAGTTTTCGACATGAGTTGCTGGAGTATACAGAAGGCACTTTTGGTGGCAAATAACAGGAACTACACTGAGATGGGTAAATAAATAAATAAGACCCAGGGCATTTCCCAAATCCCAAGGACAGGAATGCAACAGTTCCAGGAATAAGACACAGGCATTCTATGGAGAACTCAAGAAGTACTCAGTTTCTATCTCGCACATGTGTTCCTTCCTGCTTTACTTCATCCTTCCATTTTTCTCTTTATCCTTTCTTCCTCCTCCTTCCTTTGTTTTTTCTTTCTTCTTATCCCTTTTATTCTCTTTTTTGTCTTCTTTTTCCTTGTCTCCCTTGTCCCCTACAATCCTGTCCCCCAAATAAAACTGTTTTCTTCTAGTTTTCCAGTTCATATGCAGAAATTTGTATGTATGTTTTTCCAATTCATATATATGCTTTTCCAATTTAGATGTATGCTTTTTGGTATGACATACCTAAAAATACTGGGGGAAGTTATTCAAAACATCTTTTTAAATGCCCAACTGAGTTTAGAAAGCAAGAGAATCCATTGAGTTCAATTATTCTACCCTGCTTGTAGAACATATATCAATATGTCTTAAAAGTCAGAATATAGAGACTGTGTTCCTGACAAGAAGGCCATCCGACTTAGGCTGAGAAGTTAGCTGGGGGAGTAATCTGCAGACTGTAAGTGGTGAAAAATGCTAAGACCAGACGTGATGAGAACATGAAAATCCAGTGGAGTGAGTGGGAACAGCAGTTGGATGTGCTCTGGTGCCTCTGCGCATCCTGGTGGTTGCCATGCACATGGTGGCAGGAGGGAGAGTGTGGGGCCCTAGCAGGATGGAAAGTTATGCTGGAGACTCCTGCAAAAGCCAGGACCCTGAAGCCCTAAAAGAATGACCCATGATCTCTTCCCTCTGTTCTACTGCAGGAAGGAAAGTATGTATATGTCAAATTTAAGTTGATGTTAACTCTGGGTAGAGCTGGAAAACATAGTTCTACCCTGAAAATTCCTAACTACAAGTCCATATTTCCATGAGTATGGGTCTAAATTTATACCCTCATTTGCTGTGAAAAGTATAAGGCAAAAATATTAGTTGAAAGGTGTCCCAAGCTGGTGGATAGGCACCTTGCAGGAGCAAAGGAAATTTTCTCTAAATGAATCCTCTTTGGAAATAGGCCTCAAATAATTCACACAGATAAAAGTTCAGGAAACATGAGTACTCTTTCTCTCTTTCTGTCTCTCATCCCTCCTGATACCCCTGCTCCCCACCTGCCAAAACACAATCACTAAGCCCAAAAGGAAACAGGTTACCATGAGCAAGAACTAACAACAACAACAACAAAAAAACAAATCCCAGAGTCAGACTCACAAAGGCTGGTGATATTAGAATTAACAAATACAAATATAGAATAAATATGTTTAATATATTTAAAGATAGAAAAGAGTTTTATGAAGCAACGAGAAAGAGACAAAAAACTATCAATATTGACCAGGAATTTTTCAAATAACCAAATAATACTGGGAGAAAAGAAAAAAATTAAATAATGGAGACTTGAAACTCAATGGTTATATTAAATAACAGCTTAAAATTAGCAAAAAAAAAAAATAGATAAATGGGAGAAAGAAATGAAGAAATTACACAGATTGAAGCACAGAGAAAAAGAAAGTTCAAGTAGCCCATTAAATCCCAAACATGATCAATAAAAAGAAATTTAGCCTAGATACATAGTAGTGGAAAGGCAAAACCCAAACATAGAAAATGTGAAACAGTCAGAGATGAAAGTCAGAAACCTCAAAATATCATTTCCAATACTGGATAGAACATCTAGACAGAAGACCAATAACAAAATAGAGGACTCAAATAACACTAAAAGGCAACTAGACACAACAGACATACATAAAGCACTCCACCAAACCATAGCAGAATATACATTCTTTTCAAGTGCACATAGAACAGTCTCCAGGATAGAAAATACAAGGCCTCAAAAATAATCTCAAAAATTGTAAAAGATTAAAAGTATATTCTATGAACACAATGGATTGCAGTTAGGCATCAATAGTGAAAAGAAAACTAGAAAATTCACAAATATGTGAAAATTAAACAGCACTCTTAAATGACCATTAAGACAAAGAAAAAAAAAACCACAAAGAAATCTAAAACATACTTATAGAGGAATGAAATGGAAGCACAACATGCCATAACTTACAGAATGCAGTGAAGTAAATGCTCAGAGGAAAATTTATAGCTGTAAATGCATACATTGTAAAGGAAGCCAAATCTCAAATCAATAAACTAACTTTGCACCTTGAGGAATAAACACACACACACACACACACACACACACACACACACACACTAAACCTAAAGCTAGGAGAAATAATGAAGATTAAAGAGAAATAAAATAGAGAATAAAAAGAATAGAGAGAATCAATAAAACCAAAAGTAGGTTCTTGAAAGGATGAAAAGAACTGATTGAAGGTTCCAAGATGGCTGAATAGGAACAGCTCCAGTCTACAGCTCCCAGCATGAACAATGCAGTAGATGGGTGATTTCTGCACTTCCAACTGAGGTACTGGGTTCATCTCATTGGGACTGGTTGTACAGTGGGTGCCGCCCACAGTGTGTGAGCCAAAACAGGGTGAGGCATCACCTCACCCGGGAAGCACAAGGGGTAGGGGAATTCCCTTTTCTAGCCGAGGGAAGCCGTGACAGATGGTACCTGGAAAATTAGGACACTCCTGCCCTAATACTGTGCTTTTCCAACAGTCTTAGCAAACAGCACACTAGGAGATTAATCCTGCACCTGACTCAGTTGGTCCCACACCCACAGAGCCTTACTTACTGCTAGCACAGCCATCTGAGATCAAACTGCAAGGCTGCAGCAAGGCTGGGGGAGGGGCATTCGCCACTGCTAAGGCTTGACTAGGTAAACAAAGCAGCTGGGAAGCTCGAACTGAGTGGAGCCCACCACAGCTCAATGAGGCCTGCCTGCCTCTGTAGACTCCACCTCTAGGGGCAGGGCATAGCTGAACAAAAGGTTGCAGAAACTTTTGCAGACTTAAACATCCCTGTCTGACAGCTTTGAAGAGAGCAGTGGTTCTCTCAGCACAGAGTTTGAGATCTGAGAACAGACAGACTGCCTCCTCAAATGGGTCCCTGACCACTGAGTAGCCTAACTGGGTGACACCTCCTAGTAGGGGCCGACTGACCTCATTCAGCTGGGTGCCCTTCTGAGACGAAGCTTCCAGAGGAAGGATCAGACAGCAACATTTGCTGTTCTGCAATATTTGCAGTTGCGCAGCCTCCACTGGTGATACCCAGGCAAACAGGGTCTGGATTGGACCTCCAGCAAACTCCAACAGGCCTGCAGCTGAGGGTCCTGACTGTTAGAAGGAAAGCCAACAAACAGAAAGGACATCCACACCAAAACCCCATCTGTATGTCACCATCATCAAAGACCAAAGGTATATAAAACCACAAAGATGGGGAGAAACCAGAGCAGACAAGCTGAAAATTCTAAAAATCAGAGCACCTCTTCTCCACCAAAGGAACACAGCTCCTCACCAGCAATGGAACAAAGCTGGATGGAGAATGACTTTGACAAGTTGAGAGAAGAAGGCTTCAGAAGATCGGTAATAACAAACTTGTCTGAGCTAAAGGAGGATGTTCAAACCCATTGCAAAGAAGCTAAAAACCTTGAAAAAAGATTGGACGAATGGCTAACTGAATAAACAGCATACAGAAGACCTTAAATGACTTGAAGGAGCTGAAAACCATGGCACAAGAACTACGTGATGCATGCACTAGCTTCGCAGCTGAATCAATCAACTGGAAAAAAGGGTATCAGTGATTGAAAATCAAATGAATGAAATGAAGTGAGAAGAGAAGTTTAGAGAAAAAAGAGTAAAAAGAAATGAACAAAGCCTCCAAGAAATATGGGACTATGTGAAAAGACCAAATCTACGTCTGATTTGTGTAACTGAAAGTGACAGGGAGAATGGAATCAAGTTGGAAAACACTCTTCAGGATATTATCCAGGAGAACTTCCTCAACCTAGCAAGGCAGGCCAACATTCAAATTCAGGAAATACAGAGAACGCCACAAAGATACTCCTCGAGAAGAGCAACTCCAAGATATGTAATTGTCAGATGCACCAAAGTTGAAGTGAAGGAAAAAATGTTAAGGGCAGCCAGAAAGAAAGGTCAGGTTACCCACAAAGGGAAGCCCATCAGACTAACAGCAGATCTCTCAGCAGAAACTCTACAAGCCAGAAGAGAGTGGGGGCCAATATTCAACATTCTTAAAGAAAAGAATTTTCAACCCAGAATTTCATATCCAGCCAAACTAAGCTTCATAAGTGAAGGAGAAATAAAATCCTTTACAGACAAGCAAATGCTGAGAGATTTTGTCACCACCAGGCCTGCCTTACAAGAGCTCCTGAAGGAAGCACTAAACATGGAAAGGAACAACCAGTACCAGCCACTGCAGAAACAAGCCAAATTGTAAAGACCATCGATGCTAGGAAGAAACTGCATCAACTAACGAGCAAAACAACCAGTTAATATCATAATGACAGGATCAAATTCACACATAACAATATTAACCTTAAATGTAAGTGGGCTAAATGCCCCAATAAAAAGACACAGACTGGCAAATTGGATAAAGAGTCAAGACCCATCAGTTTGCTGTATTCAGGAGACCCATCTCACATGCAGAGACACACATAGGCTCAAAATAAAGGGATGGAGGAAGATCTACCAAGGAAATGGAAAACAAAAAGAAAACAGGAGTTGTAATCCTAGTCTCTGATAAAGCAGACTTTAAACCATCAAAGATCAAAAGAGACAAAGAAGGCCATTACATAATGGTAAAGGAATCAATTCATCAGGAAGAGCTAACTATCCTAAATATATATGCACCCAATACAGGAGCACCCAGATTCATAAAGCAAGTCCTTAGAGACTTACAAAGAGACTTAGATTCCCATACAATAATAATGGGAGACTTTAACACCCCACTGTCACCATCAGACAGATCAACAAGACAGAACGTTAACAAGGATATCCAGGAATTGAATTCAACTCTGCTAGAAGGAGACCTAATAGATATCTACAGAACTCTCCACCCCAAATCAACAGAATATACATTCTTCTCAGCACCACATCACACTCATTCCAAAATTGACCACATAGTTGGAAGTAAAGCACTCCTCAGCAAATGTACAAGAACAGAAATTATAACAAACTGTCTCTCAGACCACAGTGAAATCAAACTAGAACTCAGGACTAAGAAACTCAATCAAAACCGCTCAACTACATGGAAACTGAACAACCTGCTCCTGAATGACTACTGGGTACATAATGAAATGAAGGCAGAAATAAAGATGTTCTTTGAAACCAATGAGAACAAAGATACAACATACCAGAATGTCTGGGACACATTTAAAGCAGTGAGTAGAGGGAAATTTATAGCACTAAATGCCCACTAGAGAAAGCAGGAAACATCTAAAATCAACACCCTAACATCGCAATTAAAAGAACTAGAGAAGCAAGCGCAAACACACTCAAAAGCTAGCAGAAGGCAAGAAATAACTAAGATCAGAGCAGAACTGAAGGAGATACAGACAAAAAAAAAAAAAAAACTTCAAAAAATCAGTGAATCCAGGAGCTGGTTTTTTGAAACAAAATTGATAGACCACTAGCAAGACTAATAAAGAAGAAAAGAGAGAAGAATCAAATAGATGCAATAAAAAATGATAAAGGGAATATCACCACTGATCTCACAGAAATACAAACTACCATCAGAGAACACTATAAACACCTCTATGCAAATAAGCTAGAAAATCTAGAAGTTTGTAAATTCCTGGACACATACACCCTCCCAAGACTAAACAAAGAAGAAGTTGATTCCCTGAATAGATCAATAACAGGCTCTGAAATTGAGACAATAATTAATAGCCTCCCAACCAAAAAAAGTCCAGGACCAGACAGATTCACAGCCGAATTCTACCAGAGGTACAAAGAGGAACTGGTACTATTCCTTCTGAAACTATTCCAATCAATAGAAAAAGAGGGAATCCTCCCTAACTCATTTTATAAGGCCAGCATCATCCTGATACCAAAGCCTGGCAGAGGCACAACAAAAAAAGAGAATTTTAGACCAATATCCCTGATGAACATCAATGCAAAAATCCTCAATAAAATACTGGCAAACCGAATCCAGCAGCACATCAAAAAGTTTATCCACCATGATCAAGTTGGCTTCATCCTGGGATGTAAGGCTGATTCAACATACACAAATCAATAAACATAATCCATCACATAAACAGAACTAAAGACAAAACGACATGATTATCTCTATAGATGCAGTAAAGGCCTTTGATAAAATTCAACATTGCTTCATGTTAAAAACTCTCTATAAACTAGGTATTGATGGGACATATCTCAAAATAATAAGAGCTACTTATGACAAACCCACAGCCAATATCATACTGAATGGGCAAAAACTGGAAATTCCCTTTGAAAACTGGCACAAGACAGGGATGCCTTCTCTCACCACTCCTATTCAGCGTAGGGTTGGAAGTTCTGGCCAGGGCATTCAGGCAGGAGAAAGAAATAAAGGGTATTCAATTAGCAAAAGAGAAAGTCATGCAAATTCATGAAGCATTCCATATTAAAAAAAAAAAAAAAGAAAGAAAAGAGGAAGTCAAATTGCCCCTGTTTGCAGAGAACATGATTTCATTTTTAGAAAACCCCATTGTCTCAGCCCCAAATCCCCTTAAGCAACTTCAGCAAAGTCTCAGGATACAAAATCAATGTGTAAAAATCACAAGCATTCCTATACTGCAATAACAGACAAACAGAGAGCCAAATCATGAGTGAACTCCCATTCACAATTGCTTAAAAGAGTATAAAATACCTAGGAATCCAACTTACAAGGGATGTGAAGGACCTCTTCAAGGAGAACTACAAACCACTGCTCAACAAAATAAAACAGGACACAAACAAATGGAAGAACATTCCTTGTTCATGGATACGGAGAATCAATATCATGAAAATGGCCATACTGCCCAGTATAATTTATAGATTCAATGCCATCCCCATTAAGCTACCAATGACTTCCTTCAAAGAATTGGAAAAAACTACTTTAAAGTTCATATGGAACCAAAAAAGAGCCTGCATAGCCAAGACAATCCTAAGCAAAAAGAACAAAGCTGGAGGCATCACACTACCTGACTTCAAACTATACTACAAGGCTACAGTAACCAAAACATCATGGTACTGGTATCAAAACAGAGATATGGACCAATGGAACAGAACAGAGCCCTCAGAAATAATACCACACATCTACAACCATCTGATCTTTGACAAACCTGACAAAAACAAGAAATGGGGAAACAATTCCCTATTTAATAAGTGGTGCTGGGAAAACTGGATAGCCATATGTAGAAAGCTGAAACTGGATCCCTTCCTTATACCTTACACAAAAATTAATTCAAGATGGATTAAATACTTAAATGTTAGACCTAAAACCATAAAAACCCTAGAAGAAAACCAAGGCAATACCATTCAGGACAGGCATAGGCAAGGACTTCATGAATAAAACACCAAAAGCAACAGCAACAAAAGCCAAAATAGACAAATGGGATCTAAGTAAACTAAAGAGCTTCTGCACAGCAAAAGAAACTACCATCAGAGTGAACAGACAACCTATAGAATGGGAGAAAAGTTTTGCAATCTACCCATCTGACAAAGGGCTAATATCCAGAATCTACAAAAAACTCAAACAAATTTACAAGAAAAAAACAACCTCCTCAAAAAGTGGGTGAAGGATATGAACAGACACTTGTCAAAAGAAGACATTTATACAGCCAACAGACACATGAAAAAATGCTCAGCATCACTGACCATCAGAGAAATGCAAATCAAAACCACAATGAGATACCATCTCACACCAGTTAGAATGGCGATCATTAAAAAGTCAGGAAACAACAGGTGCTGGAGAGGATGTGGAGAAATAGGAACACTTTTACACTGTTGGCGGGGTGTAAACTAGTTCAACCATTGTGTAAGATGGTGTGGCGATTCCTCAAGGATGTATAACTAGAAATACCATTTGACCCAGCGATCCCGTTACTGGGTATACCCCCAAAGAATTATAAATCATGCTGCTCTAAAGACACATGCACCCAGCACTGTTCACAATAGCAAAGACTTGGAACAAACCCAAATATCCATCAATGATAGACTGGATTAAGAAAATGTGGCACATATACACCATGGAATACTATGCAGCCATAAAAAAGGATAAGTTCACGTCCTTTGCAGGGACATGGATGAAGCTGGAAACCATCATTCTGAGCAAACTATCGCAAGGACAGAAAACGAAACATCGCATGTTCTCATTCATAGGTGGGAATTGAACAATGAGAACACTTGGACACAGGGTGGGGAACATCACTCATAGGGTCTGTTGTGGGGTGGGGGGAGGGGGAAGGATAGCTATAGGAGAAATACCTAATGTAAATGCCGAGTTAATGGGTGCAGCACACCAACATGGCACATGTATACATATGAACAAACCTGCACATTGTGCACATGTACACTAAAACTTAAAGTATAATAAAAATAAATAAGTAAGGTTGAAAAGAGTTGACAAACTTCTGGCTGAGCTGACAGACTAAAAAGGGAGAAGTCGTAGATAACTAAAAGGAGAAATGAAAGTGAGGTCATTACTACCAACCTTACAAAAATACAAAAGGTCATAATAATATATTGCAAACAATTGTGCACCAACAAATTAGATAACTTAGTTGAAATGGAACATTCCTAGAATCATACAAATTACCTGAACTGACTCAACAGACTTCTAACAAGCAACAAGCAAAGAGGTTGAATCATTTAAAAAAAAAACAACAACAACCAACAACAACAACAACAACAAAAAACACTTTCCAACAAAGAAAAGTCTAGGATCAGATAGCTTCACAACTAGTAAATTGTATCAAATATTTAAAAAAGAATTAACACCAATTTGTCTCATTCTCTTCCAAAAAATAGAAGAGGAAGTAATACTTCTCATTCATTCTATGAAGGTAACATTACAAAGCCAAGAAAAAACATCATAAAAAAATTACATACAGTACTATATACCTTAGGAATATAGATGTAGAGAAATTCTCAACAAAATACTAGAAAACTGAATCTAATAGCATATCAAAAGGATAACACACTATGATCAAATGGGATTTATCTAAGGAATGCAAGGGTGATCCACCAAATAAAAATCTATCAATGTAATATAAGACACTCAGAAAATTCAACATAAAATAAAACTTTCTCAACGTGATGAAGGGCATTTGTGAAAATCTCACAGCTTCACACTCAGTGATGAAAGACTGAAATATTTCTTCCTAAGATTAGGAATAAAGAAGGAACACCAACTTCTTGGTATCCTTGATACCAAGAAGGAATCACTACTTCTTTTCAACATTGTAAACATTGTATTGGAGTTTTTTCCAAAGAAATTTAAACAGAAACAAAAGGCAATCAAATTAAAAAGGAAGAAGTAAAGCTATATCTATTAGCAAATGGCATGATCCTATATATAGAAAATACCAAAGAATCTGCAAAAAAAAAGCTACTAGAGCTAATAAATGAATTCATCAAAATTGCATGATACAAGATAAACAAAAATAATATATGTCTGTAATAAACAATTCAAAATAAAATTAAAAAGGAATTCCAATTATAATAGCATCTAAAAAAATAAAATCCGAGGAATAAATTTATCCAAGGAAGTGAAATACTTGAAAATTTTAAAATATTACTGAAATAAATGAAGATCTAAATAGATGGAAAAACATCCTGCATTTATGAATAAGAGAAGTTAATATTGTTAAGATATCAATACCTACAGATTCAACGTAATTTCTGTCAAAATTCCAACAACTCTTTCTTCAGAAATGGATTTTAAGAGTCCACAGATAACTAAAAGTGTCTTTAAAAAATAATTTTTAAAAAGTTGGAGAACTTATACTTCTTGATTTCAAACTTACTACAAAGGTACAGTAATCAAAACAGTATGGTCCTAGCATGAGGATAGACATATAGACCAATGGAATAAAATGGAGAGTCCAAAAATAAACCCATAAGTGGAGAAAGAATTGTCTTTTCAACAAATGGTGCTGGGTATCTACATGCAAAAAAATATCTACATGGATATCTACATGCAAAAAAATAAAGATGGGCCTATCCCTCACACCACATACAGAAAATAACTCAAAATAGATCAATAATAGAAATAGAATAGCTAAAACTGTAAACGCTTTTAGAAGAAAACATAGGGGAAAACCTGCATGACACTGGTTTTGGTCATGGTTTCTCATACATGTCACCAAAAGCACAGGCAACAAAATAAAAATAGATAAATTGCACTTTGTCAACATTAAAAACTGTCGTGCATAAAAGGATATTATCAAGAGACTGAAAAACCACAGAATGGGAGAAAACAGAAATTTGAAGATGCACATAGAGGGAAAAATGAGGTTAAGGAATTTTTGGATCATTGTATTATCTGAGAAGATCATAAAGCTGCTGATTAATATTGGTTATTATTAGGTTAAATATGCTGGTTTAAATTTCCCACGTATTCACTAAAAAAATTAAAACTGGCTGGACACATTGGC
This sequence comes from Macaca thibetana thibetana, assembly GCF_024542745.1. Lineage (NCBI taxonomy): Eukaryota > Metazoa > Chordata > Mammalia > Primates > Cercopithecidae > Macaca > Macaca thibetana. Next base: position 87,851,748 of record NC_065587.1, on the reverse strand, counting down.
TCCGACCTGCAATCCCGGCACTTTGGGAAGCTGAAACAGGTGGATCACCTGAGGTCAGGAATTGGAGACCAGCCTGGCCAATATGGTGAAACCCTGTCTCTACTAAAAACAAAAAAATTAACCACGTGAGGTGGCAGCCGCCTGTAATCTCAGTTATTGGGGAGGCTGAGGCTGGAGAATTGCTTGAGCCAAGATTGTGCCACTGCACTCCAGCCTGGGCCACAAGAGTAAAACCCTGTCTCGAAAAAAGGACACACACACACACACACACACACACACACAACTGATTATGTGTCTTCTAGTCTAGTACAATAAAAAATGCTAGAAATTTTAAAAAGGGACAAAGAGAGAAAAGACTGAAAAATGAGACAAATAAAAAGTAAAAACTAAGATGACTAAAAATAACCACGGTGATCATAACCGGTGTAAATGAACTGCACAGAAAAAGTACTTTTTTATGCTGTATTATGTTTTAGCCTAGTTTCTTATTGTGAAAATGACACACCTAAAACATGAAAACATGGAAAAATTGAAAGTAAAAAAAAAAAAGGAGAGGAAATATACCAGCAAATACTAACCCAAGGAGAGCTGGTTAGGTATATTACACTCCAGCAAAATAAATTCAAAGCTAAAGGCTCATGACACGTAGGTTAAAATACCAATGTCCCAGGAAGATATAACAATTTTAAACTTAGACCATCTAAAACATAACTTTACATTTAACATTTTTAATCTATTATCCAATCTAACACTGTTAGATTTTACTACACTTCTCCCAATAATCAATACATCAAGTATACTAACAGCTGACAAAATCAAAGAAGGTTTGAACAGAGTAATTATCACACTTGATCTATGAATAACATGTATTTACCAGATAACCCATAGGTCAAGGGTAAATAAAAATTTAAAAAATAGTTTTAACACTAATGAAATGTTGCTTATTAAAACTCTTGGGCCATTGCAAAGTGGTACAGTGGCATTTCTAAAGCTACAGCCTTACCAAGAAAACACATATTTTATAAGAAACAATTGTGAAAAGAAATGAACATAGCATCCAATTTAAGAAGTTAGTAAAAGAACAATAAACTGAAGTGAAATAGAAGAAAATAAAAAGGATAAGAACAAAATGAGTGAAATGCAAAGATACAATCGAGACAATCAATTTCGCCAAAAGTAGGTTTTCTGAACAGACTAGTAAAATTCACAAACCTCTGGCAAGATTGATCAGAAAGAAAGAAAAATAAGAATGAGAGAGAGGGAAGTAAGGAGAGAGAGGTGGGGGAGGAGGGAGGGAGGATGCAGAAGGCACCTGTGACTAATGTCTAATGTCAGGAAAGAAAAAGGACACCTCACTACAAATGCTGTAAACATTAAGAGGAATGAGAGGATATTATGACCATGCCAATACATTTCGATGAAACTGATACATTCTTAGAAATAGATAATTTACCAAAGCTGACTCAACAAATAAATAGGAACATCTGAATGCTGTTAAAAAAAAAAAAACTAATAAAATTTAATCATTAATTTAAAATGTTCCGCAAATGTAATATCAGCGCCAGACAGTTTAACAGTTGGATTCATTTGTGCACTCAAGGAATAGGCAATTGTACTCCTGTAAAAACTCTTTCAGAGCCCCAAAGAAGCATAAGTTTGATAGAAAAGCCAGACAGGGACAGGGAAGGGGAAATTAGAAACAACCTCAGCATGACCAGAAACGCACAAAGTGCTAAACAGAAGATTAGACACTGAATCCAGACAGGAAAATAATATGTATAATATGACTAAGGTGGATTTATTCCTGGAACGCAAGGTTAAATCAACAGTAGAAACTCTATTAATGAAATTACTGAAGGGAATCCAAGTTTATATAGAATTTCCCAACACGAATAATACTGAATCAGAACTTGCGCTGATGGGATGTGATCTGGGGCACCAAAAGCATCTTCTATGGAACAAAAATTATTTAAACACAAACAGGCAAAAATCAGAGAGTAAAAGACAGGAAAAGTTATATGAAAATTGAGAACTTCTGTTCAATAAAATACTTTGATAAATAAAAAGGCAGGCCACAAATTAAGTGACACCTGCCATACATATACAATGTAAAGAATTTGAATCAAAAGTATATAAATACCTTTTATAAATCCATAAAAGATAAATAGCATTAATAGGAAAATTAGTAAACCTGAAGAGATACTTCAAAGAGGAATGCAATGGACTGAATATTTATGTTCCCCTAAAATTTCTGCATTGAAATCCTAACCCCCAAGGTGGTGGTATTAGGAGGTGAAGACTTTGGGAGATAATTAGATTGTGAAGGTGGAGCCTTCATTCATGGGATCAATGTTGTCGTAAAAGGGCCCCTAGAGAGCACTCTCATCTTCCTCCTGCCATGCCAGAGTACAGCCAAAGTCAGCAGTCTGCAGCCTGGCAGACGGCCCTCACCAGAACCCGACCACACTGGCACCTGGATCTCAGACTTTGAGAAATAAATTACTTTTGTTTATAAGCCACCCAGTCTATGATAGATTGCTAGAAAAGCCCAAACTGATTAAGACAAGAAGTAAAAGCAAATGACCAATACACACACAAAAACATCCTCAAGCTGATTAGTAACCAGGGAAAAATGCAAATGAAAAACATAAAAGGTCTGATGATTCCAGGTGGCGGTGAGGATTTAGAGAAGTGGAAATCCTCATACCTAATTATGGTGTATAATTGGCTTAAAACTATTTTGGAAAATAATTTGTCTTTAAGCAGAAAACCCGACTCTCTCTCCCTTTCCCAATGTATATATTCAGTCATATGGTCCATAATGACATTTCAGTTACTGAGGGGCCACATACATAATGGTGGTCCCATAAAATTATACTGAAACTGAAAAATGCTTATTGCCTAGTGATGTCATAGACTTCATAACATAATAGTAGAATGCATTATTCATGTGTTTGTGGAGATGCTGGTGTAAACAAACCTACTGTGCTGCCAGTCATATAAAAGTCTAGCACATACAATCCTTGTATGTACAGTACCTATTTGATAATGACAATAAATTACTGTTACTGATTTATATATTTACTCTACTATAATTCCTATATTTGTTTAGAGTTTACTTCTATTTGTTTTTAAAAGTTAATTGTAAAACAGCCTCAGACAAGTCCTTTAGGAGGTACCATAACAGAAGGCATTGTTTTCACAGGCGATGACAGCTCCATATCTGTTAGTGCCCCCCTGAAAGACCTTTCAGTGGGACGAGATGTGGAGGCAGAAGACAGTGACATTGATGATTCTGACCCTGTGTAGGCCCTAGGCTAATGTGTGTGTTTATGTCTTCATTTTTAACCAAAAAAAAAAAAAAAATTTAAAAGTGAAAAAAGAATTTAATAGGAAAAAGTTTATAGAATAAGGATATAAATATTTTGTATAGCTGGACAATGTGTTTGTGTTTTCAGCTAAGTATTACAAAAGAGTTCAAGAGTTTAAAAAATGTAAAAGTTTATAAAGTAAAAAAGTTACAGTAAGCTAAGGTTAATTTAGTATTGAAGAAAGAAAACTATTTTTTAAGAAATTTACTGTAGCATAAGTATACAGTGTTTATAAAGTCTACAGTAGTGTACAGTAATGTCCTAGGCCTTCACCTTCACTCACCACTCATCACTGACTCACCCAGAGCAACTTCCAGTCCTGTAAGCAACGTTCACGGAAGTGCACTATACAGGTGTATCAATTTTTAGCTTTTTTACAGTATTTTACTGTAACTTTCATATGTTTAGATACACAAATACTTCCCATTGTGTTATAGTTGCCTACAGTATTCAGTACAGCAACATGCTGTACTGGTTATAGCCTAGGACCAATAGGTTATATCATATAGCCAAGGTGTGTAGAACACTATCCCATCTCGGTTTGTGTAAGTACACTCTATAATGTTTGCACAAAAAATGAAATCACCTAATAACGCATGTCTCAGAACATATCCCTGGGGTTAAGAGGCACAAGACTCTGTGTGTGTGTGCACAATGATTGAGCATTCCTACCCTAACATATTTGCCTTATTGGCCCTAGAAAAACAATGGTGTGCACCAAGTGAAAGGCACAAAATTTTTCCATAGCATCATTGTAGTATCAAAAAAATCTAGAAATAACCTTATTGTCTATTGAAAGTAGACAGAATCAGTAAGTTCAGTATATTTCACAATGGAGCAGGAAGAAGTGAAAAACATTACAGTTGAAAACATAAATATTTTTGAGTTTCAAGAAGATAATGCTGGATGGAAAAAGAAAATAACTTTTAGAAAGATGTCTGATACGTTTTGACTGTGTCCCCACCCAAATCTCATCTTGAATTGTAGCTCCCATAATTCCCATGTGTTGTGGGAGGGACCTGGTGGGACATAATTGAATCATGGGGGCAGTTCCCCCATACTGTTCTCATAGTAGTGAATAAGTCTCACGAGATCTGATGGTTTTATAAGGGGTTTCCCCTTTCACTTGGCTCTCATTCTCTCTTGCCTACTGCCATGTAAAACATGCCTTTCACCTTCTGCCATGATTGTGAGGCCTCCCCAGCCTCATGGAACAGCGAATCCATTAAACCTCTTTTTCTTTATAAATTACCCAGTCTCAGGTATGTCTTTATCAGTATCATGAAAACAGACTAATACAATGCTGAAGACATGATTCCATTTATATAAAGTTGAAAAGCAACTCATATATTTTTTAGAAAAACACATGTATATGACAAAACTGTAAAAGTGAAGCAAGGGCAGGAGGTGGAGAGGTGTACCTGAGGGAGGTACATGACAGATTCCAAAGGTTCCAGTGCAGGTTTCTGACTTTTATAAAATAAGTATTGTTCTTTAAAATGTACACACTAATCATATACATCCTTTGGTATGTGTGCTTTATTTCACAGTTTTTGCGAAGGTCACTTCTACTCAGAATGCTGGGTATGCAGGCGATATCTCCAGTGACCTGGAAAGAAACTGAAGTTCTCTTGGCCACAAATTGACCTTTTGGTCATGTGCCCTGTATCGGAAGACAGGACAAAAGCAAGATAATAAAACATGCAGATCAAGGTGGAGAGAGGAGAAAGGGAACAGGGAAATTTCCAGAACATGGTGTGAGTAAGGGCTGCCTTGGCGGATAACCCAAAATTTCCTCCCAAGTTTGGGCTAGGTTATCTGTAGATAATTTTTTGGAATAACCTTCAGGTAGCTTTCTTGAATTTTTAAACTGGAATATAAGACAAGTGTATCCAAACCCTCATGGAGAGCTAGAGCTGGGGCAGGGAAAGGAGAAGCTCCATCCTTCTCTGGCCAGCCGTGTGTCTCAGCTTCCTTGCCAGCTGGATTCCAGGCGAGTGTGGCCAGTGGGAGGCACTGGCAGAAGGCAGGCAGAAGAGAGAGAGGGGGAAGAGGCCAGGGCACTTCTCCTGTTCGTGGTTTGTCATCTGCCCAGGTGGCTTTTTTTCCGAGAAGTAATGTCTCCTCCAGGGTCCCAGATCCCAACAGGTGTGCACAGCTCTCCTATGATTTTGTCACCCTCAGATGGCTAGAAGGAGCATACGTTTATCTGATAATGTAGGTGGTATTTGAGCAAAATAGAAACTTTAGAATCCTGATGAACAAAAAATAGGAAATCAATAAGAGAAAATATAGGAAGCTTGGGTAGTAGTGAAGGCCCAGTCAAAGAATGAAATGCATATAGATTTGGTACAGTTAGCAAAAAGAACTGTAACTTGGAATCAGCAGATGTGGGTTTGAACCCCAGCTCAGCCATTAATGTGTGACTTCAGGGCTTAATCATGATAAGTCTCAGTTTAGTCATCTATAAAATGGAGCCAATAATAACCTTAATACCAATAATAACCTTAATACCAACCTCACAGGTCAGGGCTGCTGTGAGAATCATATAGTATGTAGCCTTTTCGGATTGATTACTTTCTTTTGCAACATGTATTTAAGGTTCTTCCATGTCTTGTCATGGCTTGATAGTTGATTTCTTTTGTTGGACCAAGTAATAGTCCATCGCCTAGATGGAACCTGGTTTAACACTCGCCTATTGAAGTGAGCACTTCAGTTGCTTCCAGTTTTGGAAACTATGATTAAAGCAGCTATAAATATTCATGTGCAAATTTTTGGTGGACATATGTTTTTAACAACCTGGTTAAATACCAAAGAGTGTAACTGCTGGATCGTATGGTAAGACTATGTTTAATTTTGTAAGAAACTGAAAACTATCTTCCAAAATGCCCGTACACTTTTTTGCTTCCACCAGCAATTAATAAGAGTTGCTGTTGTCCCACATCCTTGCCAGCATTTGGTGTTATTAATGTTTTGAATGTTAGCTACTCTAAGAGATATGTAGTGATATCTCATTGTTTTAACTTGCAATTCTTTACTGATATATGCTGTTGAGCATATTTTCATGTTTATTTGCCATCTGTATATCTTACTGAGTGAGATATCTAGTCAGACCTTTTTCCAGTTTCCTAGTTGTCTTATTGGTTTTCTTATTTGTGAGTTTTAAGAGGTTTTTTCCCCTATATTTTGAATGCCAGTCCTTTAACAGATAGGTGTTTTACAGAGACTTTTTCCTGAGTCTGACTTGTCCTCTAAGTCTCTTAACAGTGTCTTTTTCAGAGCAATTGTTTTTCTTAATTTTAATGAAGTTCAACTTATCAATTTTTTTCATGGATTGTTCTTCTGATGTAGTATCCAGAAAGTCATCACCAAACCCAAGGTCACCTAGGATTTTTTCCTATGTTACCTGGGGATATGTAGTTTTATATTTTACATTTAAATTAATGATCCATTTTGAGTTACGTTTTGTAAAAAGTATAAAGCCTATGCCTATTTTTACTTATTTGCATGTCAATTTCTAATTGTTCCAGCATTATTTGTTGAAAACACTATTTATTCTCCATAGAATTCCCTTTACTCCTTCATAAAACATCAATCGACTCTAACTGTGGGGGTCTTTCCCTGGGCTCCCTAGTATGTTCCAATGATCTATTTGTCCATTCTTTTGTCGATACCAAACTGTCTTCATTACTGTGGCTTTATATTTAGTGTTGAAGTCTGGTAGTGTCAGTCTGTCAACATTATTTTTCTCCTTTAATACTGTGTTGGGTATTCTGGGTCTTTTGTCTTTCCATATAAACTTTAGAATCAGTTTTTCTGATATCCACAGAGTAATTTACTGGGGTTTTTATTGGAATCGCATTGAATCTATAGATCAAGTTGTGAAGAACCTACATCTTGATAGTATTGCATTCTCCTATCCATGAACGTGGAATACATCATCATTTAATTAATCCTTTGATTTTTTCATTCGTTTTATAGAGTTCCTAATATAGATCTTGTGTCTGTTTTGTTTGATTTATACCTAAACACTTCTTTTTCTTTTCCTTTTTGTTGTTGACGTAAGTGGTGTTGTGTATTTACTGTCAAATTCAAGTTGTTCATCCTTGGCATATAGGAAAGCAATTGACTTTTCTATATTGATCTTGTATCCTACCACCTTACTATAATTGCTTATTTATTCCAGCAGTTTGTATTTTTGCTGTTCTTTGGGATTTTCTACCTAATCAGTTTGTTTGAGGAAAAAAAAAAAAAAAAAAGACAGTTTTATTTCTTCCTTCCCAGTCTGTATACTTGTATAATATCCTTTTCTTGTTTTATTTTTGTTTTATATAACGAGGATTTCCAGTACAATCTTGGCTAGAAATGGTGAAAGCAGATATCTTTGCCTTGTTCCTGATCTTACAAGAAAAATAACCTAGTTTTACATGATTAAATATAATGTTGGCTGTCAAGTTTTTGTAAATACTATTTTTTTCAAGTTGAGGAAGTTTTTCTCTATTTCCAGAGAAAGTTTTTTAAATCATAAGTAAGTATTGCATTTTTTCAGATGTTTTTCTGCATCTATTAATACGACTATACAACTTTTCTTTTTTAGCCTGTTGTGATGTGTTGTGTTAATTGATTTTCAAATATTGACCCACACTTGGAAACATGAGACAAATCCCAGTAGGTTGAGGTGTGTAATCCATTTTACACATTCTTGGATTCGATTTGCTAACATTTTGTTGAGGATTTTGAATCTATATTCATGAGAAATATTGATCTGTAGATTTTTTTAATATATTTGTCTGGTTTTGGTATTAGGGTAATGATGGCATCATAATAATGAGTTAGAAAATATTCCCTCAGCTTCTTATTTCTGGAAGGGATTGTAGATAAATGGCATAATGTCTTCCTTATGTGTTTGGTAGAATTCACTGGTGAGGCCATCTAGACCTGGTGTTTTCTGTTTTGAAAAATTACTACTTATTGACTCTTTTTTTCCAAATATACGGGCCTATGAATATTATCTGTTTCTCCTTATGTGAGTTTTGGTAGGCTGGGTCTTTCAAGGAATTGGTCAATTTCAAATAGGTTATGAAATTTGTGGGTAAAGTGTTGGTAATAATATTCCTATATTATCCATTTACTGTACCATGGGATCAGTAATGATGGCCCCTCTTTTATTTCTGAGATTAGTAATTTTTGTCTTCTTTTTTTCTTAGTTAACCTAGCTAAAGTTTTATTAATTTTATTGATTTGTTCAAAGAGCCAAATTTTTTTGTTTTCTTGACTTTCCTTACTGAATTCCTGTTTTTAATTTCATTTATTTCTACTATAATTATTATTATTATTTATTTTTTTCTGCTTGCTTTGGATTTAATTGCTCTTCTTTTCCTAGATTCCTAAGTTGGAGGCTTAGATTATTGACTTTAAACCTTTCTTCTTTTCCAATAGAAGCATTCAATGCTATCAGTTTCTCTCTAAGCACTTCTTTTACTGCATCTCACAAATTTTGATAAGCCATATTCTCTTTTTCATTTAGTTCAAACTATTTTTTAATTTCTCTTGAGACTTTTTCTTTGACCTTGTATTACTTAGAAGTGTGTTGTTTAATCTTCAAGGTTTTCAGATAGTCCACATATTCTGTTCCAGTTATTTCTGTTACTGATTTTTAGTTTAATTCTATTATAGTCTGAGAACAGGCATTGTATGGTTTCTTATTCTTTTGCATTTGTTAGTGTATATTTTGTGCCCCAAAATGCAGTCTATCATAAAGTGAATATTCTATGTGACCTTAAGAAGAATGTGTATTCTGTTGTTGTTGGATGAAGTAGTCTATAGTTCTCAATCAGGTTCAGTTAATTGATGGTACTACTCACTTCATCTGTGTTCTTACTCATTTTCTGCCTAACGAATCTGTCAGTTACAGATACAGGGGTGTTGACGTCACCAGCTATAATAGTGGATTCATCTCTTTCTTCTTGCAGTTCTATTAGTTTTTATTCCACATATCTTGATGCTCTGTTGTTAGATGCATAAACATTAAAGGTTTTTATATCTTCTTAGAGAGTTGACTCCTTTATTATTATGTAATGGCACTCTTTATTCCTGTTAATTGTTTTCTTTGAGATCTATATTATCTCAAATCAATTCTTTTGATTAGTATTAGCATAATATTTTTTCTCTATGCCTTTATTTTTAATGTATATGTATTTATATTTAAAGTCATTTTCTTTTTAATTGGTTTGCCCAGAGGGGTCCCTGTTAGGTTTTGTGTGTGTGTGTTTTATTTAGAGTCAGTCTCACTCTGTCACCCAGGCTGCATTATGGTGGCATGATCACAGGTCACTGCAGCCTTGAGCTTCTGGGCTTAAGTGATCTTCCCATTTCAGCCTCCCAAGTAGCTGAAACTACAAGTCTGCACCATCACACTTTTCTAATTTTTTTTTTTTTGGTAGAGATACGGTGTCACTGTGTTGACCAAGCTGGTCTCAAACTCCTGGTCTCTACTGATCTTCCCACCTGGGCCTCCCAAAGCTCTGGGATTACAGGGGTGATCCACCACACTCAGCCTAAACTGGGTTTCTTGAAGAGAGTGTATAGTTGAATCTTGTTTTTTGTCCACTCTGAAAGTGTTCGTCTTTTAATGAATAATAGACCATTGATTTTTAAAGTGATTATTAATATAGTTGGATTAATATTTACCATATTTTTGTTGTTTTCTATCTGTAGCCCTTATTTTTTTTCTTTTTTCAACTCTTTTTACTCTTCCACTCTTTTCCTGCCTTCTCTGGTTTTAATTGAGCAGTTTGTATGATTCAATTTTTTATTCCTCTGAGCATACAAATCATACTTCTTTTTGTATTTCTTTTAGTGACTGCCCTTGAGTTTAGTCAAAAATATTATTTTAGCTAATATATTAACTTAAAATATGTTAGCTGATCCAAGTCCTCTTTAAAATAACTCTATACCATTTAATGTATAATGTAAGCATCTTATAACAGAGTATTGCCAATTCCTCCCTTCTGTTCCTTATAACATTGCTATTATTCATTTCCCTTATCCATAAGCTATAATCACTGAATTCATTGTAGATACTATTATTTTGAACAAATTTTTATTTGTTCAATTAAAAATAGGAAAATGGAAATATTTTATTTTTCCTTCATTTATTTCTCCATTAACACTCTTTCCTTATGTAAATCCAAGTTCCTGAGCTATATAATTTTTCTTCTTTCTGAAAAATTTCTCTTCTTATTTTTGAACATTTCTTGCAATGTAGTCCTCATGGTGACATATTCCCACAATTTTTGTTAGTCTGAAAACATATTTCTTCTTTACTTTGAAGAATAATTTCAGTGAATAAAGAATTCTAAGCTGTTGAGTTTTTCTTCTGATGCATTAGACATTTCATTCCACTCTCCTCTTGCTTGTATAGTTTCTGAAGAGAAATCCAGTGTAATTCTTACCCTTGTTCCTCTATAGGTAAGGTGCTTTTTTCCTCTGGCTTCTTTTCAGACATTCTCATCTTTGATTGTATGCAGTTTTAATGAGTTATGTATATGGGTAGTTTTTGGTTGTTATCCTACTTGATATTATTCTAGCTTTCTGAATCTGTTCTTTGGTACTGAACATTAATTTTGGAAAATTCTCAGCCATTATTGCCTCAAATATTGATTCTGTTCATTTTTTTCTTCTTCTCCTTCTGGTATTCTCATTACATGTATATTATACCTTTTTAAACTGTAATTCTTGGATATTATCATGTCTTTTCTGTTCTTTTTCCTCTTTGCATTTCAGTTTTAGAAGTTTTCATTGACAATTTCTTCAGGCACAGTGAGCACAGTGATTCTGTCCTTGGAGATGTCCAGTCTACTGGTGAGCCTATCAAAGGCAGTCTTCATTGCTGTTGTATTAGCATGATTATAATACATAAATGAGTGTTTCCTTTTGATTCTTGAGAGAGTTTTACTCTTTCTGCTTACATTATCCCTCTGTTCTTACATGTCTTTTCACTTTTTCCATTAGACCCATTAACATATTAATTATAGTTGTTTTAAATTTCTGGTTTGATAATTCTAACCTCTCTTATGTGAATCTGGTTCTGATGCTCACTGTATCTGCTCAAACTGTGTTTTTTGCTCATTAGTATAACACATAATTTTTTGTTGAAAGCCAGACATGATGACCTGGGTAAAAGGAGCTCAGGCAAATAAGCATTTAGTTTTATCACACTAAAAAAAGGGTTTAGTGTGGTGTTTAGAATAGCCAAGGGTTAGGTTGTGTTTACTGTTTGTCATAGCTGTCAGTGTCCAAATCCAAAATGCTGTGAATGTCTTTGGCTTTGTCTCTCTTGTTGTCTTTGGGTTTCTCTAAATACTTCTTCTTAAAGTCTAATACTTAGTTATTTTCATTGTATTCCCTATTATTATACAGGAGTCCTATTGATATGTTGGTAAGGTGTGGAGATAGGATGAACACTCAATTATCCTATGGTAAGGTCTCATGGTCTTTTAGCGAGCCCATGGCCCTGGGAGGTGATCTTCACAAATGCTCCTCTCAGCTTTCCCTTCTTTGGGTGATACAGGGAGACTAGAGGGAGATAGAATTGAGTATTTTCCTTCTACCAGATTACTTAGGTTCTGGTAAAACTCCAGTTAGCTAGGCTCTGGTAAAATAGTTTCTCTTGAGAACAGGTGCTTGTTAAGAAGAACATAATGCTCTGCCAGAAGCACAGGAATTTTTCTCCAACCCTCCCTGTGAGGACCTGGTAGGGTTCCTTAGGGGAAAACTCAGTGAAACCTGGGGCCTCCCTAAGACCTGGAGTTGGTAATTCTAGGACCTGTCCACACTGAGCCTCCAGTAAGTCATCAATTACATTCAGGTTTTCCTTCTCTAGTACTAGTTCCTGTGGAGTTTTCTATTCCTGAGTTTTTGTCCAGTAAGTTGTGATTCTCTGTTTCTGCCTATCTGTCTCTCAAATTTGAGGGTGAAGGATTTCCCCTAAGGTCTCAAATCTCTGATGGAACTAAGAACAACTGATTTTCAGCATGTTCTGCTTTTGACATGTAGTGAGGACAGGAGTGATGACTTACAAGCTCCTTACATGGCAGATTGGAAAGCAAAAGCCTCACTATGAGGCTTTTAAAACTACACATCAGTCTTATCTCTTATCTGGATTAAAGCTCCATAATGACAGTGACCATATCTTATTAATAGTATTATATAATAGTTTTGAGTGCTCATTACATACTAAACACTGCACTAATAAGCACATTAAATATACATCATTTTTAAACTAATAATAACACTAGTTAGACACTATGCTAAAAACTTTCTCAGATTTATTCCAGTTAACCTTACTAAAAAAGAACAAAACCAAATTTAAAAATAATTTAAAAACAAGCAAAAAATCAAAGCCTGGTAGGTAAGAACTATTGTTATAGATGAAGAACTGAGGTTCATGGAAGTAGTATAATTTGCTAAAGTCCCACAGCTGGTGAATGGTGGTCCAGGGACCCAAACCCAATCACGTCAGACTAAATCCCAAGCGTCTAACCACGAGACAATACTGCATGCAGGTGGATTTTGTTCTATGCTCCATATGGTGTCTTCCGTATGACAAGCAACCAAAAAGTGTCTTGAGAGGATGACTCTGGAAAAAATACTTTCAGTTGTTCTACAATTTTTAAATAGCACTATTTAGTAAAAGAATATCTCTGATAGCTTCGTTAAACCCAGTAAATTCTCTGTCATAGGTCAATAGCATCTGAGTGTGATATGCTACATAAAATCATGAAAATAAAAGAAATAAAAGAAAAGAAACAAAAGAAAAGAAAAGGAACAGATACGGTTTCTGCCTTCAAAAAGATCATGGTTATTATAAGTAGTTAGAATATCCAAAGAGAAGAATAGATTCTGCTTTCATAAAGCAACTCATGAACCCAGGAAAATGAAAATAAATAACACATTTACAGACTTGGGATTGGAAATTATTTCTGCTACAACTACTCATAAAACTTGAGAGAACTTCTTAACCTCTCTGAGCCTTGGTTTTCTAATCCATCTAATACATATAATTGATGTCTTCATCATAAGCCTCAAATGAAACACTGTATGTAAAGAATCTGGGACACTGGAAACTGAATACATGTATGCACTCTTGCTTTTACATGCATGTACTATAATTTTGGGGCTCATACCTTGTAATGGAAAGTATATGACCTTTATTTAGATAGATAGGTTTTGATTTAGAACCATATTGTCCCCTGATCCTGAGAAAGTTGTATAACCTCCTTGAACATCCTTTTCTTTATTTGATAAATCTTTATTGAGAATCTACCATGTTTTAGGCAGTGGATTAGGCCATGGTATAGGCCAGCAGAGTTAAGGCCAACACAGTACCCCCTCCTCCAAGGGTTTACAGTATTTGTTAGTGAGAGGTATAATCATAGCCCGCTTCTGAGTGCTGAGGGATGAGACACCATATGTAGTACTATGTCCGGCACATAGTAGTTCAACTTGCATGACTATCCCAGGCCATGAATGATGAAAGGGTGCCAAATACAGGGGTACTACTAGGTCTTTACTAGTTTCCTATTGCTGCTATAACAAATGACCATCAAGTCCGTGGCTAAATAACACAAACTTATTATCTTACAGTTCTGTAGGTCATTATTTTGACATGGGTCCCACTGAGATAAAATCAAGATGTTGGAGGGCTACGTTTCTTTCTGGAGACTCTATGGGAGAATTCATTTTCTTTCCTTTTCTACCTTCTAGAGGCTGCCTGCATTTGTTGGGTCATGGCCCTTCCTCTGGAGCTTCAAAGCCAGTAATGCTGCATCTCTCTGACCACAATTAGACAAGATTCCCTGCTTTCAAGGATTTGTGTGATTAGATTGGGCCGACTGGTATAATCAAAGATAATTTACCCATGTCAAGGTTATCAACCTTAATCACATCTAAAAGCCGGTTTTGTCATGTAAGGTAATATCCCCAGTCTCCAGGGATTAAGTTGTGGACATCTTTAGGGAAGGGAGTGTCATTATCCCGCCTGTTTGGTGTAGAGCACAGGCTCTCTGGCGGAACATCTGAGAAATGCACAGAAAAAGAGATGGAGAATGAATGAGTCATGCCGTGTATTTTTGGTTCCGTTGTTGAGTAGCTTCTCCTGTCCCACAGGAAACCCATTAAGCCAAACAGAAGGAATGGAGGCGGTTCAACCACACATTTCCTCCTGTGGACATGGTTGTGTAGTACATGGTCCCAAAATACGTCACGTTTGTAACTCCGATTTTCCAGATTTCTTTCTGTAGTATACACTTGATTATGTTCATTGGCAAAAGATTGTACTGTGCTTTTTAAAAATCCAACTTCTTTTCTCCCTCTTTTACCTCATTAACAAAAAAAGCATTACTTTTATAATGGTGTTTTAATTTCCTTGAGTTCTCCAGGGGAAAGTAAAATTTTCTAAACACATGTAATGAGACAGTCTCAAGCCCTGCATTTTTCTGGAGTCACACTGTCCTTTAGTGTGCCAGTAAAGTGGCTCTGATCCTAAATTGTGTGTAGTGGGAATTCCAAGAATTTTCCTGGGATTGTCATCAGCTCCTACAAATTCTCCTCTGCCCGAATTCTCTCTCACCTTCCTCACTGAGTCAGCTGCCAAAGAAACCTTAAACATTTCTACTATACTGTAGACTATTATCCATAACTGTAATTTTTAAAAACTATTTTTTAAAAATTAGAAATTTAAATTTAAATTTAATTTAATTTAAAATTAATTTAACAGGAAATTAAATTTAAATTTAAAATTTAAATTTAAAAATTATTTAAAAACTATTATCAAGGGTTTCTCATCATTCAAAATCAAATCCACCATATTAGTTTTACAGGGCTGCTGCAACATATCACCAGAAACTGGTGGCATAAAACAAGATAAATTTATTTTCTCACAGCTCTGAAGGCTAGAAATCTGGTATCAAAGTACTGGCAGGGCCACGCTCCCTCTGGCTTATGGGGGAAGGATTCTTCCTTGCCTATTCTAGCTTCTGTGGGGTGCCACAGTAATCTGTGGCATTCCTTGGTCGGTAGACACGTCACTCCAATTGTCACATGATGTTCTTCTGTGTGTCTCTGCTTTCTCTTCTCATAATGTCATCAGTTGTTAAAGTAAGACCCACTCTAATCTAAAATGACGTCATATTAATAAACTGTATCTGCAAAGACCCTATTTTCCAATAAGGTCACATTTTGAGGTTCTAAATGGACATGAGTTTGGGGAGATTAATATTCAACCCAGTACAACACCCGTTATAATTACTTAACTAAATTACGGAACACCTGTCACCCTAAAGGGGTTCTGCCTTTTTCC
Source organism: Macaca thibetana thibetana (assembly GCF_024542745.1). Taxonomy (NCBI): domain Eukaryota; kingdom Metazoa; phylum Chordata; class Mammalia; order Primates; family Cercopithecidae; genus Macaca; species Macaca thibetana. Next base: position 87,836,016 of record NC_065587.1, on the reverse strand, counting down.
TAAGCTATGCGAGAATGACACTTTTCTTCTCCCCGTGACCGTAAAAAGCAACTTAAAGGTCTTGGTCATTCTCTAACTCAAAAGAAGTAGGATCTGTTTTACTCTTAGGAGAAAATCAACACAATGACCTTTTATAAATCAAGGGCACACCCAGCGTTCTTTGGGGGAACCACTGTTAACTTCAGTGTTCTTTGTGAGGAATCATGTAATTGGGAGTGAGGCGTTGGATTTTTTTGGGGAATGTAAAGTTGTCATGTGTTCTACCAGAGTTATGCCTAGAGGATTTGTTGCTTAAATGGGAAAAATGTATATAGTCCCAGTATGAATTTACACTGCCATGTTATTGCTTGTACTTAACGAGTTATGTGTAAATTTCTGTGAGCAGACTAGAAGTTGAATGTAGTCATGGAGTCTGGTTTGTGCCTTATGTTGAGGACAAAATTGGAAATTAACTGAGCTGGGAGCCCAACACATTCTGGGTAGTCTTTCTATCCCTGGGTATTTCAAAGCCTGGATAATCCAATGTGTTCAGATCCTGGTGTCCTTTGTTCTGGAATAATTGACTTGTGAGAGGCAGACAGCAAACACACTCCCACAAGTAGAGAGAGTTGTATCTAAGCCACTGGGAAGACATCTACAGTGGTTGCAATATATTGCCTGGGAAAACAGGCCTTACACTGGGATGAGTAGAAGAATGTCTTCCCCTTCTGGAGCCATGTGGTTGGTTGTGCCTGAAGACTGAGCAGAGGCTAGAGGCACTCCCAAAAGGGAAAAATGAGCTGGCTCCTTAAGATTGGCAGCAGATGGGAAGCAAGGCAGGGAACACCCGTCAGAGTCCCTAATGGTGGACATACACTGGAGCCAGATGTCTCTAGGTGTAGACTCACATAGGAGTGTAAGTGCAAGCAATGCGCTCACCCCTCTTTTACCTCTGGATGCTTTTACCTCTGGACCCAGTCATAATTGATAGTCAGGAGACAGTTCTCATTACAAAGAGAACTTAGTGTAAAAAATTGCTACCTAGGGATTAGAGCCATGAAAAGGCAAAAAGGAGAACACGAAGTCATCATGGAGACAGCAACAGTAGGAAGTAGTGCCCACTTCTAGGACTGGAGGAGCACCAAGAAGAGGTAGAATTATTAAAACATAGATGCTTAGAGGAAGGGTCCCATGTAGGTAAAACTATCAGTATCACCACTGAGGAGAGGACATCAGGCAGCTTGTGTTGGTGCCTCTGAGATCAGAGGCATGGCCCTGTGGGGCTGGTTAAAGACATCTGAGGAGGCTGCACAGGCCACCTGGTGCTAGTGTCTGGAATGGAGCACAAGAAAGCTGGTTTTGTTACAGTTGGGAAAATGGCAAACTAGATTCAGCTGCTGCTGTAGGGGCAGTCACCACTTGTGTGGAGAAGCAAGGCATGGGAACTGCAGACAGGAACAAGGAGCAAATGAGAAAGAGCAGGTCCTTTTTCCCTCCTTGTGGTCTTCCTCTATGCCCCTACTGATGGGCACCTGCAGAGCAGGCGGCAGAGCATACATGAATCCCAGCCCCAGCCATGAGGAAGAGTACAGAAGAACGAGTGGGGAGTGGAGAAACAACACGTTCCTGGCATGTTCAACTCTCCAACTACTCATCACCCATATACATCCTCCTGCACACACTCCCTGAATCAACTCAATGCCTCTATGTCTCCAGCTAAGAAGATTCAACTGCTCTTCACATAACCCAGATAGTTTAAACTTCTCTTTAAAGAGGAAGAGCCCAAAGTCTCAAGAGTCATTGTGTCCATCTCTGAGTAGTTTGAAACCTGGGTCTTGACAGCCCACAGAGCTCAAGGCAACCTCGGTGGGGGGAAAAAAGTATTGTTGGTATTTGCCAGTTGGTCTCTCTGATCTTGAGGGCCTTTTATACACAATTCTAATGTTTTTCTTGGTGATTATCTTTCTGCCTTTTATTGCATTCAGGAATCAACAGAGGAACACTGTAATTTAATACGTGTAAAAAAGTCTCATGGCCCACGTTTCCTGGTAAATAAAAATGCTGGACTGAAATTTCAGGCTGTGAACTTTTCTCTCTTTTGAAGGACTTTTAATATTAACTGATTCTTTCCTAAGATAATCTGAGGTTCTTATGGCCCCCAAGCCTCTTGGAGTTTCAAAATGGCTCGTAAAAAAAAATACGAAAAGAAGTCATTGTCTAACAGCAAATAGTTTTAAAAATTGTTTCTATATTATATGCCTTTAAATTTCTAAAATGTTAACTGTAAAAGTCAGGCTGCTTGCAGGTCTTACACAGCTGTGGCCCCCATGGCCTCCTTGGAGAGGCCCTCATCCATCTGTTCTCAAGGTGCCTGTTTTTTCAGAAGCTGCAGTTGTGGCTGGGAAACTTGTGGTCCAGATTTTTGGCCCCATCAGAATCTGGAATCCTCTCCTTTAACTTGGCCTCCCATCCCAACACCGTGGTGCAGAAATCTTCTTGGTACTCACATCTAGCTTCAGCCTCGGTGCCATTCTCTGTAGCTTTTGGATGCACCAAGCCACTTTGCCCCAACACGGCAACTCCTCTGTCAGCCTCCCAAGGCTTCACCTCTGATTCTCCCTGCTCAGATCCCCAAGGTCTACCTGGATTCTGACCATGCCACATGGGAACCAACAGGCCATGGAAGTGCTAACTTAAATTTTCTTCCCCTTCTTTGCCTAATCAGAGGGCTTAAAACTCCAAGTGGAACACAGGACCAGTGATATGGTTCAGCTCTGTGTCCCCACCCAAATTTCACCTTGGGAATTGTAATCCCCATAATCCCCATGTGTTAAGGGCAGGAACAGGTGGAGGTAATCAGATCATTAGGGTGATTTTCCCCATGCTGTTTCTGTAATAGTGAGTCTCACGAGATCTGATGGTTTTATAAGCATCTGGCATTTCTCCTGCTTGCACTCACTCTACCCTGCCACCCTATAAAGAAGGTGCCTATTTCTCCTTTGCCTTCCAACATTCTTGTAAGTTTCCTGAGGCCTCCCCAGCAATGCGGAATGGTGAGACAATTAAACCTCTTTCCTTTATAAATTGTCCAGTTCCAGGTATTTCTTTATAGCAGTGTGAGAATGGACTAATACAGTAAATTGGTACCACAGAGAGTGGGATGATACCCAAAAATTTGGAAGCAACTTTGGAACTGGGTAGCACACAGAGGTTGGAACAGTTTAGAGGACTCAGAAGACGATAGGAAAAATGTGGGAAAGTTTGGAACTTCCTAGAGACTTGTTGAATGGCTTTGACCAAAATGCTGATAGTGATACGAATAATGAAGTTCAGGCTGAGTGGTCTGAGATGGAGATGAGGAACTTGTTGAGAACTGGAGTAAAGGTCACTCTTGCTATGCAAAGAGACTGGCAGCATTTTACCCCTGTCCTAGAGATCTGTGGAACTTTAAACTTGAGAGAGATGATTTAGGGTATCTGGTGGAAGAAATTTCTAAGCAGCAAAGCATTCAAGAAGAAGCAGAGCATAAAAGTTTGGAAAATTTGCAGCCTGAGGATGTGATAGAAAAGAAAGTCCCATTTTTCCGGGGAGAAATTCAAGCCAGCTGCAGAAATTTGCACAAGTAACAAGGAGCCAAACGTTAATCGCCAAGACAATGTGAAAATATCTCCAGGGCATGTCAGAGACCTTCATGGCAGCCTCTCCCATCACAGGCCTGGAGGCCTAGGAAGGAAAAATGGTTTCCCCGGGCCAGACCCAGGGCCCCCCCACTGCTCTATGCAGCCTGGAGACATTGTGCCCAGCATCCCAGCTGCTTCAGCTCCAGCCTTGGCTAAAAGGGGCCAAGGTATAGCTTAGGCCATGGCTTCAGAGGGTGTAAGCCACAAGCCTTGGCAATTTCCACGTGGTGTTGGGCTTGTGGGTACACAGAAGACAAGAACTGAGGTTTGGGAACCTCCCCTTAGCTTTCAGAGGATATGTGGAAAGGTCCGAATGTTCAGGCAGAGTTTGCTGCAGGAGCAGAACCTTCATGGAGAACCTCTGGTAGGGCAGTATGGATGGGAAATGTGGGGTTAAAGTCCCCACACAGTGTCCCCACTGTGGCATTGCCGAGTGGAGCTGTGAGAAGAGAGCCACCATCCTCCAGACCTCAGAATGGCAGCTCCACTTACAGCATGGATGGTGAACCTGGTAAAGCCGCAGACACTCAAGGCCAGCTGTGAAAGCAGCCAGGAGGGGCACTGCACCCTGCAAAGCCACAGAAGCAAAGCTGCCCAAGGATATGGGAGCCCACCTCTTGCATCAGCATGACCTGGATGTGAGACATGGAGTCAAAGGAGATCATTTTGGAATTTTAAGGTTTAATGACTGCCCTATTGCAGTTTGGACTTGCATGCGGCCTGTAGCCCCTTCGTTTTGGTCAATTTCTCCCATTTAGAATGAGTGTACCTACCCAATTCCTGTATCCCCATTGTACATAGAAAGTAACTAACTTGCTTTTGATTTTACAGGCTCATAGGCAGAAGGGACTTACCTTGTCTCAGATGAGACTTTGGACTTGGACTTTTGGGTTAATGCTGGAATGAGTTAAGACTTTGTGGGACTATTGGAAAGGCTTGGTTGTGTTTTGAAATGTGAGGTCATGAGATTTGGGAGGTGTCAGGGGTGGAATGATATGGTTTGGCTCTGTGTCCCCACCCAAATCTCACCTTGAATTGTAATCCCCATAATCCCCATGTGTCAAGGGTGGGACCAGGTGGAGAGAACTGAATCATGGGGCGGTTTCCCCCATGCTGTTCTCATGATAGTGGGTGAGTCTCATGAGATCTGGTGGTTTTATAAGTGTCTGGCATTTCCCTTGCTTGTACTCACTCTGTCTTGCCACGCTGTGAAGAAGGTGCCTGTTTCTCCTTTGCCTTCCACCATGATTGTAAGTTTCCTGAGGCATCCCCAGCAATAAAGAACTGTGAGTCAATTAAACCTCTTTCCTTTATAAATTAGCCCGTCTTGGGTATTTCTTCATAGCAGCATGAGAACAGACTAATACAGCTGGTGTCCCTCTGCCTCTATGTTTCCCCTGACCCAGGTTGGAGAGGATCAGGATGTACATCTCACCATCTCTTCCCCATCACTACTCCGCCTCCCCACAGTTCCCTGGGGCTTTCATCTCCACTTCCTGTCATCCAGGACTTCCTTTTCATCAAAGCCTCTTTCCTGAGAGGGCATCTCCACCTCCCCCTTCACCTGGCAATTTTTGCAAAATGGCTGCTGTGTAACATACAAGGGATAGAAATAAAAATCATGTTGATTTTCTTATACTTTCAAATTATTATTCTACCAAAAGCATGAAGATAACAATAAATCTTGGACAGAAGACCCTATTTTACTACAGAAAGAATTATTTATTCCTCTCAATACTTTGATTATTTATTCCTCTCAATACTTTATTTATTCCTCTCAATACTTTACTTTGATAAATATAACATCTCTTAGCATGCTGCCACAAATACACATTGACCCCTAACACATTCACCACTGCCCTTGACCAGGCAGTGCTACAGGAGCTGCACCTGTGCAGCCACTTCAGGTGGTGCTGCAGTCCCAGCATCTGGGCTGTCTCCACCTGCTCACCCCCTCCTCAGAGGACCCTGCTGTGCTGCCTTCAGGGTTGCAGGCACAGAGCCCAGTGGTAGTCAAGCCAGTCATGTTCCCAGAGTGATGGCTCATCTTCATGTTGGGGAAAGAGTAAACAAGAAAGCCTGCGTAGTAGTACACTGAAGTGTTTGCAGATATTTTCCAGGAGTCCTCAAAGCCCAGAGCATCTGATGGTTATAAAAGTCAGCATTTCGTGAGTACAATTAAATCAGTCTAATGTTCAACTGTGCCTTCTTTCATTTTGTCAGTAGGTGGCACAGGAAGGGACCACCACCCCTCAATAATTCTGAATTTTCAGCTGACCCATGTTCCATTTTCCCAGACTACAATTTTTTGATGCATTTTTCACAAGACTAAAACTGAATAAAACATTCACCCTCCCTTTCTCTCTCTAGCCATGTGTGTGTCTGTAGAATGTTCCCAGGGTCACCCTGCTGGGCATCGCTGCCCTCTCCCGTCATTCACCCTAAGAAGCATCCCCCTGTGGCACCAGGTTCAGTCATTTATATTTTCTCCCACACAGGCCCCTGTGCCCTGAGCCTGCCTGCCTTTTACTGTAATTATACATTAAAAAGCACCTAGTCAAAGTTTTTTTTTTTGAGACAGTCTCCTCTGTCACCCAGGCTGGAATGCAACGATCTCAGCTTACTGCAACCTCCACTCCCGGGTTCAAGCAACTCTTGTGTCTCAGCCGTTGAGTAGCTGGGACCACAGGCATGTGCCACTATGCTCAGCTGATTTTTGTATGTTTTTAGTACAGATGGAGTTTTGCTATGTTGGCCGGGCTGATGAACTCCTGGCCTCAAGCACTCCACCCGCCTCAGCCTCCCAAAGTGCTGGGATTACAGGCTTAAGCCACCACACCTGGCCTCAAAGACTTTTGACCTGCAATTTCCTTCTTCTTAACTCCAGGTATTAATAGCTTATAACATAGGATATGGGGATGGGAAAAGTGTAGACTTTGGGATGAGGCAGACCTGAGTTTAAATTCTGACTTCACTCTTTTCCAGCTGTGCAACCTTGGGCAAGTGACTTAACTTCTCTCACTCTTAGGTTTCTCAGCTATAAACAGCAATGTGGGGAGATAGAACTCTTCTCTTCCGGTAGAGGGGCTGAAACCTCACTGAGGCTGGGAGAACCTCACTGAGGCTGGGAGTACAGATCCCACAGGAATGAGAGAAGGCCACTGTGGCCCAAATGAGCCTGATCCCAGTAAGCCTGGGGAGGTTAGCAAGGAGGGAGGAGCTGACATCTCCCAAGAGAAGGAGATGTGACACAAGGACTGTGTGGTTTGACTGGTGGGACTGCAAGGTGGAAGGGAGGTTGAGAGAGGAGCAGTCATATGTGTAGCCTTGCCTAAAGGTTGGGTCTGCAAGGCTCTAGTGTAGGGTGAGGGAGAGGAGAAGCCCCCTCTGTTCTCCCAAACTGCCCTATTATAGCTTCTTTACAACCCTTTAGTTCACAAAGTCAGACAACTGCAGCATGACCCACTGTGGGTTTCTCTGAGGAAATCATGCAAAGGAAGAATTAGTGGGTAAAGAAATATCAACTCATGGAGCCTCCAGCAAAGACAGGGGTCTGTGATTCTCTGCCCCACCACACTAAGAGGTATGAGGTGGAGTTCCCCATCTTAGCAGCAGTGGAGAGACCTGTGGACCTACAGAGATAGAAAACATCTCCCATGACATGAGAAAATAAAACTGAATGATCATTGTCCCCAACAAATTGGTAATGGAACATTTTCACAGGCAGAAATATAGGTTCCTCCTATGCCTGAACTGTAGGATGAAAAATGTGGGGATGGGAAGGAGTGGAGAGCTCTGTGTGATCACAGGCCCAGCTCAGGATTAATTTTATCCAGTTCGTTCCTCAAACCCGAGTGAACTAATGGATCTAAGCAATGACCATTAGTGACTCCTCAAATCACATAAATAGAGATTCCAGGTAGCAGGACTCCCCCAGTGGAGTGGATACCACCACATATGAAGTAGTCCTGCCTAAACCAATTGAACATGAATCTGGTTGAGTCTTTAGAACCAGCTGCCAATTTACAAAGAAATACAGGGAACAGAGGAACATGTTAAAACACACCATGCGGAGGCCATCAGTGAAATCCAGATTGTGGAAAATTCTACAGATTAAGCAACCAGTTTATTTAATAAAATAAATGGCAAGGAAAAGGTATGGAGGGGGATCCTATAGAATAAGATACTCTGAATTTATGTCAACTAATCAACTAACATACAAAGCTTATTTGAATTCCAATTCAAACAACAAACAGAGAAACAGTTAACCATATGACACTTAGGAAATGAGTGGAAATTTGAACACTGACTAGATATTTGATGACATTAAGAAATTATTTTAAATATTTTAGGTGATAATTGTATAGTAGTTATGCTTATTAAAATGGTTCTATTTATTCAGAGATATCGTGTAGTAAAGAACTTAACTTTGCCCTAAGAGAGGGTCTGGCTTTTGCCCCAAGCTTCTAGGAGGTAATCTAAACTCTTGGAATGTCATGCCTAATAGGAGGGTCTTAGTGTGAGGTTGGTACTAGCCACTCAGAAAGTCTAAAATTGTGGTTTATGGTTGGGGCCTTGAGTCATGTGATATCAATTTGATCTCTGGAGGGGCTGAGTCTGAGGTTAGTCAAGTGGGCATTTGACCATGGAGCCCCAGTAAAGAAGGTGGACACCAAAGCTCAGGTGAGCTTCTCAGGTTGTCAATACTCTGTGCATATTGTTACACATTGTATTAGTGTGCATGGGCTTCTGTATAAAATATCAGATTGGGTAGTGTATACAATGGAAATTTATTTCTCATAGTTCTGGAGGCTGGAAGTTTAACATCAGGGTGCCAGCATGATCTGGTTCTGGTGAGGGCTCTCTTCCTGACTTGCAGACAGCTGCTTTCTTGCTGAGTTTCACATAGTGGAGAGAGAGTGGCTCTGATCTCTTCCTCTTCTTATGAAGACACTAACACCATTGAGGCTTCACCCTCATGAGCACATCTAACTTAATTTTCTCCCAAAGGCTTTACCTCCTAATATCACCATATTGGGGGTTAGGGCTTCAACATATGCACTAAGAAGGGGAACAAACATTCAGTCCACAGCACACACCAATACCAGCAAAGTAGTGCTGCCCATGGCTCCATGGGGAGAAGACAACAGAAGCTCTCCCACGCCACGCCCTAGGTTCTCCTTCCCTTGGTTGAACTTAATCTGTATCCTTTGCATGTAACAAACCATAACCATTAGCATAATAGCCACCATTGAGTTATTTGAGTCCTTCTAATGAATTATCTAACCTGAGAGTGGTTTGTGGAGCACCCCCATCTCTAATTTTGCAGTAGGCATCAGAAGTGAGAGCGGTTGTGTGTGTATTGTGTGACCTCAAACACCACAGATACACACTGAAGTATTTATAAGTGAAATGAATTGATGGGATACCTGGGGTATATAGAAGTGGGTGTGGAAAGAGCAGAATTATTCATGGATTGGAAGCCATCGTATGTTCAAGATTCTCTATAATAAAAAGTTAAAAGATTTTACCTAGTTTGTTCAGGCAAACCTCCCTGATTCAGACGAAAGAGATTCACCTTCTCATTAGCACTTCTTCATTAGGACTTCTAGGCCCCACTGCCTTCTCTTGAGTTTAGAAGTGGAGACAGGGCCACATGGCCTAAGTTATGTGGGCACTGAGAAGAACTTCAGCCAGAGCAGTCATCAGTCCCTATCAACAGTGCTGGGCCAGCGGTTGCTGAAGGAAAGCCCTTGCTGGATACCTAAGTACAGATGACAAAGCCATGAGGCAGTTAATGGATGTTACCTGTTGAATGGAGTCAGGTAATGTGGTTACTGAGGTGACGGCACAACGAATCCTGGTGAACAAGCCCCCCTGTGGGTGACTGTGCTGGGCATCAGGGTGCTTCACTCTGACCAGTATCTGCCCCTCCTCGCTCTGCTTAGAAATTGCACGATGTGAGCCTTTCAAGGAGACAGCACTTGTCTTCACTAGATAAATTATAGAAGACCAGATCCCCACTGTCTCCAGCGAGTGGAATGTGGGCTTGGCCTCAGAAAAGCCTGTCCTAGAATCTGGAACTAGTGGATCCGGAGGCAGGGACTGTTTAGAATCTGTTCTGGAAGCGGGGGAGGGAATCGTGTTCAACATGATTATAATGCTAGTGGCAGTTCAAGATAAGAGCTACAGCATCCAGAGCCTCAGAGTGGTTGGCCAGGGTGGTACTAGCCTTGGTGTTCAGGGTTTGGAGATGGCAGTCGACTTGACATCAGCTCCTGCATCCAGAGTCTGCAAGATGACAATGTGACAGTGTCAGCTTCTACATCCAGTCTCTAGCGGCCAGAGTGGCAGTGTTGCCTAAAGCATTCAAGGTCTAGAGTGGCCATGGCTGTGGTGTCATCTGTAGCATTCAGGGTCTATGGTGGTTGCGGCTATGGTATCATCTGCACATTCAAGGTCTAGGGTGACCTTACTGTGGTGTCATCTGCTGCATTCATGACCCACATCTCATCCTAACCTGGCTACTCCTTCACCATGACCTTGTTTACTCTTCTAACCTGCTCAGTTCCTTAAACTTCTTCCTATTTTTTGATAGTGGTTTCATAGCTTTTCTGTTGATTATATCAGCCACCTTTTACCCAGTCAATACATTCCTCCACCACTTAATTTAACTGAACTTAGTTTCTGTTCGTAACCAAGACTCTGAGCCAGTTACACGGCCCTTTGCTCACATTTCTCTCATTCCTGGCCCTGAAGTCTTGTCTGTCTTCCCTGGGGTCCTCTGACCTCATGATTGTGTCTCTCCCCCTCCATCTGTCTTCACCAAGTCTATCCAAGAGAGTCTTTGGTAGTCTGGACAGAAGTCCTGTCTTGTCTAAGCCTCAAACATTTCAGGATGCCACTTGGTAAAAACACGGATTATTGAAATTAATCATAAAACTCCCCATTCTCTGCCCTAAAGTTGTCAAAAAAAAAATAGCTCCAAGTACAGAATAAAGTGGATGCCTAAATGCGGTGGAACAGAGAGGAGGAAAAAAATATCTGCAAGAAAATATTTGTTCTGTAGAAAGACTTGTACATAAATGCTCATAGCAGTTTTATTCATAATAGCTCCAAACTTAAACAACCTAAGTGTCCATTAACAGAGGAATGGATAAACAAACTGTATTCATAGGACAGAATACTATCCAACAACAAGAGTGATGGAATTATTGCTACACACAACATAATGCTGAAGGAAAAGTATACACAAAAGAGTACATAATTATGATTCTAGTTACATCAAGTTCTGAAATGGGCAAAATTAAATGATGTTAATGTAAATCAGCAAGTGGTTGTTTGTGGTCTTGGAAGGGTCAGAATTAATTGGGAAGAGGTCCAAAGAAACTTCTGGTGATGGAAATGTTCATTATCTTGATAGGGGTGGGAGTTACACAGGTATATACATCAGGCAAAGCTCAAGGCCTGCAGGTTGCACTCAATATAAATTGCGTAGGAGGCTGAGGTAGGAAAATCACTTGAACCCAGGAGGCAGAGGTTGCAGTGAGCCGAGATCGTACCACTGCACTCCAGCCTGGGTGACAGAGAGAGAGATTCCATGGCAAAAAAAAAAAAAATATATATATATATATATATACACACACACACACACACACACATATACACACACACACACATATATATATACACACACACATATATATATATATATATATACACACACACATATATATATATATCTCAACAGCTTAAAAGCCAAGGGAGAGTGAAAGGAGTAGAAACCTCTTCCAAACTTGGCTTCTCACTGCACTGGCTTCTTGTCAAACCTACCCATTTATTGTTAGTTTGATTTCAAAATAAAATGCATTCTCCAAGGACTTCTAGGTCTCCAAGTGCAGACAGAGTGTGTCCCAGAGGCCTGAAGTCCATCCTCCAACAGAGACACGAGGGCTGGCTGTTGGAGGCAAATGCACGCTGGGTATGCACAAAAATGGTGATAAAATCCTACCGGCCACGGTGAAGTACTGACAGCAGCGTCTGCTACAGTGACTCCTCAGATATCCCCTGCCACCAATGCCTGCTCTGTAGGTCTGCTGTGAAGATTCCAACCACTGATGTAAAGCTCCCAGCATGTGGCAGAGTCTCTGTAAGTAACTGTCAGCATAATTGTTTTTCAGAGGCCGACCCGAAACCCTTAAGGAGCAACAGAGAGAGAGGGAGGGAGAGCAAGAGGGAGGGAGGGAGAGCAAGAGGGAGAGAGAGATAGAAGGAGAGTAGGAGAAAATGAGAAAAAAGGAAAATAAACTAAACAAGAAGTCCCCGAACCTGAAAGAGAGAACTACCACAACTGAATGCCAATATTGAGTACATGCAATCCCAAGCCAGGATGTCCCTGCAAAGCACAGAAGAGTCTTTCTGCCTCTGCACATGACTTGACTGAAACAAACACCATTTGGAGACAGGCACCATATGTGCACACCTGCACACACACACAGACACACATACACAACACACACACACATGTTCATTATCTGGTAGCCTAGTTTAAAACTAGTGCAGCCGGGTGAAGCTTTCCCTGGTGACCCTCTTGGAAGCACTTGCACATGCCTCAGTGCATAAGCAGCACTGTGAGAATCGAGGTAGGAGGATTCCCTGGGGTTGTTACTGCTACTTGTTCAATGGACAAGTTCTATTTTCAGAAGAAAGCGGAAGACGCTGGTTAAAGGCTATTATATTCTGCAAATCGTGAGAATTGCCCCCACATTCCCCACGGAGACTGAGTTCTGTTCTTTAGCTTGATGAAAGCTTTAACCACTTTTGGGTGAACTACTAAACACCACAAAATGGGTTTGGGAGAGGGAGTGGGGTCCCCTCATTGGCAGACTTTTAAAACAATAAAATCTCTCTGGAAGCATTTCAGTGTGATTGGGAAAGGGCAAATACATCGGGTAACCTCCCAAATGTCTTACTGTTCCTAAATGAATGCCCTCTGAGATTCGTTACTCTATGGACAATCCTATAATGCCCTACAGATAAGCCTAAGATTTGCTTTTTCTGTGAAAGTGTTTTTGTACCTTAAATCACACAGTTTTAAGAATCTCAAGCTTGTATGTGCCCTATCCATACCCCCTCCTATAAGGATTCCTGCTCCCAGTCCCTGGGTGGGCCAGTAGACCTCCTAACACACCTTCCCTCCACCTCACTTGGATTGGTATGGACACACAAGGTGTGGGGATGATCTGTTAGAGTGGGGAAGCCCGGATGCCAGGTCGAGGCATGAGGAGGTGAATTAATTTTCAGGCTATAGAATGGATTCAATCTACACCTTAATCAAAGCAGCTCTGCCAGTGCTCACCATCATCCTGGTCCACCGCAAGACTCCTGTGTGAATGTGTGAAATTCAACTTGGCGAGAAGGCAGAGCCCTCGCTGGAGAGGGTAACTGACACATGGCAAGGGAGTAGGGATGGGGGAGAATTAGACACTTTGGTGAAACAGTACCATTGGCCTCTCTCCACTTACATCATGTGAGCTGCACCTGCAGCCAGGAGGGTGTGCTCAGGTCTGGTTCTCTATCTTCCCTCTAAGTTTGTTGAACAAAGCGTTCGGCACGCCACTCAGGGTCATATAAATGCTTCCATCAGCAGAAGATCAAAGGTCTCCATGCCCTTAACACAGCTTGCCATCTTAAATAAACAACACAGAAAAAAGTGGTTTTGCTTTAGCTCTCATGACCACATGTCTTTGTCTTCAACTGAAAAGCTGGTACAAATAGTCTAAAGCAAACAGACTTGTTAAAGAAAGACAGATTCTTGTTGGCATTCACAGTGGAAAACTCCCTACAGGTCTTCCTGATGGCAGAGATGTCTGTGTGCCAGGTCAGCTGGTGCCCAGCTGGTGAGGGTACTGGCAGCGCCGGCAGGAGGCTGGCTGTCTGGCTCAGCAGGGTGTCTCATCTCCCTTCTCTGTCTCTAGGCCAGAGTGAATTTATCTTCTCTGAAAGATCAGTTCTCCCTAGTTCAAGTTCTGATCCTCTTCAAAAGAAGGGGATAAGGCAGGTTGCAGCTAAAGGGAAAAGAAAAAAGGAAAAGCAGGGATTTTTTTTTCATAGCCATAAATGTGAAACCTAAAATTCAAAGACATTTTAAAAAGGGAAACAATGGCAATGTACGATGCTAACAAAGGGGTAAGCTGGATAGTGAGGGACATGTGGGAACTTATCTCTATGGCATTTCTGCACATTTAAAATTGTTTCGAAGCAAGATGGCAGAATAGGAGATTTCAAAGCTCATCCCTTCATAGAAAATCAATTTGAAACACTATCCACACACACAAAACAATTTTCAGTAGAATTAAAGAATTCAGGTAAAAGATTATAGCACCTGTGGTGGGCGCCTGTAATCCCAGCTACTCGGGAGGCTGAGGCAGGAGAATAGCATGAACCTGGGAGGCAGAGCTTGCAGTGAGCCGAGATCGCATCACTGCACTCCAGCCTGGGCGACAGAGTGAAACTCCATCTCAAAAAAAAAAAAAAAAAAAAAAAAAGATTATAGCACCTGGATAGTGCGCAGAAATAGGAAAAGATACACTGAAGAGGGTAGGAAGGACAATTTCCCATTAACTAAGCAACGCCTACCCCAAGCCTGCCCAGTGCTGACGGAGATACCTTCACTGAGCTCAGAGAAGCGATGAGCACCCAGTTTCACCAAGGACCCCAGCACCAGGCCTTTTCCAGTGAATCCAGCCCTGACAGACCCAGACTCCAGGCCCTCTCCTGAGGACCCAGGTTCCATGGACCCCAGCATGAGGCCAGCCCCTGTGACCCCTGCAACTCCACTCCTGAAAACACTCCTGAACAGTGAATGAGTCAAAGACAAATTCAAAAGGAAAATAAATAAATATCTTGAAACAAATGAAAATAAAAACACAACTTACCAAAATTTATGGGATACAGCAAAAGTAGGTCTAAGAGAGAATTTTACGGCAATAAACATCTATATTAAGAAAAAAAGATCTCAAATAAACAACAAAATTTTACACCACAACAAACTAGAAATAGCAGAACAAACTAAGCCCAAAGTTACAGGAAGGAAGCAAACAATGAAAATAAGAGCAGAAATCAATGAAATAGAGACTAGAAAAACAATGAAAAAGACCAATGGAAATAAATGTTTTTTAAAAAACGATAAAGTTGACAAGCTTTTAGTTAGACTAACTAAGAAGAAGAGAGAAGACTCCAGTAAGTAAAATTATAAATGAAAGAGAAAACATTACAATTACCATAGAAATACAAAGGGTCGTAAGAAATTACTATGAACAATTATATGCAACCAACAGTATGACCTAGAAGAAATGGATAATTTCCTAGAAACATACAACCTACCAATACTGAATCTTGAAGAAATAAATAATCTGAACCGACTATTAACATGTAAGAAGATTAAATTGGTAATCAAAAGCCACCCAACAAAGAAAAGCTCAGGACCTGATGACTTTACCTGTAAATTCTATCAGGTCCTGAGCTGAAATAAAACTTAATGCCGATTCTTCTCAAACTCTTTCAAAAACTTAAAGAGGAGAGAACACTTCCAATCTCATTTTACAAAGCCAGCATTACCCTGATACCAAAGCCAGACAAGGATACTACAAGAAATCAAAATTACAGGCAAATATCCCTGATGAACATACATGCAAAAATCCTTAACAGAATGGTAGCAAACCAAATTCAGTAGCACATTAAAAGGATCATACACTATGATCAAGTGGGATTTATTCCTGGCACGCAGTGTTTGTTCAACATATACAAATCAGTAAATATGATCTATCACATTATAGAATGAAGACTAAAAATAATATCATCTCAATAGACACAGAAAAAGCACCTGACAAAATTGAACTCTCAATAAATTAGGTCCAAAAGGAATATACCTCAGTGTAATAAAGGTGATAAATAAATAGCTCACAGCTAACATCATAGTCAACAACAACAAAAAAAAAGCTGGAATTTTTTTCTCCAAGATTAGGAACAAGGTAAGGATGCCCACTCTCGCCTCTTCTATTCACCATAGTAATGGAAGTCCTAGCCGGAGTGATTCAGTAAGAAAGAGAAATAAAAAGCATCCAAATTGGAAAGGAAGAAGTAAAATTTTCTCTGGTTGTAGATGACAAGATCTTATATGTAGAAAACCCTAAAGACTGCTGAAAAAACTATTAAAATTATTAAATAAATTCAGTAAAGTTGCAGAATACAGAAATCAACATTCAAAAATCAGTTGCATTTCTATACACTAATAACAAATTATCAGAAAAAGAAGTTAAGGAAGCAATCCCATTTACAATGGCATCAAAGAAAATGAAATACTTAGAAATAAATGTAATCAAGGAGATTAAAGATCTGTACCTTAAAGTCAGAACTTTTACTTTGGGTTATTACACTATTAAAGTATATTGTTTATTAATTACATCATTTACATATTAAAGATTTGACTTTGTAAGAATATTGCTTTTTTTCAAAACTGAAAAAATAGGTCTCAGATTTGTTTTTTGGACTGTGAAAAAAAGGTGTGCTTTGGTAGATGTTACTACCATAACATCTTAAGATAACTCAAGGATGAATTATTATTCTTATTTTTGTATTTTATCACATATGCTTCTAGTAGCAACAGCACAGAGTTGTAACTGAAATAGATTCTGGGGAAACAGCATTAATATGTAGCTTTTACTGTTTCATATACCAAATTTTTAAAAATTCTGTATCTGATTACCTATAATGAGATACCATTACCAAAATAATAAAAATCAGTTGTTTTTTTTAAGAAAGGAAATTGAAGAAAACACAAGTAAATGGAAAGATACTTCACACTCATGGGTTGGAAGAGTTAATATTGTCAAAATGTTCATACTACCCACAGCAATCTACAAACTCAATGCAATCCCTATAAAAATTCCAATGCTATTTTTCCTAGAAACAGAAAAAACAACTGTCAAATTCATATTGAACCAGAGAAGACCTTGAATAGCCAAAGCAATCTTGAGCAAGAACAAAACTGAAGGTATCACACTTCCTGATTTCATACTATAAAACAAACCTATGGTAATCAAGAGAGCATGGCATTTTGAAAAGACATATAGACCATTGGAACACATGGAAATAAGCCCATACATTTAGGGCCAATTGATCTTCAAGAAAGATCAATTGTTGATCTTCAACAAAGGTGCCAAGAATATACAATGGAGAAAGGACAGTCTCTTTAATAAATAGTGTTAGGAAAACTGGATATCTTCATGCAGAAGAATAAAATTTGACTCTTATCTAATGCCATATGTGAAAACCAACTCAAAATTGATTAAAGATTTAAATATAAGGTATGGTCCTGTAAAACTTCTAGAAGAACACACAGGGAAGAAGTTTCTTGACATTGGTCTGGGCAATGATTTTTTAGATATGACCCCAAAAGCACAGGCAACAAAAACAAAAGTAAACAAATGAGATTACATAAAACTAAAAATTTCTGTACAGCAAAGGAAACAATCAACAAAGTGAAGAGATAATCTATGAAACTGAAGAATATATTTGCAGATCATCCAATCATCCATCTGATAAGGGGTTAATACCCAAAATATACAAGGAAATCATACAATCCAATAGCAAAAACAAAAACAAAAAACAAAAAACATGAATAAACTGATTGAGAACTAGGAAAGACTTAAATTGTCATTTGTCCACAAAAGACATGCAAATGGCTACATGAGGCATATGAAAAGGTACTCATCGTCATTAGTCATCAGAGAAATGCAAAGCAAAACTGTGATGAGATATCGCCTTGCACCCGCTAGAATGACTATTATCAAAAGTCTAAAGATAAGAAACTTTGGCAAAAACGTGGAGAAAGGGGAATCCTTGTTCACTGTTGGTGGAAATGTAGATTGATATAGCCATTATGGAAAATAGTATGGAGCTTAAAAATTAAAACTAGAATTACCATATGATCCAACAATCCCACTTGTGAGTATACTTCCAAAGGTAACGAAATCAGTATCTCAGAGAGATATCTGTACACCCATGTTCATTGCAGCATTATTCACAATGGCTAAAATGTGAAATCAACCCAAGCATCCAGGTGAAAGATTACAGCACCTTGGTAGTGCAAAGAAATAAGAAAAGACACATTGAAGAGGGTAGGATGGACAATTTTACATTAATTGAGTCACAACTTCCCCAAACCCACCCAGTGTTGACAGACACGCCTTCACTGAGCTCAATAAAGTGGTGAATAAATGAATGAATTTGTAAAAAGAAAATGTAAGGTATATTCATATATACACACACACACACGTATATATGCACAATGAAATATTCAGCTTTCAAAAGAAGGAAATCTCATTTGTGACAACATGGATCAACTTGAAGGCCATTATGCTAATTGAAATAAGCCAGGCACAGAAAGCTGAATACTGCCTGATCTCACTTACATGTGGAATCTAAAACAAGTCTAGCTCCTGGAAGCACAGAGTGGAATGGTGGTTGCCAGGGGCTGGGGAATAGGGAAGTGAGCAGGTGTTGTTCAAAGGGCACAAAGTTTCAGTTTTGCAGGATGAATAAGTTCTGGAGATTTAATGTACAGCATGATGACTACAGTTAATGATACTGTACACTTAAAATTTGCTAAGAGAGTAGGTTTTAAGTGTTCTTAACACAAAACAAAAATGGTAACTATGTAAGTCAATAGATGTGTTAATTAACTTGATTGTGGTAATTATATCACTAATATGTGTATTAAAACATCATGTTGTACACCTTAAATATATATATAATTTTATTTGCCTTGACAAAGCTGGAGAAAATACATTATTCCAAAATAAAATGATCATCAGTAAATAAAAGCTGCTATGGACTGAATGTTTGTGTCCTCCCAAAATTCACAGCTGAATCACCAATCCCCAGTGTGATCGTATTAGAAGATGGGCGTTTGGGAGGTAATTAGGTCAAGAGTGGGGTATCTTCATGATGGAATCAGTGCCTTTATAAGAGGAGACAGAAGAGAGCCCCTGCCCCCCTACCTCTCCCATGTGGGGACTCAGTGAGAAGAAGCCTGTCCACAAGCCTCACCAGGAACTGAATCTGTCAGCACCTTGATCTTGGACTTCCCAGCCTCCAGAACTGTCAGAAAGAAGTTTCTGTTGTTTATAAGCCACCCAGTCTATGGCATTTTGTTATAGCAGCCCCTACTGACCAAGACAAAAGTGGAACAGATAAGTCACACACCATGGCAATTAAGAGGCTTTGGAGTCAGACTCACTGGGTTGGGGTCCCTCCACCCATGGCTGGCTCCACGACCTGGACGAGAGAACTCACCCTTTCTGGGATCCAAGCCCCTCAGCACAGAATGGTGCTTTCTGTGGGGGGGCTTGTGCAGAGTCCCTGGGATCACAGTGCCTGGCACAGAGTAGGTGCTCAAGAAAAGTCAGCTATTATCACTATCACTAAAAGGCAGGGGCTGTGAGGCCATCAGCCTCAGGAGTCACACAGAGCCTGCTTTCTGACATCACCATGCCTGCGATGAGGACTCATCAACAAATGGAGCTAAAGCTGGTCCCATGGAGGGAGCAGAGCCCCTCAACCCCGCATTCCTCAATACTCTAAGGATTCCTCTAATCCTGAGACCGGAGGTGTCTCCTACCATGCCTGTGCCCAGAAATTAGACTGGATTTTTTGAAGTGTAGAATTAGGAGAAGTAGATATATAATCCATAAAGAACTTATAAAACTGCAAATCTTCACTCTAAAAGAATCTCATACATTGATAACTCTGTAATTTACTATATGCAAAGTGAAAGCTGAGTTAAGTAATGTCTAAAGTTGTATGGACCCCTGAATATGTTTCTCTTTCAAAACACAACAACTTTGGGAGGCCGAGGCGGGCAGATCACCTGAGGTCAGGAGTTTGAGACCATCCTGGCCAACAAGGCGAAACCCCGTCTCTACTAAAAATACAAAAATTAGCCGGGCCCAGTGGCGGGCGCCTGTAATCCCAGCTACTCAGGAGGCTGAGGCAGGAGACTCACTTGACCCCGGGAGGCGGAGCCAGTTAGCCGAGATCGTGCCACTGCACTCCAACCTGGGCGACAGAGCCAGACTGTCTCAAATTAAACACACACGCTCGCGCACACACACACACACACACACACACACACACACACACACACACAAAATTATGAAGCTCTGTTTAAGAAAATACTGGAAGCCACGGCGGGCGGATCATGAGGTCAGGAAATCGAGACCATCCTGGCTAACACGGTGTCTGTACTAAAAATGCAAAAAAAATTAGCCGGGCGTGTTGGCGGGCGCCTGCAGTCCCAGCTACTCAGGAGGCTGAGGCAGGAGAATGGCGTTAACCTGCGCGGCGGAGCTTGCAGTGATCTGAGATCGTGCCACTGCACTCCAGCCTGGGTGAGGAGCGAGACTCAGTTTCAAAAAAAAAAAAGAAAGAAAATACTGGTTTTTCTTTTTCTTTTAAGAACACCCTTTTGATTCCCTTCATAATTTATCAGAGCCAAGAACTGGAATGTCTCCCTACTTCCTTTCTTTGAATCCAAATTACCTTTCCCTCCATACACACTGAAGAGCCAATCAGTGAGCAAGTTCATTTAAAATTTAAGTTCATTTAAAAATTTAAAATATGTGTCCAAAAAATTATCTTACTAGTTTATATTAACATATATATACACACACACACATATATATATAATTGTAGTAATATAACTTATATAATGTATACTGGATTTAAATCAATTCTCTCTTCTAAATAAGTGCTCTAATTCATGACAGGATGGCTCCTTTATGTTAAAACTGGGAAATAATGATGCAAAAAGTGAGTGATGAAATAATCTGTACAATAAACCCCCATGACATGACACAAGTTTACCTATACAACCAACCTGCACATACATCCCTGACCTAAAAATAAAAATTAAAAAAAGACAGATGAAATGCAAAAAAAAAAGAGTGCTGACTTTCTCTAGAAAACAAAGTGTGAGGAAATTTTTGAGTGGTTGGTCAGGGGAGGGCTGGGCATAGAAGATAACGAAAGTAGTTGGAAGCTGGACCCCAGCTGGACACCAGGAGAAAAAGCCAGGGACTCATGTAACAAAACATGAAATTGAGTCTTCAGTTTTTGTTATCATTTTTCTGTCTTCATGGTAGGGCAGCATTTGACTCAGGCCTAAACAGATAGAGCATTTGTTTTTTCTCTCACCTGACAATAAATCCGAAGTTGGCAATTCAGGCATGATCTGGCTGTTCTATAATGTAATGAAGAACAAAGAGTCTTTCTGTTTTCCTCAGCATGTGCCTTTTTTCACTATGGTCACAAGGTGGCTGCTGTTTCTCCAAGCATCACATTTACCTTCCAGATAGGAATAAGACAACATAGCAAAGGAGAAAGGAGGTATTGTCTGTATTAGGAAAGCAAAGGCTTACCCTGTTAGACGAAATCACGTCACACTTCTAGCTACAAGAAAGTCTGCAGGAGTGACTATTTTTAACGAAGCCTGTGGCCATCACAAACAAAATTGGGGTTCTGTAACTAACAAAAAAGAGGAAGTGGCAGTTGAACAGGAATAAAGTGAATCTGCCACAGTGCTGCTGTGGCGTGGACCCCCTAAACCACTAAGAACCTTCAGTAAAATCTGCATCCAAAAACCTTGTATGAGTGGTAGAGTGTTGGAAACTGATATGAAAGGATTGAGCCCCATGTCTACATTGATGTATAGCCAATGAAGGAAGGTAAGCTATAACTGGGCTCAAAATTCCTTCAGAAGCAAGAGCATAGAGGCAGATGCGAAGATAAAACTACAAAGCTTCAGGCAGGAGATGAACGGGAAGCCATGTTTGTTGGTCATGAATCCATTGTTATAGTTGATGGATATGATATATATATATATATAGATAGATAGATAGATAGATACATACATACATACATACATACATATATACATTAGATAGGATATATAGATAGATGACAGATAGATAAGATAGGATGGATAGACAGATCCATCCTATGGATGGATGGATAGATAGATAGATGGATAGATAGATAGATAGATAGATAGATAGATAGATAGATAGATAGATAGATAAGATAGATAGGTAGATAGATAAAGATGGGATGGATAGATAGATGATAGGATGGATGGACAGATAGATGATAGGATGGATGGATAGATAGATAAAGAGATAGGTAGATGACAGATACACAGATAATATCTACTCAGCACATACTGCATTCTTGGCAGTGCTCTATGTGCTTTTTCTATTTTATCCTAATTAATCTTTCCAAACAATAAAAAAGAAATGAAAATTATTTCAATTTTACTAATAAATGCATAGCAGCAGAGAAAAGTTATTTCCTTGGCTTAATAACATTCAAGTTCTCCGCCCTGTTTGCACATGCACTGCCCAAGCACAAACTGTAATTATCTGCCTGTCTTGTCTGTCCTTGCCCTGTGGGAAAGCCATGCCTTCCTCCACCAGCCAGCAGGTAGCCCTAGCGTGTTGTACTTTGACTTCAGCTTACGTTCTTTTTGAATCATCAAAGACGCCAACTTCCCTTTCTCCCTCTGAGCATTTAATCTCTAATGAACTAAACCTCACCATAGGGTAGTTTGCTCACATACTTTATTTAATTTATCCTCAGAATTGCCTCCACCAAGATGGGAAGAGGACCAGGCCAGAGAATTTAAGCGTGCCAGCTCCCAGCCATCTCTTCTCTCTGTATCTGACACCCCAAAATATTATATTAGGATCCCATAACAATTCATTGTAGCTGATTGGCAATATTCTTAGGTAATTGATCAGTCTTTTCTGAAGTACAGAGTCCTGACCAATCTAGAATCTAGAAACGAAAAGCCCCAGAAAAGCTATAATGGGTGAAATTACTACCAAGCACTCAGTGGCCGATAAGAGTAAGAGATCAAATCCCACCACAGGGAGCCTGATCTGGCACTTAGAATGAATCGCTGAATTATAGAACCAGTGTCCTTCATCAGCCAACCAGAATGGGCCACCAATCAACCTTGTGCATAGGCGGCTTCATGGGACGAGATGGTGGAGTTTCACTCCAGCTCCACACCAAGTTGACTGGGAGACCTTGGGTCTCAATTTCCTCAACCATAAAATAAACAATTTGTGATTCTAGTTCTGAAAGTCTTCTCCAGCAACTAAGATCCAGAACTCTGTTGCTACCTGCTTGACACCAATAAATGAATATTTATGTGCCTGGTAGACTGATGTTGCTAGCCAATAGTGGTCACAGGTCTCCAAGAAGTTAGCAATTCTATTTTGGGGAAGATAATCTCCAGCCAAGGTGTCAAAAATAAAGGACAAATTGTCAACAAATAACTCAGCCTGAGGTATTTCAAACACATCATAAAACGATTTGTGAGGGGTTTTATAGGCTTGTCGGGTTGATGGAATTTTGCCTTGTATGCAGAAGAACTCAAACGCTTCATAAAAAAATTTGTAAAAACCTTGCCAAACTCATAAATAAACATCTCTGAGTTCTGATATCATGTTTTCATGGTACATTCTTCAATTCCTTTTGCCATACTGGGTTAATGTTGAAACCTGGATTTCACATCTTTTGTTTTGAATATTCCCAGAGTCACCAGGCAGGGTCAGCATTTTAAATGAACACCCAAGCATTTGACAGGAGACAGGATAACACCAAGCCCAGTCACAGGATTTCCCTTATGGACCTTCTACATCCCTACCATTCCTGCTCCCTTCCCACCACAGTCCCAGCCCCACCAGGACAGAAGCATTGGTAAGATTGGTGGGGTGGTGCCTAACAAGAAAAGCAGAGTGCTATGGCAGTGGATGTTGTTGGTACCTGGCCCATATCCCCTCAGCCCTCATCACGCTTGTGTGTGTCAACCCAGTGCCTTCAGATGGAAAGAGCTGTGTGGTTCTGGCAAGGTAAAGAGCTTTTCAGGTACCTGGAGCCTGCTCGGCCTGGGCATGGAGGCTGAAAGTGCCAAAGAATTGACACACTCTCTGATCATCCTTAAACCAATAGCAGATGGAAGTGGCAGAGAAATACCCCCAGCTTCCTCGCTTCTCAGGAAGAATAATGCTGCAGTGTGTCCCCCTTTCTCTCAGAGGTCCCAGTGGGATGAAGCCCCCGTTGCCCAGTAGCAGCTTTCTTCCACTCTCTGTCTCATTTACCTGCTCTCAGATTGGTGCTTCCTGGGATCACTTCTCAAATAAAGAGAGCACAACCTAAGAAAGCCACTCAATGTAATGAGATGGGTATTCACGTCTTTCCATGGTCATATATGCAGGCAGGGACACCTGTGCATTTATACACATCCTCTCCACACAGGATTTAAGGGAGCCAAAAATTATTTCTTGAGCCTTTTATACATGCTTAGTGCAGCGGCATCTAAGAAAAGGAAATTACATCCTTGCATTACATTTTAGGGTTTTTTTCTAGTAAAATTTCTTTCTTTTTTTTGTTATAAAAGTGATAGATGCTTATTGCAGAAAATTTAGAAGTTATAGCTTGAAAAACAGGATAACATTTACATCATCACTAACCTTGCCACCCAGGCTGTATCACTGCTGATATTTTGGTAAGAACTTTTCCAAATACAAGGATGAATATGTGTTTGTGTGCTCAAAAACAGAATCATAATGTGTATACTGCTTGGAATTCACTTTTTCCATTTAGCAATGTCTTAAACATCTTGCCACATAAATATTCTGCTGCAACTTCATTTAATGATGAAATAGTGTTCCCTTGCACAGTTATGTCATCATTGAATCAATTGCCCATCACTGGACACTCAAGCTAACATTTGGTTTTTAAAGCACCATCACAGACATCGGTTCTTTTGATCCTCCCAACAAGAAGTTGTTGGAGAAGTTGGCCAAACAGGAATTGTTTGACAGATGGGCCACCAGAGGCCCATCTCATAAAGGAGACAAGATTCAAACACCTGAAACACCAAAAGGACGATTAAGTATTAAACTCTGTGGGAATGAACATAAGTTGTATTAAAGATGCCAATTTTTTTCTTTGTCCTGCCAACATGCCTTTAACGAGGCCTCCATTCATACACCCCAGTGGAATGGGCATCATAGGATGTCACCCTACCTCGTTTGTGAAAATACAAATCCTTTATTGTTACAATAAGATAATCAACTGAACCTCTTTCTTTAGCTCCATTAAATGGGTGTAATTCTGCTTTGTTTTTATAAATTCATAGATCTTTAGAGCAGGAAGAAAACTTCTGCTTCTAGGAAGAGGTTTTTGAACTCTCTCTATATTTTTGAACTATATATATATAATCTATATATGTATTTTTATTTTATATATAGAGAGAAAATTATGTAAATATATATATATGGGTCTCAAACTCCTGAGTTCAAGAGATCCGCCTGCCCCAGTCTCTCAAAGTGCTGGAATTACAGGCATGAGCCACCATGCCTGGCCTGACCCTGTCTCATCTTTTTGATCACAGTTGGTTGGGCCATGGTGGACACGAGGCCCAAGGAAAGTTCACCCATTGGTTAGCTAGACCTATGGTCCATGTGTCATGGTTCAAAACGGTGAATGGGTCTACCAAAGTCTTCTTGGCCCAGGAATTAGAACTAAGAGACAGAGGGGGAAGGTTTGGGTCAGCTGTGGGTACCAGTGGGCATAGAGAATGGAGGACAGGAGAGCCATTTGGGGCCATTTTGAACACCAAAGGAAGAAAAGCTCAGAGGATGCAGGTTGGGAAGGAAAGATTGGATGAAAGTAACAGAGAAAAGCAAAGAAGGAGATAGATGGACAGCGACAAAGAGAATGATTATGCTAGCTCGAGATATAGTAGAAGACAACTCCATTCTTGGAACTGACCAATTTATCCTACCCAGAAGCCTAGTTATTCAGTCATTCTAGACCTTTCTCTGTTCTTGAGTAAATTTCCCATACACTACCTTCATTTGGTTTTCCTAACTTGAACTCCTCCGTCAGTCAATAATTTACAAATAAAAGATTCCCCCCTTGGATTGGGAATCCAAGGCTACAATAATTGGTCAGTCCGATTAAAGGCTACAGAAATGTACAGATTCTGTACAGGTTATAGAAATGTATAGATTCTGTACAGGAAATAGAAATGTAAAGACTACAGAAATGTATATATTCTGTACAAGCTATAGAAATGTAAAGGTTACAGAAATGTATAGATAAGAGGGCATGGTATATGCCAAAATCGTCAGAGGAATAATCTCAGAGGAAGCAAGAAGTGTCCAGGCCTTAGAATATGTGTGAAATTAGGATGATGGTGGTGAGAGGAGGATGATGGAAAATGGGGGAGTAAGCCTGGCAAGTCTGAGGGAAGATCCTGGTGAATTCCCATATCAAGTCCCTTTCTGAAGAGAAAGGAGAATCGACACTCAAGGAGGAAAACCTCAAGGAAGACCAAGAGAGCTTTCATGTCATCAGATAATTCCTAAAGAGTGGCCACAGAACATGAGGAAATGAAATGCCCAAGGAAGCACCCATTAGTACCACCACCAGCTCTCCTGGACCACTAGCTAAGGCCTGAAGGTCACTGGCCTCTCTGAAGTTAGGTAAGGAATAGCAGAGGAAGTGAGGTGGTGGGAGAAAAGAATAGGGGTACAGGCTAGGCACAGTGGCTCACACATATAATCCCAGCACTTTGGGAGGCCGAGGTTGGTGGATCACTTGAGGTCAGGAGTTTGAGACCAGCCTGGCCAATATGGTGAAACCACATTTCTACTAAAAATACAAAAATTAGCTGGGTGTGGTGGTGCATGCTTGTAGTCCCAGCTACTCGGGAGGCCGAGGCAGGAGAATCGCTTGAACCCAGGAGTCAGAGGTTGCCATGAGCCAAGATCACTCCACTGCACTCCAGCCTGGGCGACAGAGTGAGACTCTGTCTCAAAAAAAAAAAAAAAAAAAAAAAAAAAAGAATATGAGTGTAATACGTTAAATCTGAGCCATACGGGGAAACCTGAACTCTATTGTGCTACTGTGTACCCCTGCCCCTGGCCTCAGTTTCCTTCCCTGTAGAATAGAGCCAGTGTTGTTTCTCTTACACCATGTGCAGGTCAACTGGAGTTCCTTCACTGCTTACGTATTAGCCCTGTTAAAACCTCATCCCGACACCAAGAAAAAGCTTCCCAGAATTGCTGAGGAGTCAAAGGAAGGTCAGAGAGGGCAGTACCATTTTGTCCTCAGAAGCATTCGAAAGTCAAGGACTCAAAAATTTCTGGGTAGCAATAATGTCGCAATAAAAAATTTCCAGTGTGCAGGCAAAGAAGTTCATGATGCTTGTGAACACATTGATAGGAAAAACGATGAGTTCTTTAAATCCCTTCCATGTGGGTATTGTTAAGTATCTAAGAATGTAAGGCATCTACTCCCCAAGAGATTGAAAACATGTGCTTTCATCTACTGCCAATCAATCAATCATATATTAGACTTTGTTTCCAGTCCCAGCTTTGCTGGGAATACCGGTATAGTATTCCCATACAATACTATAACACGTCACAACACAACACAGCATTCCGCTCCAGGGTGAGGGGAGATGAGGGAGTGGTGAAGGTGCCTCCCAAGATCAACCTCACATTTCTCCTAGTCTGCCTCTGAGTGCTGTGCTAGACCCTGGTGCAACTTGAGAGAAGATGGGTTAAGTTGTTGGAGGAAACCCATTTCCCATCCTCGAGCTTGCCTGGGGCACTTCACTCACCGGACCACAGCAGGCAGTATAGGAGAGAACCGTGCCCTCTCCTTCTCCTCTGTTGCTCTTCTGCAATCCAACTCCACCATTAATGAAGCAACGCTATATTTTACTCCCTCTATTGTGTCCCATTCAAACTGCTTACTATTAGGCCCCAGGTGACCGAGCTTTCATGGCTTTCTCTCCTCCCCACTTCCGGGACCTCTGCCATGTTCAGATGGTCACACAGTTCCTCAGACACATTATTTTAGTCTGTTTTCATGCTGCTGACAAAGGCATACCTGAGATTGAAAAGAAAAAGAGGTTTAATAGACTCACAGTTCCACATGGCTGGGGAGGCCTCACAATCATGGAAGGCAGAAGCAGAGGTTGGAAAACAGGAGGCGGAAGGTGGAAGGTGGAAGGCATGTCTTACATCACAGCGGACAGGAGAGAATGTACCAGCAGGGGAAATCCCAGATGCTTATAAAACCATCATGTCTCGTGAAAACTCATTCACTATCACTAGAACAGTATGGGGGAAACCACCCCTATGACTCAATTATCTCCACCTGGCCCTTGACATGTGGGGACCATGTCAAGGTAATAATCTTACTTTATTACAATTCAAGGTGAGATTTGGGTGGGGACACACAACCAAACCGTATCACACATGGAGCTCATTTCTGCCTCTGAGACGGTGCACTCGTTGTTCCAAGATCTTCATGGGATCGTGCACAGTCCATTGTATAACACGAGATACGTGTTTCTAAAAATCACCATGCTATGCAAAATCATGCAATAAAAATGACAGGGCTCGTAAGGAAAATGGCGATAGGGGTCCAGCATTCAAAAACGTACGTGACACAATTAAAAAAAAAAAAAAAAAAAAAAAAAAAAAAAAGATGGGAACCTAATAAAAATGGTAGCAGTATTTTATTCAGGTGAATGAATAAGATATAGATAAATATGAAAATAAATGTGCCACTTGACCTTGAAAAAGGCCTTAAACTTACTTGTGGAAGTGGACATCTGAGGGGCTGCAGCTTGTGAATTATTATGAATGCAACAGGAGGAGGTGATCTGAAGTTAAGCAAAAGCTGTGTCACTAGAGGCATAGGTGTATCTCATAACACTTGTGGTGAGCTGAGGTCACGATTAGATATTTAAGGCCCTGCATGTGTCTTTTGTGTATTTCTAAACAGCTCAGTTCAGCTGGGTGCAGTTTTCTGTTTACCTAGTGTTTTTACAGATAAAATCATGCATAAGCAAATGCAAAACTTGTTTCCTAACATAGCAATCTCCTTGGAACAAATTCACATTTTCAAAACAAGCATGAGAGCAGAACTGACTGTAATTCAGATTTCAGCTGCTACTTCTTTAGACAGGACTCACTTGGCACCAGTCAAGAGTAGCCTCTCTTCCACCACCACTGGGCTTGAACTCAATGCCCTGTTTTATTTTCCTCTTAAGAGTTATCTTTATCTAAAATGATTTTGCATATGTACATGTTTGGAATTCACTCTCTTTAGCCTCTAAGCTCCATGAAAGGAGAGATGTTATCCCCTTATTCGGCACCCATGTCCCCAGCATTCAGCCTAGTGTTTTGCACAGGGTACGTACAAATAATAAATGTTTTTAGAATTAATTTTGTTCCTGGTGTTTTTCATCACCTATTAGAACTCCTCGTGGGCAGGGGTGGTTAGCAGGCCCCACCATCTCACCTGTATCTGAGACCTTCAAAAAATAGTGAGAAAATGTTCATTCTTTTTTACCTTCAAATTTGTCTCAGTTACTATTGCTCATAACAGGTTACCTCCAAATGTAGAGGCCTAGACAATCATATTATTATATTCTCCAGTTCATGGGTTGGGAATTTGAACAGGGAAGGCACAGTGGGAATGGCTTGTTTCCCATTCTGTGACTGGGCCTTCAGCTGGAAGACTTGAAGACTGGGAGTGACCCCACATCCGGGGCTAGAATCATCTAAGGCCAGTTCACTTCCAGGTCCGGAGTCTGGTCAGGGATGGCTAAGAGTGTAGGACTGACAACCAGAGTGCCTGTCTGTGGCTGCTATGTGCATCTGGGCTTCCTCACAGCATGGTGGCCTCAGAGTAGTTGACTTCTTCTATGGTATGGTGGGGCTCCAAGCAGTAGTGTTCGTCCCAGTGCACAAACATGTGTTACCTGTTATGACCCAGCCTAAGAATCTCCAGAGTCATTCCTACCATATTCTATCAAACTGTCACAAGCTGTGGCATAGTTTCTAAAGTGCCACCCCAAGGTTCTCCACTCTAATCCACAGAACATGTGAGTGTCCATGATTATGTGCTGTTCTGTAGCATATGTGACCTTAAGATCTGAAGATTATCCAGGTGAGCATGATTTAATCACATGGGTCCTTCAAAGCAGAGAGCTTTCTCTGGCTGATGGAAAAAGAGGTAGTCATGGAAATCTGAAGAAGAAGGGAGATTCAATGCACAATTGCTGGCTTGAAGATGGATGAAGCCACATGAAGAAAGGAATGCTGTGGTCTTTGGTATCTGAAAGAAGTCCCCAGCTCACAGCCAATAAGGAGAGAGAAACCCCAGTCCTGCAACCACAAGGAACTGAATTCTACGAAAGCCTGAATTCAGTTCAGAAATTCAAACTGATTGGATTTCTTGGAAGCAGATTTCTCCCCAGAGCCTTCAAACAAGAATTCATTCTGGCCAACATCTTGATTTTAGTCCTGTGATACCCGGAGCAGAAAATCTAGCCAGGCGGTGCTGAACTTCAGACTAACAGGCCTAAGACCTACCAAATGGTTATTGCTTTAAGTTGCTAAGTTGGTGGTAATTTGTTTCATATCAATAGAAAGGAAACTCACCCAGGAGCCTACCGAGATTCAAGGGCAGGAAACATAGATCCCCATCTCTCAACGGGAGGAGTGGCAATTAATTTTGTAGCCTTTTTGCAAAACTACCACAAGATAATTTTCAGAAGTCTCTGCCCCTTATCTTAATCAATCTATACCATAACAGCAGCCTAGTGACTTCAGAAAACCAGGCCTGAACTCAGCTATCTGTATCCCCAGAGGAGCACCCAGGCAATGGCACTCCTTTCCCCATCACCTCACATGCAGCACAGCTGAGGACCACAGCACCTGCTTGGCACCTAGTGCCAGCCCTGGACATTCCTCTGCCAACTGGCAGGACTCACTGCAACTATTTATAAAAACCAAACACAGAGACTTGGAGAGTCATCCAATGTTACCTAAACTAACGGTAGGATATATTCTGTAAAAAAGAAAAATCTCGGAGATGCTACAGTTATGATTTTCACCAAAGCAGTATAAATGCCAAAGTTGCAGCAGATCTTCAGGTAATTTTGGGTGGCAGACGTAGAAACAATAAAAGAAACAATAACTACTTCCTAAAAGAACATATAATATATAAAGCTATTATCATAGCTTTGTTAAATGAGGATACAGTAACAACTTTGTAAGAGCCCGAGGCCAGAAAATCAGAATTTCAGGAATATTGCTTCCACTACCTGAAACAGGCAGAAATGCTATGTGCTCCAGAGACAAGCACTGCCCAACTGAACTTTATGTTATGATGGTATGTTCCATATGTGTGCTGTCCAATATGGTAGGCACCGGCCACAGGTGACTGCTGAGGACTTAAAATGTGGCTAGTGCTACTCAGGAGCTGAATGTTGAATTATACTTAAATTTAAATAGCTGTATGTCGCTAGTGACCACAGTATCAGAGAAAACGTATCTAGACTTTTTTCAATGTAATATTTTAATTAGGCAACCCAGCTCTAGACCTGACAAGCACTAGGTAAGGTAGGTTAAGAAATTCAAGTGGACCTGTTTTCACCATTGGGGTGAATAACATCCCTTACCATCCTATCATTTTGCTTGAAGAACTAATTGAGGAGACCTGGATATGAATTATAATCACTTAGAGCACATATCACTGGTAATTTCTCCCAACCACTTTCCCACTAAGAGCTACAGGTTAACTTTTCAAAGGGTAGCAGTCTAGAAATTATCTAAAGCAACTGCTACCTGAAACTGTGTTTCTCTTCTCAGTAAGGCAAAAAAGTTGAAGGGAAGTTTGTTTGCATATTTGTAGCTAACAATATAAAATCTTAGACTGTGGGAACTTATTTGGAAGATCCAGAAGCAATAGGAAGGGTCCACTTGACCAAAACTCACAATAGTTTCTCTGAAACTTGGACCTGTGTCCAGAGACGGTGTTTTCCTTCTCTGTAGTAGTACCTTCCTCTCTCCCACCCACTGGCTTCTCAATTCCTAATGTATACAAAGCATCTCATAAACCATCAATCTCACAAGGAAAAAATAAAAGATAAAGTATTATCCTTGGTCTGGGGGTTAGTGGAGCCTTCTTTCCAAGTCAGTAGTAAAATGGTGAGCCACTTCCTAACTCTAGCAGTTTCTAGTCATCTGTGGTGCATACATAGGTGACCACAAAAGATATGGCCGAGGATTTCGCGTAAGCCGTGGTTCACATGACTTCCCAATATGGGAGGAATATTCCCACAGAACCAAGTGCCAAGAAGGCTAATAGTTGACTGTTTTGTACAAACATCCCTAAAGTCTTAAAACAGGGGGTATTGAAGATAATCTGTGCAAAGTTGACTGTCCCCCCTACACACATGAACCGATAAATTTGGTAACTGAGACATAATAGAGAGTTGTTCTTCTGAGACCACACGAAAGATTTGTATGGGAACGTAAACCTCGGGGATCACATTTCCACTCACGCAGCCAGCAAAGCGCTTTGCTTCTCATCAAAGAGTTACGCTGAAGGAGATACCTGGCAGTCAATTTCAAGCTAGGCCTCCGGGGATCTCCAGTTAGACTAGGCATTCAGCTACTAAAACAAAATAATAGGACTCATAGAAAAAAGGGTAAGTTAATGAGTAGGATTATCTCAATTTTAGGGTTTTCTCTTAGAAATGTTTCTTAAATGGGTGATATATGTCATGTTTATTTAAACTGGAATCTAATACAAGATGGCATTGGATTCCGCACCAAAGGGTAAAGTAATAGTACAACATGTTATAGTGAGCCACAAGACTGGTAGTTTCCTAGTGCCATGCCCCGTGATAGGTCTGAGAACAAGTGACCTGACGTAAACACAGTTCCCACATGTCATATCCCTGCTCAACAGTTCAACACCCAGAAATAGCTCATTCACCCTGGTGGGCATGTCACTCCTCCAACATTTGCCTGGCCCAAGGATCCTGATGTGGCCTCACCTCCTGTAGAGATTTTGGTCATAAGATGAGAATATTGGTTTCAGTAAGTGAGATATAATTGGAAAAGGCTCTTCCAAGAAGAAAACATCAGAATTCTAGGCCTAACTCTGTCTGTAACCAGCGGAAGAGATTTAAACAAATCTAACTATGCTTCATCTTCATCACATCATTACTACTATTTTAAAATGTAAACTTCTGCAATGGAAAATAACACTGAATAGAGAAAACACAATCTGGAAAGGAAAAATCTGCACCCATATACAGACTTTTATGTATTTTTTAATGGTTAATGGTCTTAATAGAAATATTTTTGATGAGTTTGCTTCTGTTAGAACTAGAAAAGAAAAAAATTCTGACTTTGGTATAAATGAAACATTTAAACTTAAAATAATGTCAAGTTTTAATATACCTACTTTCAATTTTTTATATTTTTCAAGTACTTTAATGTTCTAGAAAATTACTAAAGTTCTAGAAAAAAAATCATAGGAGTGCAGATTTTCTTTTTGCCTCAGGCTCTAAATATCTCAACATGGCACGACCAGATCCTGTCTTTATTGAAAATTTTGATATTTTGTTGGCCACAAGTTTCTTTGCATTAGATTTTGTTTTAACAAATATTTAAAATACTGTATTAAAATATGATTTATCTCAATTACTGAGTTTTTTGGCTACTCCTCAATTCTGTGCCCAAAACAAGTGCTCATAGTCTCAGCCACGACAGCTTAGTCTCAGCCCTGCTGTGGGAGGACAGGGAAGACATAATGGAACGTTTCCAGAATCCATGAAGAAAACCAAGAATGGAGAATAAATTCCAAGCAGGATTAATAACAAGAAAATCACTGACTGGGTGTGGTGGCTCACACCTGTATTCCCAGCACTTTGGGAGGCCGAGGTGGGCGAATCATGAGGTCAGGAGATCAAGACCACCCTGGTCAACATGGTGAAACCCCATCTCTACTAAAAATACAAAAATTAGCTTGGTGTGGCGGCTCGTGCCTGTAATTCTATCTACTTGGGAGGCTGAGGCAGGAGAATCGCTTGAACCTGGGAGGCAGAGGTTGCAGTGAGCCGAGATCACACCACTGCACTCCAGCCTGGCAACAGAGCTAGACTCTATCTTAAAAAAAAAAAAAGGCCGGGCGCGGTGGCTCAAGCCTGTAATCCCAGCACTTTGGGAGGCCGAGACGGGCGGATCACGACGTCAGGAGTTCGAGACCATCCTGGCTAACACGGTGAAACCCCGTCTCTACTAAAAAATACAAAAAAAAAAAATAGCCGGGCGAGGTGGTGGGTGCCTGTAGTCCCAGCTACTCGGGAGGCTGAGGCAGGAGAATGGCGTAAAAACCCGGGAGGCGGAGCTTGCAATGAGCGGAGATCCGGCCACTGCACTCCAGCCAGGGCAACACAGCAAGACTCCGTCTCAAAAAAAAAAAAAAAAAAAAAAAAAAGGGAAAGCTTCAGAAGCATCAAAGACATAAACAAGAAAATAAACTATTCAGGAAGAAAAGACAAATCGCCTGTAAACTGAAGTTTAACTTCACATCGTCAACCACATGATTTAAAAAAAAAAAAAATACCTTTTACATGTGCCTAGGAAAGAAAAACTTCTACCTAAAATTGTATGTATAGTGAAGCAATTGTTCAAGAATAAGTTCCAAATAAAGACATTTTCAGGACCACGGGCA
This sequence comes from Macaca thibetana thibetana, assembly GCF_024542745.1. Classification (NCBI taxonomy): domain Eukaryota; kingdom Metazoa; phylum Chordata; class Mammalia; order Primates; family Cercopithecidae; genus Macaca; species Macaca thibetana. The sequence continues at coordinate 87,801,667 of NC_065587.1, read as the reverse complement.
CACAGTAGCAAACATTCACTGAAAGAAACTCTGAAGGGTATACTTTGTGCAGAAGATTCCAGAAGGAAGTTCTGGAATATAAAAAGGAATAGTGGACAAATGTGATGAAAATGTGGGTAAATAAAATCAAACATTGCATGAAATAATGTTTTGTTTTCAAATCTCTAATTTTGGAGGACTAAAAATCAAGACTGAATTAAAATACTAGAAATTAAGTGCATCTAAGAGATAATGGGATAAGCAGGGTTAACATGTTTAAAGTCTAGTGTTGCTCCAGAAGAAGTAAAGATATTGATTAATTTCAGACATTTTAAAGTTCATTAAGTATGTTAATTAACATTTCTATGGTACGCATTAAAGCAAGAAGAAATAGAGTGCAAAACTTCCACAGCAATTGAAGGAATTTTTTAAAAAACAAAGAAAAGTAATCCAGGAAAAAATGCAAGAAAGATCAAGAAAGAAAGACTGGACAAACAGAATCCATAATGTTAGATGATATTTGGCATTGGCAACAACAGACAACCACACAGCCACACAAATGAATGAACTGTGGCCACTCAAACAAAATGGGAGAATCTCAAAACCAACGCTGAGGGGGAAAAGTAAGACTCGAAGCATATGTAGAGTATGAGTCAAATGTTAAAGTTAGAAAGCATGCCCCTCCTCTGTATACAGCAAGACCTCATAGATGATATTCCACCTATTGTAGTCAGCCCTTCAGGGTACGGTTAGGATGCATCGGCACTGAACTGAACAGAACTGAACATACTAATTAGAAACCCATACATATGTAAACAAACTATAAATAAAAGCAAGATCATAATAAACACAAAGTCCAAGACAGTAGTTAACTCTGTGTGGAAGCAGATCCTGGGATCACATCAAGGAGTGGAGGCCCACAGGGGCTGTCGCAGAAATGGTAATATTCCAATTCTGAAACTGGGTGCTGCATATAGGATCTCATGCATTTGTCATTCTTCTTATTGTAAAAATTATTTTGCATTTATTTACACTTAAAATTTCAAAATTAAGAAAGATATGGGTATTGAACAACAGGTGCTCCCAAGCCCCTCCTTGTAACTAGGTTCAGAGGCCTAAATTTAGAAATTTGTTCTTCCCAAGGACACCCAGGGAATGAGGCATCATCACAATCAGGACTCAGGGACCCCAGCTTCCAGAACGTGATGTGACAATGCGCAGTGCTCCACGGCAGATCCTAAATGTCTGCCAAGTGTTTGTGTAGATATGTGAGGCCAATTAAAATAAAAAGTGTTGAAATCATATTTTTAATACCTAAAACCTTATTATATTTGAGTTAAAATAGTTGGGATTCCCTATTCAGGTTTTTAAACATCTCAGAGCTGCAAAATTCTCTGCATAAGTGTTGGTGGATCATCTCACTCCTTACAATAATGAAGCCTGGTGTGCACGGGTGAGAAAGTAGCAGAGGAAGATAAAATGCAGAGGGTGTTGACCAGTGTGGGGAACATCTATGGCATTATGTGGACCAAGAGAGGGGAGTGCCCCTCCTCTGTACACAGCACAACCTCATGGATGGCTGTCCGCTTGTTGCAGGATCGGCCCTCCACGAGTATGATTAGGATGCGTTGGCATTAATGCCCCATGTTACAATGACTTCAGGCCCATGCTTGCTAGCTCTGCAGAAAATCTAACCTTTCTCCAGAATTTCCCTCTCCAGAACTTTTTAGAATTCTTAGTGGCATTCACACATCTCTCAGAATAGGCCCCCGTCCCCCACAAAATCTGATGCAGTGTAGAAGATGCTGCTGCTGCAGGCACCCCAGCTGCTTCCCTTCAGCGTTCCCCATGCTCATGCACACCTAGCAGCAGCAGGTGACTCTGCCTGGGGGCCCTCTGGCCCCAGAGTCTGCTGAAGCCTGAGCATGCTACAAAACAACAGTCCTGACAATAGTGACGACACAAAAACTTCGATCTCATGGGTCATCTCATGTTAAACCTCACAATAACCAGATGAGGTGGGTTCTATTCTATTCCCAATTGACAGATGGAAAAACTGAGGCTCATAAAGGTTAAGTAAATGGCTAGAGCCCATGAGGGGTGATGCTAGAACTGCAACCCAGACCCACTGAATCTGGAGGCCCAGCTCTTAAGCATGAGGCCAGAGAAAGTCATCCAGGTCCAAATGTGTGAGTCCTTTATAAGTGCCATGTTAAACCACCAGCCAGGTGCTGCAGCCCTGTGAAACTTGCAGAGGATTTGAAATAACTTCTGAGTAAACCAGCCCAAACTCGATCCAGTCTTTCATATATTCTAGCACAACGAGAAGCTCTTCAGAACTCTCTTCTCGTTAAGGTAGAATGGGAAAAGATTAGGAATTGGGGTAAAGCACCAGTGTTTTGATTCTGGCTCTGCCACCTCCCAGGTGCCCCCAAATGTGCAAGAGGCACAACCTGCCTAAAGCTCAGTTTCCTCACCTGTACAACAGGGTCAGAGACACGTACGCAACAGGGTGGTTGTGAGTATTCAAACGATTGATCAGATGATGACATATTAAACAATAAAGCACTCTGTGAACAATAATGTTTTATAGTGTGGTTCCTTAAGAACCATTTTGTAGTATGAAAGTTTAAAATGCAAGCAAGCTTTGGATTAAACCAAACATCACTGGGAGGTCTCAGGATACCTTGGGAAATAACTTAATCTCTGATCCTGCATTTTTATCTGAGGAAATCCCCAGCCCCTATTAGGTGAGATGATGTGTGTAAAGGTGTGTGGCACAGTTGACATGTAGTTAGTCCCAAGTGGAAGGTAGTTTTAGTAGCAGTACCTGTAGGATGAGGATTTTCTCCACATTGGAACACCCAGGCCCATCTTGTGTACCTCTGTGGCTTTATACACATTCTATCTCCCCACCTTAATAATGCTTCATCCCAGAAGTGCTGTGAATAAATCAAGTCTCGCTCTTTCATTGTCCAGGTGAATTAATTTAAAGCGGTGCTTACTCTGATTACCGGCATTTAGAGGCATTATATAAGTACAATTTCTAGCATCCAGGCACCCAGAGTGATACTCTGGGTAAATGAGAAAAGTCAACTTTCTCCCTCCTGTGCGCTGCTGCACTGGGATTCTGTGTTCCCAACCCAAGTGGTGATGTCCATTCCTGTCCACCCCACCCCGCCATCCAGCCTGGTAATAGCACAATAACTTCATCATCGCACATCACAATAAATGCTTTTTAAAAATTATACCATGAAGAAATAATAATTCCCTCCAGCTTGCCCACGACTCTGAATCCCAAGAACGTAGCAGCTTTAGCTCCAGCTGCCTGGCCCAAGCTGACACCTGCATCTGTATGTACACAGCCACTTGCAGAGCTCCATTAGCTGTTGGCACATTGCAAAGCATTGCATGTCATTCTATCTCCCCACCTTAATAATGCTTCATCCCAGACGTGCTGTGAATAAATCAAGTCTCGCTCTTTCATTGTCCAGGTGAATTAATTTAAAGCGGTGCCTACTGACGCATAAATCTGATCTGTAACAATTATTTATGCATAACCCTGCAGGCTTTAACCTGGTGGAGGTGGGTAAAGAGCAGGTAATGCACAGCTATCATGTTGACGAATGCTCAGCTGAATACGAGGGACTTCTGAAGAGCTCTGAAGTGTTCCGTCTGAGCAGCTGTCTCTCCTCTGATAATCTGCTGTGATGCTATGGCCACTTTAGTCTGTCCAGACTTCCAGCCTCATCTCCTCAACACTGGGAGTCTAACCGGACTCTCTGTCTGTCTCCCAACTTTCCAGCCATACCTCATTCTTCAAAGTGACCCCCTCCTTTGTCTTGCTGCCTTGAAGCTTTCTCCAGGCAGTAAGCTGGGGTAAGAATGGATCTCACTTTATCTATTTCCAGTCTTTCCTGGTGTCCAATGACTTGAGAGCCATTTTTCACATTCTGTCCTTTTTTTCATTGTTTCAGGTGGCAGGGTAAATCGAGTTCATCTTGGCTGAAAGTGAAAGTTGCTTTCATTGATTTTTCTCTAACTCTTGTAGCCAGCCTATGATTGCAGTTGACAAATGAGTATACTTACCTCATGAATGTTACTTGGTATTTTTGTTTACATCAACAAGTGAGACAAAAGTGACACAAAGCTGAATATTGGCATATCCATTTGTTCATCACTGAGGGATTTCTTTGCTCAATTGAACCATAATTTTAAAATATTGGGAATATGTTTATTTAAGTTTTGTGCTATTTACAACATAACATATACGGACATGGCAGACATCTAAGTTTGATATGCCTCACTGATATTTTCTTATGTCTAGCCAATCAACAAAACAATACACCAAAACCTGTTTTGCAGCATTTGCTGATTTTTGTGATATAAATAGTCCCACCATGATGATTTCAAACTTCTGATGTGATGGAGTCGGGAAGAGAAGCTCAGTGGCCACCATCACATAGATATTTCCACTATACAGATGCCATCAACATAAATAACCGCAAGAGCACAGATTATAGTAGAATAATTAGGAAGTAGTGAGTGGTGAGTATTTATGTCCTTTATTTTTTAATATGAGAGATTTAGTTTTAAGTTCTTATAATTTAATTTTTAATAATGACTTGCAAAATTCTCGAAGATGTTTTTAAACAACTTTTAACCAGTAAAAGCCGGGCTTGCACACTACTGGATGGAGCCTCTGACTGGGGCACAGGTAGGTGGGACACAACTGTGGGGATGGGGATGCTTGTTGCTGCATCTTGCAGAGGATTTATTTGCAAATGGAGAATGTGGATAAGAGCAAACTGTTCGGGGGAGCTGTTCATATGGGAGTGAGTAGGGATATCGGACCCAATTTTAAACTCCCCTGGTTCTGAGTGGGTATCAGGATAGCTTCATGACTTTGAAGTCATGGACTCTCAGCCAAAACATCTGGGTTCAAATCTCAGTCTCACTATTTAACTAGAGAAGCCCAAAGCTCGCTATTTAACTATTCATGCCAATAAAGCCTATGTCATAGAGTTTTGGCAAGAAGTAATTATGTTAATGCATGTTAAATACAGAAAAAAGTGCCTGGTATGGAGTAACCATAGGGCAGGGGAAAGTAGCTAGTGTTATTATTACTTTTAAACAGCACCGTCCCAGAGAAAGTCCTTTCCATAAGCACTTTGGATTCATCCTGATTGATCCGGTGCTGACTTGAACTTCTAAGAAACTCCACATAGCACATAAATGCCATGTCCTCTCTCCTAGGAACACCCAGCAAGTGACTCCATCTCAACAGGACAGCAGCATGAGCAGCAGGGTGGTAGAGCAAGTTCATACAAGTGCACTTCTTCTGAATCTTCATTTGGGACATCATCACATTGGCAGCTTAAAGTCTGCCACGTAGGAGTACTTATACCATGGAAATTCTCAAATACTACAAATCAAGACATTTTCTCCCAGAGAGCTGGTTGTTGAACATTTATCAGCACACCACTGCTCCTTCTTGTAGCCTTCTCGACCTAAGTAGTTTAATTTGTTTAATAGAAGGGATGCATTGTACTTCACATGGAGAAAATCAATCTTACTCTAGCAAGGATTTAAAGGAAATGCCATAGCTTGTCGAATCCTATTACCAGAACATGTTCCTACAAAAGGAATGAACAAAATTAGCCTAATGCAGTTTCTCAGGGTAGTTTTGGGAACAAGTACACAAATTAGAGATAACCTCATTCCTAATGCATTGCCATTAATATTGGCTTCCCTGGAACTTAGAAATTTGCAGAGTGCAACTTGGAATGATACAGAGCCTTGCCTCCAGAGAGCTCATGAATAGAGCACATCATTAAGGTACCAACTCCAACTTTCTGGGCCCTTCCAAAGACAGATGGCCCCTGTCATGCACCCCATTTGAGGAAAGTGAGGCCCAGAGGGGAGAAAGCCATGGTGAGATCCCCAAGTCCAGCTGAGCAACCCAAAACAGAAGTAGAAGTCATCTTTAAGATAGTGATTGCTTCTCGTGTTTAGCTAGAGTGGATTTCTAGAAGGTGGATCTAAGGCCAATGCATGATGTAGAAGATTGCATTATTGACCCCGATTCTTCACTCCTCTCTGTATTCATGTCTTTTACTACATGACTTTGCAATCTCTCACAGTAAAGAGGCAACGGTTTCCCTGCCCCTTTGACTTTGGGCTTGTCCATGTGACTTGCTTTAGCCAACAGAATGAGGTGGAAATGAGCCTGTGCCTTAGGAGACCTCACATATTTCATTTTGCTTGCTGCAGCTCCACTATTACTATGAGAAGAACATGCCTGGCTAGCCCACTGGTAATAAGGAGTATGAGAATAATGTGGAACAGATACTCCAGCATCACAATCTGATGCTACCCCATCTCAGCCAACCTGCACACAGGGAACAAGAAGCCGAGCCACTCAGCCATATCCAGTCCAGATCAGCCAAACCCCAGCCAACCGCAGACCTGACAGTGAGCCCAGCTGAGGCCCTCTGAGCCACCCAGCCCAACTGCAAGCTCTTGTATGCCATGGAGACTTTTTAGTTGTTTGTTACATAGCATTATTATAACAAAAGCTAAGTGAAAGAAAAGCTAAGAAGAAAGTTATTTTTTCCCTGTTAAAAGGAATACTTTCTTTAAAGTTGAAAAGAATTTAAACCATGAAACCACTGAAGATTTAGACTGTCATATGCATTTGTAATCTCCAAAGCCCACTCAGCGCCTGGGCCACTGTTGGTGTTTAACGAATGTTTCTGTATGTCTGTGTGTCAGGAAAGTGTTTTAATAAAAGCTGTATTCTGTAAAGTGCTTCACTAGATGAAGAATTTTCTGTCGTCGGAAATAAGGTGGCATCAGCAGTATTTCATTTCTAGAATACAATAAAAGACATTTTTATGGAACAAATAAGTTAATTAGAACTCATTCACATGGAAGTAGCAAAAAGGTGACTCCAATTGGCTTGGTTTGCTAGCTCACAAATTTAGAATGTCTGAGGATAGAACAGGGTTGGACCAAGTGGTCAGGACTCAGACCTTGGCTCCCCACCCCCATCCCTTGCCCCTGGCTCTGGATTGCTCTGTGTTGGGATCAGAGGCTTGCAAGAATTTAACCCTGTATTTCCTCCAGGACAGTGGTCTAACATTAACTAATTCAGTGTTTGCAGTGACTTTATAGAACATAAGGACCTTGAATAATAACTGTGTGTGTGTGTGTGTGTGCGCGTGTGTGTGGTATTTGTGTGTACATACTCGATTTTGGTTTTGATTTATTGATTTCTTGCCTATGCCAACATTGAAGACACAAATTAGAAAGCCACAAATTAAGCAAGCACCAATAAGAGCAAAACTTGACAACTTACAGCAACGCAAAGAAGAAAGCTGCTAAAAGTCCTATACACCAACTCAAAGACCCAGAACGTGCAGCATTAGAGGGAACACACTGTTGATCACACATTATTGACTTTCTACTGTGTGCAAGGCTCGTGGCTAAGTTTCCTAAGTGGTGTTACAGTATACACGTGTCCTTGGGAAGGGTATAGTCTAACAGGAAAGATAAGTCACCTGTTACAGATACTCACTGCTGCCAAGAGAGGTCAGTGCTGCAAGAATATCAACCCCAAATTAAGTATTACCAGAGAAAAGAGAGATGGAGAGCAAGACCACTTTGCTATTTCCCTGTGTGACCCTGGGAGAGTCACCCTTTATCTCTGGGCTTTATTTACTCACTCACTCAATCATTCATTCATTTATTCATCCAAGTATTTTTTGAGAACCTGCTATGTGTCACATAGGCCATGTGGTTGGCACTGTGATTTTTTTAAATCTAGATTTGTTATTAAAATTTGAATTACAGTTGCATGAAAAGATCTCCAAGGCTGAGATTTAGGGGCCAAGTTTGCAAAAGGCGACCCGAAGCTTGAGCTATTTAAGACCCAGGTGACAGCGCCTGTGTCACCAAAGTACAATGCCAGTGATAAATCCATAGAGCTGTCCAGTGGGATGGTTCTGACCAGCTCCCCACAGTGACCAACAACAATGACCTCTCCAACAGTAAGCACCACACTCAGTGGGATTTTTTACTTGGAGAAGTTTGAAATATATCCAGGTTTTGCTTCTGGCTTTGTCAAAGAAACTGGACACTAAGAACTTAGGTGCCTTTTATTGAGAAAGGATAGAGAATGAGGCATGGAGATTGGGCTATAAATGATTTTTGTGCTCCTGCAAATACTCCCTTAGTGAGGAACACACCTCTGATCTGCCCAGTGGGATAACTCAGAAATTGCAGTTCTGCCTTAAGCTGCTTTCTTTTACGCTCTGGGCTGGACCTTCTTTCCCTGTTCATGTCTGTGGGTTAGTGGGCTGATCTTGTGTCATCTGCTCTGCTTAGCTCAGTGTTTCTTAACACTGAGCTAATGGCACTGATGGCACTAATCAGAGCAGTGGCACTAATGACATTTGGAGCTGGATCATTCCCTGTGGTGGGACTACTATGTGCATTGTAGGATGTTTCTTTATGTCAGTGTCTACCCACAAAATGCGAGTAGCATCCCCGGAAAATGCCTCCAGACATTTTTAAATGTCCTCTTGGGAGTAAAATCATCCCAAGTTGAAAGGGACTAGCTTAAGATAACACAAAGAGGCCAGGGCAGTGTGTAGGGTCTTAACAAGTTAGGACAAGTTAAGGCATTCACAGGGGACACAGGCCCAGCTTACTGATGTTGGCCACATGGCGTGGTCGCTGACTCTTCTCGTGAACCTGTTCCCTAGTTTAGAGAACTGCCTTCCTGCTGGATTTGCTGTGTGCAGGGTTGATGGCTGTTTTCCTCTTTCCCACAAGCCAGGGAAACTGAGCTGTTGGACATGCAGGCCTGGTTTGTGATTCAGGAGCCCCAGTTCTTCCTTAGCAAATGGCACTTCCTCCCTGTGTCTCTGTCCTCCCATCCCTATAGAGCCGCTGCCTTGTCGTTGTCATGGGAGATTACCCAGTGTCATCCCAAAAACCGAACTCATTGGAAACTCAGTTTCTTTTTCATCCAATAAGCAAAATAAGAACCACTGTCAGTGGTTTTAGGTGAGGGCTCAGAGGTAGGATGTCCAGGGAGTTGCCTGGCAAAAACCCCAACATGTAAACTTCAGCCCACCATGGGAGCTGCAGGAGCAAGGACTCTGAAGAGACAGAGCTGAGTTAAAATACAAACTCTGCCATTTCCAAGCTGCCTGACCTTAACCTCTAAGCCTCAGCTTCCTCATCCATAAAACAGAGATTAAAATATTACTTACCTTCTTATCTCATTAACAGAGATGATTCAAATAAAGTGTGCAGGAACCCACCTGGCTCACGGTAAAGGCACACACCCTGCCCGAAAGTAGAAATGTTCTTGGGAAGTGAGTTGTAATCTGACTCTGTGCTTCCTCTCCTACCAAGCCCCACATTTCTGGATGCCCTCCCTAGGCCCCTGGTGCCTCCCTTAGCGGTTGCTCTAGTGTCAGCAACGATGGGCAAAGGAGCTAAGGCCAAACCCACTGAAAGATTGTGCCCACCAAGCACTGCCACTGTGGACATTTCTGAAATTTGTGCCTGATTCTTCTTGAGAGACGAGGACTAAGAAAAGTCCTCAGTTAGCATATGAGAGAGGGTTCTGAAGTCTCAGGCCACAGCAGACAGCAGAGGATTCTGAAGTCACAGGCAATGTGGAATTTCTCTTAATTTGAGTGTAAGTCACTCTAAAGCCAGGAAATGCTGTCCCTGGAACCTCAGCCTTCAGGGAAGCTTCTGTTTTTGACATTCTATGAGCACATTCTCATCGGTCATTCAGTCAGCATCTAATGCACACTGACCCTGAGCTAGGGCCTGTGCAGGGACAGAAGGTGAGCTGTGGCCCCTGCCCACAGTGAGCTCAGAGACCAGCTGGCAGAAGGCAGAATGCCTTCCATCTATCTTGGCCTCAGCCAGCCTTTAGGAACTCAAAACACACAGCCACCTGCCCTGAAGGCAGCAGGCTGTGGCTGGTCAGACCTACCATGTGCCACCTCTGTGAACTCCCTGTCTCTCAGAACTTGAACGGTATGGAAAGGCCACTTGGGAAGGCCAAAGGTCAGGTTTGAGTTCTGTCTCTGCCACAGTCATCTGTGCAACCCTAAGACCTTCAGTTTCCTTCTCTGCAACACTGAGAACTTCAGTTTCCTCCTCTGCAAAATGGAGGCCACACCTGGCCTGCTCACTGCCAGGCTGTTATCAGGGTCAAAGGAGATGGTAGAAGAGCAGTGGCTTTGCAAACTGTGACGATCTGGGCCAATGTAAAAGCTTTAAAGATAGTATTTTTTTTTAATGCAAGTGGTTTAAAACTAAAAAAATTAAAAAAAAGAAATAAGCAAACAAATAATTGCCAAAAGCCTATTATAAAAAGTGCCAAGGTGCTTCCTTCCTGCCTACTTGCAAATTAGCAGACAGAAGTTTCACAGACCAGACCTTGAAGTTTGTTGAAATCCATGATATTTCACAGGGCCAGTACCCCAGGGCTGGTGAAAGAGGATGTCTTCCATGCCGGGACATTGAGAAACCCTCAGAAGCTCCCTTTGTGACCCAAAATATCTCTTCTCACTTCCCTCACCCACTGCCTGCAAGCCTCGGATTCCATATTAAATAGCAGCTTATCTATTTTTTTTAACTCAGTAGGTGATATAGTATATATGGAGGATTTGTCAACGTTTAACACAGTTAATCACTCGTCACTGCATTAGGGAAATTTGTTAAGAGTCCCTCCCTCCCCAGGATAAGTTCTGAATCCCATGTTCCAGCTTCCTTTGCAGCTAAGGTCTGTGATTGGGCTCCACAGACCAGACTCGCGCTCCTGGGACTTTGGGTTGAATGACAGCCACAGAGAGAATCAGACTGTGCTTGGTACTCATGCTTGCAAGAGCAAAGGCAAATACGTCCATTTCCAGGAGAGTCAGCAGCAGACATCTAGGGGTGGAGCCCAGGGCTGGCACTCCCACAAAAGCGTGTCTGCGTGGCAGTGGGGCCGTGGTGCCACTTGGGTGTCCTCCTCGGGGAGGTGCCCCAAGCCTTGTTCTCCTCTGTGTGTAGCCTATGGGAACATCTACTTCCTCTAATAAATTCTTTTTCTGCTTAAGTCAGCTGGAGTGGGCTTTGAATTAATTGTGGCCAAGGACCACCACCCCTCAAATCAAACATGGGATGCAGCTACCACCTTGGTGTGCAAGGATTATCAGAGTAACTTTCTTGACTGACAAGAGGAGTGGAAAAAACTACAAGCCTTCACAGGGCAAAGCAAAGTGAAATAAAAGAGAAAATTGCAGAAGCAAAAGACTGGAAGCTGGTGGGGAGCAAAGAAAGGCAGGTATTTGTGGTTGTGTCCATGAGTAAAGAAAGCAGCTCATGCTGAGTAACTGCCACATTTCTGCCGTACCCATCTTCTGCCCATGCCCTGATCCACTCTGTATTGCTGGGAACAGGTAGATTTTGCCAGTGAGAGCCCTGGTGGAAGATCGGAAGAGAGAAGGAAGACAAGGTAAGGTGCCTTCTCTCCTCTCCTTTTCTCCTCTCTCCCTCTTCTCGCTCTGCCTCTGTCTCTGTCTCTGTCTCTGTCTCTCTCTCTCTCTCTCTCCCCCCCACCGTCCTGGTATCTCCTTCATGGTCCCACCACCCATGGGCAGTCTTAACTTCTGGGTTCTGACCTTCTCCTCCTCTCTCCTGCAGCACGGGGGGGCCCCACCTTCCTCCAGGCTGTCTCACAGGCCCCTCTGTTGTCTCTTGGCCTCTATCATATGTGCCACTAATTCCCTGTATTAAATATTCTTTCACTGAAAGACTTAGAATGATTTCTGATTTGAGGACTGACCCCTGACTTATATAAAAGTTTGGGCAATTTGCCAGTGACGGTTCTGCTTCAGCCTAGCTCAGGTTACTTAAACGCCATTATGGTCATTACTATCAATGGTAATGATGCTAAATTTATGTATATCCCAATATATCCAAAAATAATGTGTGCAAGAACACAGCACAAAAAGACAGCAACAACCTAACTGAAATCCATGAAAAGAAGAATCATAGAATAAGATTATGTATGGGAACACACACTGGGACATTTTCTGAGTCACTGTGCACGTTCCCACCAGGCCACTGCTCAGCAAGTCAGCTTGGATTCTGCAGATGTGGAACTGAGCCAGGCACTACTTCATGGGAGAAACAGGCACCCTGTTTATGGCAAAGGCAACAGTCCTCTGAGACACACTATTTATCACTAGTCCTTTCAATCAAATTTTAAAAATATATACATATATACATACACACAGAAACACACACAAGTGTGTATATATAATACACTATATAATAGTATATATAAACATTATATACTACATAATATAGATACCATATATAATGTATATATAGATTGTATTATATATATTGTACTATATATTATATACTGTACTATACTGTACAATAATATACTATATATTATCCTATACTATATATGCCACATATACCATATATTACATACTATACATATAATATATAGTATATATTATGTTATATAGTATGCAATATGTATATATGTACATATACATATATAAATATACAAATATGTATATATGTACATACATGTGTATATATATTTTTATACATAAATATTACATGCACATATATATACAAAATACATATATATGTGTGTGTATATTATATACACACACATATAATATTATATACACACACATATATATATACACACACACATGTGTGTATATAAGAAGAAGATGAAGGCATAGTATCTCTGGGCCTGCATTTATTCCATTTTCTGTTTAACAATTGAATTCTTGTGGCAATTAGCAGATCCTTAGTTTACAAAAACCTGGTGCCTCTGCAGGAGATAAACAGAACAATCAGATATTTTTGAAGTGCTGTTTCTCTAAATATACAGCCAGTCACCAGCAAGCAACACTGTGAACTGCTGAAACAGCCAAAGAATCAAATAACTGTGCAGGGCTCTCAACTGGGGAGAGTGATTCCAGGTTAAGCAAACAAAGGAGTGGTGCCTTTACCTCCTGGTGAACTGCAAGTTTGCAATGGGCCAGGATTTCAGGATAGGCGCCTCCCCCACTTACCAAGTGAAATGCCCCCTGCAGGGCTTGTGAGCGAGGCTTTTCCCAGAGCGCGGGACAGGGAAGGAGGTTTACCTCAGGGTGGCTCCATGTCTGGATCTGCTCACGCCTCCTCTCCCAACCATTGTCCCAGGACACATCAGCAGACCTGCCCTGCATCTTCTAGCCAGCCGTGCCCTAGCCAGCCATGCCAAGAGGGACCCTGGCCTCAACAGGAGCAGGTAAGACTTTTCCTGGTCTCACTAAGACAAGGATTTGAGTGCAAATGCTTTATTTGAAGTGTAAACCCAGAAAACACCAATAGGTGAGTGGGGAAGTGCAACAACAAGAAGAAAACCAATCAAAAGTCTGTTAGTGAACAGGTTACAGGCATGGACAATGGGGCTCTGTGTTGCTGGATGTATCAGATATTTTTGAAGTGCTGTTTCTGTAAATATACAGCCAGGGAACCCCGGGAAGATGGCGGAACTCATCTCAGATACCGCACCAAAGTGAGAGTGTTTATCCTCCAACTCTTGTCCATCACCAGCCAATACCAAGGACACTAACTTCCTGGCACTTCCAGGTGAAGGCTGCGGGTACTCATAGCAGGATGGGTCAGCACCTGTAGGACAGTGGGCATTGGGCAGACATGGGAGGGGTGCCCACAGCATCGCATCAGCCACAGTTGTCTTGGCTGGAGGCCTCCCGGGAGTGAGTGCTTTTGATTGGCTGTCCTTCTGACTGGTTTTTTATCTCCTTTGTTGCTTTGACCTAGACCCTCTGCACACTTTCTGACTGCTTGGTTTCTGATCTTATGCCAGGCTTAGACATAACCTGCTACCTGCTTCTGTAGTCTCCCACTGCTCATAAGGCCAGGCCACTGTGTCATACAGACCTCAGTCATGGGTATTTCCCAAGTGTGCACTTGGAACAACTAATCATCCCAACTCAGTTTAACAACCAGCACCCTGAGAGGACAAAAATACCTGGATTTGTAGCATTTCCTATTTTCATGTGTAAATTCTGCCACCATGGTGAATTTCAAGATGCAAAAGTGATGTCACAGTTGGGAGGAGTGTAGTGGCACACCATTTACTGTGTAGTACTTCCACTCCATAGAGGCATAGACAATAAATAATCAGAGAAAACAGGAGAATGTAGTAAAATAACAAGGAAGTGATGAACCATGCTATCTATTTATTTATAGTACAATGTATTTAATTATAACTAACTTTATGTAATTTAATGAATAACAATGACTGTGTTTAACAACTAGCTCACGATACCTGAATATTTAACAATTGGTTCTCACGAGCTGGTACATGCCCACTTCAGCAGTTAGAATCATGCCCAGCAACTGGGTCTTGAGAAGCTGGACATTGTGGGTAAGCCCTAAGTGGGCTATGCCAACCAGCTGGGAACTGCAAAACTGGGAAGCAAGGCAAGTGTGAAAACTTCAGCCTGTAACCCAGGGTAGCATCCTAAGACGATTGGGGACTGAGCTTCATTAAGTATTAGCTGGGTTTGCCTTTAGGAGATCATATCCCCAGCTCTCTCTCTCTCAATCTCTCTCTCTCTCTCTCTCTGTCTTACTTGAAGCAGGCAGTATTACCACCTTTCAGTCAGAGAGAACCGAGCCTAATCTCTAGGTTTTGTTAGAATCTTAGATCTTTTGTTCCCAGGGCCTGCCTTTCAAGAAATGGGATGAAGTATGAAATGAGGGTGGAACAGCAAAAATTTATAGTTCTCTGACAGCACTGTCCTGATGGCCATGTCTTTTTTGTTTTTGTTTTTGTTTTTGTTTTTTTTTGAGACGGAGTCTCGCTCTGTCGCCCAGGCTGGAGTGCAGTGGCCGGATCTCAGCTCACTGCAAGCTCTGCCTCCTGGGTTTACACCATGATGGCCATGTCTTAAGGCAATATTATTTTAAAAATCCATTCTCAAACCAGCGTTAAAGATCAGTCATTTACACACTAGCAAAACTTAGAGCAACTAGATTTCTTTGTCTGGGGATATACATACGCTACCATTGCCTTGGTTTAATAAGTCCCCTGGTTGCTAATAATCCAGGTCACCATCACTCTTTGGTTAACTGCTTGGAGCTCTGTGGGAGGCCAGAGCAGAGTCTCTTCTGAAAACTGGGTCATTGTGAGCTTCTTTTCTATAAGTACAGGCCTCTGTGTGGCCAGCCAGAAGAGAATGGAAACTCTTAAGATTCCAGAAGTTGATGTGGTGGGAGAAGGGTTAGGGGGATGTGGTAGGCGCTCCTAGAAACTCAGGTCTAAGCCATTTCTTCCAGGACAACTTTGACCACACATCTTGGCATTCAAGGGTCATCAGGGACTTGAAAGCCATTAACAAAGTGGTAATGGGACTCCAAGCTGCCTAAAGTCTCTCCCCACCTAAAGTTAAAAGCTGCCCTCAAAACCATGTAGCATAGGAAGTCCCACTTCTTTCTTTTAAGATGTAGTCTCACTCTGTCTCCCAGGCTGGAGTGCAGTGGCGTGATCTTGGCTCACTGCAACTTCTGCCTCCTGGTTCAAGCAATTCTCCCACCTCAGCCTCCTGAGCAGGTGGGATTATAGGCATGTGCCACCATGCCTGGCTGATTTTTGTATTTTCAGTAGAGATGGGGTTTCACTATGTTGGCCAGGCTGGTCTCAAACTCCTGACCTCAAGTGATCTGCCCACCTCGGCCTCCCAAAGTACTGGGATTACAGGCATGAGCCACCGCACCCAGCCAAGTCTCACTTCTTAATAGCATCCCATGAGTTCTCCTTAAAATCTGAAAATTCCAAGCCCCTGGCCAACCCTAGACCATTCAAACCACAGTCTCTGGAGGTGAGACTCCACATTAGCACTGTCTGAAGGCCCCTGGGATGCCAGTGTGCAGCCAAATGTGGAACCACGGACTCAGCCATATTAGGGATTGTGAGAAATCCATGAATTCCTCACAGCCAGTAATTCTACCATGCAGAGATGAACATCAGGATTACATAAAAATATGGTCAATTATGACCGGGTGGCTCACCCTGTAATCCCAGCATTTTGGGAGGCCAAGGCAGGTGGATTGTCTGAGGTCAGGAGTTCAAGACAAGCCTGGCCAACACAGTGGAACCCCGTCTGTACTAAAAAATTACCAAAAATTAGCTGGATTTGTTGGTGGGTGCTTGTAATCCCAGCTACTTGGGAGGCTGAGGCAGAAGAATAGCTTGAACCTGGGAGGTGGAGATTGCAGTGAGCAGAGATCGCGCCATTGCACTCCAGCCTGGGCAACAAGAGTAAAACTTCATATCAAAAAAAAAAAAAAAAAAAGTATGGTTAGTTATGTACTTGAAGAGTATTTTAGGGCAAGGGAAAATGTCCATGATATATAATATATAACCCCTATTTTGTAAAATATATTCATGAATAGGCATATACGTTTTTAATGAATGTTAGCAGGTTCTATAGTGCTATTTTTGAGTTCTAGAATTATGTGAGGGTTGTTTCTTCATATTCTTCTTTGTACCTGCTGAGCTTTTTTAGGTCATAAGGAACACAGCCCTGTTAGTTGGGGAGAAGGGAGAGTTATGTGAAATGTACCAAGAAAAGAGGACAGAGAATGATTCCAGCTCCATGCAGCCAGTCTTCAGCATCTTGCAAGGACATGCAGGAACGAGGCTATTCAGGCTGAAATAAGCTCAAATGGTGTAAAGCTTGTCCATTCTCCACTGACCAATGGCTCCCTAGTCTAACACTTCACCATTTTCATGAGACAGCTGTTCTCCATTGCTGCTTCTGCTTTTCCTGGGGTCACCAAATAATTGTGTAGCTCCAATTTCAATTGAGTAAGAGGGGATATGATTGGGGTAACCAGCTAACATCTAAGATCAGAACCATTAGGCAGACCTCAGTCAGTCATCTACTGTTGGCTGCTTTGGGTCTAACCCTCATCCTTGCTCTGATCAGCTGTGGCCAGAGCAGTAGAGTCTTGTGTTTCTGCACATGGGAATGTTTCTCCACCTGTCCTCAGTGGTCTATGGGTTTATGTTTAAGTGATTTTCTAATAAGTTGTAGTAGCCTGTTTTTATGCTGCTGATAAAGATATACCCAAGACTGCGCAATTTACAGAAGAAAGAGGTTTAATGGACTCACAGATCCAAGTGATTGAGGAGGCCTCACAATCATGGTGGAAGGCATAAGGCACATCTCACATGGAGGCAGACAAGAGAACTTGTGCAGGGAAACACCCCTTTATAAAACCATCAGATCTCATGAGACTTTTTCACTATCATGAGAATAGCATGTGAAAGACCTACCCCCATGATTCAATTATCTTCCACCAGGTCCCTGGTTTCCTCCCACAGCACATGGGATTTATGGGAGCTACAATTGAAGATGAGATTTGGGTGGGGACACAGTCAAACCATATCAGAAGTGTCCTTGTAAAATCTGGTAGGGAAATAGAAAGTGGGATCAGGAAGCCACTGTGTGGTATCCAGCAAAATCCCATGGAGGGACTTTGACTCAGTGCCACTGGGGAGCTCAGGAGAGGCATCAGAGCTGTCTAAGTTGTACATGTTGCAGGGGCAGGAGTACAGCAAGGTAAGAGAGCTGGAACTATTTACACCCCTACACCCATCAGTCGTTGGTCAAGAAAGCCCCTGGAGGAGTTAAATCCCCAGGGCCTTCTGGGTCTCTTTGTGCCATTGACCACTGGCGGTAGCCTACCACCAGAGAGGCACAGGTGCTGGCTGCTGGGAATGAAAGCCCATGAGGATGGGAGGGCGTGCAGGTAAAGCACTGCATATGTACTGCAATGGGCACAGCCCAGCCCAACTGAACTTGAGCCAGTCGTAAAGGCCGTGGTGGTACCTTGCACAGAATTAAACTTAATTCTTTGCCATAGGATGCTGAATGCTCACTGAGCTTATCTCACTGTGTTGAAGCTACTGACAGAAGATCACTCAGGACACCAATGCTAGTTCAGAGGGGAAAGTGATGATGCAATTGTTCAATGATGTCCCATCACCAATAAATGGACAAGGGAGACCCCATGCGCCAGGCCATGCCTTTGAAGTCTCACTCACACAACAGCAACTCCCCCTCTCTCCTTCCTCTCCTAAGGCAGCTCCAACACCGCCTTCCCTTCCCTCCTCCCTAAATCCTCCCCCTCAACTTTTGTTTCTGTTGGAACAACATTACTCACAATGCACAGGTGGCTGTTCATTGAACCCTCTCTTCCGTTTTCTGTTCTAAGCACAGATAATTATGCACGTCAAGTTAACATGCAGAGGTAAACATTGTAATTTGGCTTCAGGGATATTACACATAATGTGATTTTTGTTTCTTCTGCCTCACCAGCAAAACAGAGACCATTGTGTTTCCTCCTGAAGGGGCTGGATTGCTCTGGAGGACATATAAATAAGGTTTTTAATTTAAAAAATCACTTTTGAGCCCTGCTGCTAGCATCCTCCCTCTTTTGAAGAGAGGCAGGCAAAGGCAGCCTGTGAGCCATAAGCCAGAAGACACACGCTCCACTACCCTTAAAAGCAAGGGCCAGCCCCCATCAAACACAGAAAGCTTTATTTGCAGATTAAACAGGAAGCTTTCTCCTGAGGCTCCTACCTCAGTGCTGCAACTGCTTATTGCTGATTAGCGTTTATACCTGAAAAATGCCAGCAGTCATTTCCACGTGAATTCTCACCTGGCCCCCCAGGGGAGATCGAAGGTCCAGATGGCAGCACACTGGCTTCTCCCTTTGCCATCGGACACCCTTCAGACCAAGCAAGTTAATGGAGTTAACTCATTAACTAACGTAACCCAGCAAGTGGCTTCCATAGACAGAGTGCGAACTTGGAGCCAGCCCCGTGCTTCAGAACACCTCCTGAATGGTGATTTATATTTACCAGGGTCGAACTCTGGTCCCTAAGGAATGGCTGCTGATTCTCTCTGGCTCTGAGATGCAGCGTGGGTGTCTTCCTCACTCTTACTCTGAGAGTAATGTGAATAGAACCCTAGAACTATGAATAATTCAAAAACTGGCTTCAGTTCCCTACCTGCCAAGGAACTAGGGCGAGGGTGACTGAGCCGCCTGGAACTGTGGATGAATGTAATGATAAATAAATATTCATCCACTGGAACATTGCGGGATGCCCAGGAGCTGTGCACACACAAGGGTTATCCACCCACACAGGACTGGAAATGGGAAATAAGAAGTGTACCCCTTCCTGTCAACCTTGAAGATTAGTTTCTGGGGCACAGCAGTGAGGAGACCCCGACAGGGGACCTGGGTTGGAGAATGTCTTTACTACTACACTGCCGTGTGCTGGCACCCATGACATCTCTTTCCATTCCCAAAGCCCCGCCTTTCCAATTCCTAGAGAAAGGCATCCTTGGCTTCATTCCCAAAGGCAGGTTGAAGCCAAGGATGCCTTTCTCTAGGAATTGGCTTCATAAAGAGCAGAGGACATTTACATTGGAGTTTAACAAAAACTATGATTTAAAAAGAAAAATGAGTCAGGGCACCTGGGAAGAGAAATAAACACATTATTTTAAAGTTAATTAAATATGTTTTATTTAGTACCTGCCAGGTGAAATGTATTGAAGGAAATATAAAGCTTAATAAATGCTTACCTTCAGAGGATTTGTGATCCAGAGGGTAAAGAAGTTTGCAATGAAGCAGATAAAAGGTAGAATGTGGGGAGAACTGAGAGACCAGACACAGTCTCAGTTACACAGTCACAGAGCATAGTCCCCCATGGTGGGACTGATGGGGGAAGCAGCATTTGAGAGAGAACATCAAGTAGTTAGAACAAATTACAATTATAGCTAACTTACAGTGAACTCAAGTCATCTTATCTTCAGCCCCATAAGGAGGTACTATTATTCTTCCCATGTCACAGATGCATAAAGGGAGGCACAGCGAGGTAAAGCAGAGCACTCATGTCCTGTGTGCACATCGCCTTCTTCAGAACGACTTCTCAGCTCTTTTTTATCTCTCCATTTTTATTCCTGCTGTGGTCCTTCACGTCAGACCTGGGCAGCGCACTGCAGCTCAACTCAACAAGAGTTCGTCAGATTCCAAGTGTGTACAAGGCAGGGGGTCCGGAAGAACCAAGACTCGGGCTCCACCATTAAGGAGCCCAAATCCAGCACTGAAGAGGGATCCGGATGCAGGCTCAACTGTAATTCACAGTGGACTGCTCCGTGTGCCACAAGGAGAGAGGACAGTTTCAAAATGATGATCAGGGATTGTGCTGCTTTTTTCCTATTCTTTTAAATGTCTTTTTTTTCCTGATCATGAAAGTAAAAGTTCATTGGAAAATACAGTAAGGATAAAAAACAGGCTGGGTATGGTGGCTCATGCCTATAATCCCAGCACTTTGGGAGGACGAGCCAGATGGATCACCTGAGGTCAGGAGTTCGAGACCAGCCTGGAGCCAGGCCAACATGGTGAAACCCCATCTCTCCTAAAAATATAAAAAATTAGCCGGGCATGGTGATAGGTGCCTGTAATCCTAGCTCCTCAGGAGGCTGAGGCAGGAGAATCGCTTGAACCCAGTAGGCGGAGGTTGCAGTGAGCTGGATCACACCATTGCACTCCAGCCTGGGCAACAAGAGCAAGACTCTGTCTCAAAACAAAACTAAACAAAACAAAACCCAATTTTTTGTAAAAGGACTTAGAAGAAAAGGTATTAATATATGAAGGGTCAAGTTGATTCTTATGTGATCCATTAAACAATCTCTTTCCAGATCTTTAGTAACACCTCACAGCATTTTGCTTGAAGATAACTTTTAAACTGAACTAGAGATTGAGTTTCTTATCTGGAAACACACATAGAGGAAAAATACTTTATGCAACAAAGCAATTGACCCCAGACCAAGAGGTCATCAGCATTGAGCATGCCTGGAACTCACAGACATCTTAGGGTAGGCTTGTGACTTCAGCAAGCCATGGATTTGAGATTCAAGGCAATTTTACATATGTTTGAAGGGTCAAAAGGCCCTAGCTGATATAAGGTTTATGTATGTTGAGGAGATGGCCATTTACTTCAATAACTGTGCACTCGCCCCACAAAAGACATTACATGTGAGCAGATAACCCATGTTGCAAACCAATGTTTCTATTTACCGAGTGACTTTTTTTTTTTTTTTCTGAGATGGAGTCTCGCTTTGTCGCCCAGGCTGGAATGCAGTGGCGAGATCTCGGCTCACTGTAAGCTCCGCCTCCCGGGTTTACGCCATTCTCCTGCCTCAGCCTCCCGAGTAGCTGGGACTACAGGCGCCCGCCACCACGCCTGGCTAATTTTTTGTATTTTTAGTAGAGACGGGGTTTCACCATGTTAGCCAGGATGATCTCGATCTCCTGACCTCGTGATCCACTCGCCTCGGCCTCCCAAAGTGCTGGGATTACAGGCGCGAGTCACCACACCCGTCCTACTGACTATCTTTATCAGATGTTCTCCAGTCAAAATAAAGAAGTGACAGACAACAAGATCGAAGTTACAAGAGAAACATTAAGGAACTTGTAGGACAAATGTAGGAGGAATAACATTGCTCTGATAGGATTTCCAAAAGGAAGGATCAGGAAAAATGAGAAGGCAGAAATAATCAAAGATCCGTGAATTCATCTGTGCTAAAGAAAGTCATGCATCTTGAGATTAAAAAAAAACTAGTAAACATAACTGTAAAATCACATACAGACCTATGCTGATAAATTTCTAAACCATAAGATAAAGAGGAAAATCTCCAAAAGCACTCAATTTCAAAACTGTATTAAAAATTAGAATATAAAGACTATAAGGATCTTCTTATGCAAGACACAAATCTCCAGTGCCATGAAGGAAATAATCAATATATTTGACTACATAAAGACTAAAAGTCCTGTAATATGTCATTGATTAAGTCTAAAATGGAACAAAATTTATTTGTGATTTATGTAATTAAATAAAAAGTCTCAAAAATGGTAGCAAACTTAACAGAAAGTGCCTCTGGGAAAAGGATGGGGAGAGCATAAAAATAATCTTTACTTTTTTGTTTGTTTTTGAGACAGAGTGTCACTCTGTTGCCCAGGCTGGAGTGCAGCAGTGCAATCATAGTTCACTGCAGTCTTGACCTCCTGGGTTCAAGAGATCCTCTCACCTCAGCCTCCCAAATAGCTTGACCACAGCTGTACATCACCATGCCCAGTTATACTTTTTTTTAAATTATACTTTAATTTCTGGGATACATGTTCAGAACATGCACGTTTTCTACAAAGATATTCACGTGCCATTGTGGTTTGCTGCACCCATTAACCCGCCATGTACATTAGGTGTTTCTCCTAATGCTCTCCCTCCCCCCTCCCCCAACTCCCCCAACAGGCCCCAGGGTGTAATGTTCCCCTCCCTGTGTCCATGTGTTCTCATTGTTCAGCTCCCACTTATAAGCGAGAACATGCAGTATTTGGTTTTCTGTTCCTGTGTTAGTTTGCTGAGAATCATGGTTTCCAGCTTCATCTATGTCCCTGCAAAGAACATTCTTTTTTTATGGCTGCCTAGTATTCCATAGTGTATATGTGCCACATTTTCTTTATCCAGTCTATCACTACAATAAACATACGTGTATTGTGCATTTTTCTGAATTGTTTTGAGTTTTAATTAGAATGTTCTACTCTATTACTTGAAGTTTTTAAAAGCATGAAAAACATATCATAAAAGTAGACTTTTATTTTCAAAGTAACAGAGAAGGGACTGTCTACTTCTTATTTTTTATCCTTCATTTATTCCCCACATATTAATGAGCACCTACTAAGTAACAGGCATTATTTCAGGCATTAAGAATTCAGTAATGAACAAAACAGACAAAATTATCTGCCCTCATGAGAGTATTTTATACTCTAATGAGTAGGAATAGACCATACAGATATAATAATATTAATCAATACTTACATAACACTATTTATATCTATCAATTCACTATAAGACAGGCACTACCAGTATCTCCATTTTACAAATGAGGAAATTGAGACACAGATTGTTAAGCCACTTTCCCAAGGTCACTCAGCCACTGCACTGGTTTACCTCCAGGGTCCATGCTGCTAATCAGTGCTCCCCAACATTTTGGGCACCAAGCACTGGTTCTGAGGAAGACAATTTCTCCACAGACTAGTGGGGTGGGGGATTATTTCAGGTTTCGGGATGATTCAAGTGCATTACATTTATTGTGCACTTTATTTCTATTATTATTACCTTGTAATATATAATGAAGTAATTATACAAGTCACCATAATGTAGAATCAGTGGGAGCCCTGAGCTTGTTTTCCTGCAACTAGACAGTCCCATCTGGGGGTGATGGAGACAGTGACACCCAAAGTGTGTTGCTCATGTCCAGTCTACTTTGTAATCTCATTTTGGTTGCGGTCACTGCAGAAAATCCTGCTTCACAAGGATAAGATGTTGGAAATGGAAGCAGGGTTTTCAGTGCTTTTGTGGCCATCTCGGGATATTCTGCCTTGACTTTAATCAAGAACGTATGGAAATCTGAAGTTTTCTCAAACATATTTTAAGGCCACCATCATTTGCAATCACAAGCAGATGACCCTCTTCCACCATGGACAAAGTCGATTCCCCTGGCTTATTCACAAATGGGTCATGGATCCATTCCTTCCCAGTTTGGGGGTCTTTTGCGGTTGGGTACTAATGCTCTAGCTCTTTAGAAGCTGAGATAGGTGATCACGCATCAGCTGGGAGAAAGAAGCCCTGTCTTACTCTCTTTCAAAATCTCTGCTAATGTTTGAAACATGTCAGAAATCACAATGTTCATTCGTCACCCCCATAATTCCAGTTTGGCTTTGAAGGCAGCCACTTTATCTGGTGACTGGAACACAGCTGTCATTCTCCCCTGAAGTGACAGATTGGGTTCGTTGAGCAGGTCGAATACATACATCACACCACTAAGCAAGTTTTGTGACCCATTCTGTGTCAGTGAAATGTGCTGCCAGTGGTGACCGTTTTTGTAAAAGAAATCTCTGGAGCAGCTCCCATAACTCAAAAGCTTTGGGCAGTGATCTACCTTTAAAAAGCCATCTCACTTCTAGGTACAACAGAATACGTGTGTGCTCTGCGTCCATCTCCTCACAGAGCTGCTGAGTAGATGTGAGTTAAGGGCATGTATTTTAATGTGGTTGATAATTGCAAAACTTTATTAAGTTCAGGTGACATTTTTTGGCTAGCGAGCTTTTCTCTATGGACGACACAGTGCCTAGACTCACATTCAGAAGTGAACTCTTTGACTCGAGTAGTGAAACCAGAAAGTCATCCAGTCATGAGAGCTGCTCTGTTTGTGCAGAAACCAACACAAAATGACCAATTCCGTTTTCCTCATATGGAATCATTCAAAGACTTCAATAGTTCTGCAGCTGTGGTGTTGGTTGGCAACAAAAGTGCACATAACATATCCTCATGCACAACCTCCTGAAAAATATATTGCACAAAAGCAAGCATTGTTGCCTTGCTGTCAACATTGGTAGACTCATCAACCTGGATTGCATACCACAGTGACTCATTAATCCTCTTTTACAATTGTGCCTCAATATCTTCATCAATTCATCTAGTTATAGTGCTAGCGGAAAGAGGAGCATGTGCCACTTTTGAACTGCAGCCTCTCCTAAAAGTTCACAACATGTCCTTAGCAGCAGGCGGGATAAACTCTTCACCGATAGTAAAGGGCTTCTGAGCTTTAGCAATGTGGTTGGCCACTAAGAATGATGCTGCCAGTGCAGACACAGTGGATGAAGTGGTGGCCTTCAATAATTGCTTCTGTTCTTCATGTTCGAATTTTTTAAAATCCAAAGGCTTGTCTTTTAATGCAGGGTTCTTGGTCTCCACGTGGTGAAGCAGTTTTGAAAGTTTCATGACTTCGTTGGATAGCTGGTGACCACATATTATACAAAGTGAGCTTGGAGAATGTGAATCACCTGTTGCACTGAGCCCATAATTTAAGTAAGACTTGGTATTTTCTTTTAAATGCAGCTTTCTTTTTGTTGGCAGTCTTAGAGTCTTCTGCTGTCTCATCACTAGGTCTTTTACCCTTTGCAAAGAAGCTCTCCAATAACGTTTATTTTTTACTCATTTCTGCTAGAGTTAGCTTTGGGCTTACCAAAACGGTGACTGAGACAAGTGCAAAGTGCAGGAAAGAGGCACAGATGGAAGTGGTAAGTAAAATAATGGGCGGGCCACATGCAGACTAAAATAAACATCGAATTCTGACTTAAAGCCGGCCACTAGATGCAACTGTACAATTGAAATATATTGACTCACCTGCCACTATAAAACCTGCCACCAGATGCAGCTTAATTGTCACTTGCCACTCATTGATAGGGTTTTGATATGAATCTGCAAGCAATTGATTTATTATGTACTGTGTGCAGCCAAACCTCTCTGCTAATGTTAATCTGTATTTGCGGCCACACCCGGCTCTAGCGTCACTGCCTCAGCTGCATCTCAGATCATCAGGCATTAGATTCTCATAAGGAGAACACAACCTAGATTCCTCACATGTGCAGTTCACAACAGGGTTTGTGTTCCTATGAGAATCTAATGCTACTGCTGATCTGGCAGGAGGTGGAGCTCAGGTGGTAATACAAGCAATGGGGAGCAGCATAAATACAGACGAAGGTTTGCTGCTTGCCCACCTCTCACCTCCTGCTGTGTACCCTGTTTCCTAACAGGCCACGACTGGTACTGGTCCATGGCCTGGTGGTTGGGGACCCCTGCTGTTAATGATTTTGCTCTATGCAACAGAATGTCAGATGAGTGTCAGTCCCATAGAGGAAAATAAAGCAGGGAGATGAAAGGAGTGCAGGTGGTAAGGAGAAGGGGGCCGGGAGGCTGGATTTTACAGTGGGTAGTAAGGGAAGTCCTTACTGAGAAGATGGCACTGGAAGAAAGGGAGACAGCCACGGGAATACTGGGGAGGAATTCCCCAGAAACGAGTGGCAGGAGCAGAGGTCCCAAGGCTGGATGTGCTTGACATTCTCCAAGAATACTAAAGAGGCCAGGACAGCCAGGGGGGACAGGGGAAGAGACCGAGAGTAGGCAGTAAGGGGGTCAGATGGTCCAGGGCCTTGAGGCCAGACTGAAGACTTTGGATGCTGTCTGAGTGAGATGGGAGTTACCAGGGAGTTCTGAGCAGGGAATGAGTATGACCTCTTATATTGGGAGGACTCACTCCTGCTTCTGAAAATAGACTATGGCGGGCAGTGGGGGACAGTCACAAGGGTGAAAGCTAGGAGAGCGGTCCTCATTCCACCAAAAGTTCCATCTGAGAGAGAAAGGCAGCCCAGGCCCAGCAGTAAGAGGGGGTCTTGAGAAATGATTGGATTATGGATTTATTTCGTGGGATAGAAAATTGATAAAGAAGTCAAAATTTGACCCCAAAGTTTGGTGTATGAGCCAAAGAAAAGATGACATTGCCATTTACTGTGCCAGGGATTGCTGCAGAAAGAGAGTTTTGGGGGTAGGGGAGATCATGAGTTTGGTTTCAGACATTGTTATTGACTAAATGTTTACAACCCCTTCAAAATTTATATGTTGAAACATGATCCCCCATGTGATAGTATTCGGAGGTGAGGGCTTTCAGAGGTGATTAGGCTATGAGGTTGGAGCTCTCATGAATGAGATCAGTGCCCTCATAAAACAGGCTCTGGAGAGCTCCCTCAGCCATGTAAAGACACAGCAATAAGGCACTAGCTATGAACCAGGAAGGGGTCCCTCACCAGACACTAAATTTGCTGGCACCTTGATTTTCAACTTCCCAGCCTCCAGAACAGTGAGAAATAAATTTCTGTTGCTTATAAGCCACCCAGTCTACGGTTTTTTTTTTTTTAATAGAAGCCTGAACATAGTAAGACAAACATGTCTCTGCTTTGAGATGATTATTTAACATCCAAGTTGGGATGTCTAGCAAGTATTTGGATATTAAGTGGCATTTAGTGAGAGGTCCAGGCATTTTGAAGGTTCATTTTATGTGCAGGAGGCACATGTGAGCAGATAAACAACACAAAACTTCTCTTTGTTGCAACACTGGGTTCCAATCAGTCAATGTTTCTGTCCCTCTGTCTCAAATAACTAAGTTCTATCACAGCCAACTTTTAATTAGCCACGCAGCCTATGGTTCATCTCTGAGGGCTGTATTCAAGAGCCCAGGTGTCACATCTTCTTCCAGGCTATCCCAGGACTCCAGGTAAATATGAGCTATATCTGTCTTCTTTGTCCTCAGAGTGCACTAATGGAGATGCTACCAAGCACAGGTGGTGGCTAGAACACTGGCTGGAGAGAACAGACAGAATCAAGCAGGGAAGTGTGTAGTATTCAAAAGAAAACAGCAGTAATGTTAGGTCACACCCTCATGCCATGTTTCTGCCTACTGCTCCAGAGAGGTAGAAATAAGGGGCCATCAGCTGTCCATTCTCTATACCTGTAGGTGTGAGGCATCAGGAGCAACTTCCACCAATGTAAACAAGGGACTTAGACCCTCAGAGGGACATTGCAGCTGGAGTATTTGTGTGATATGTGTCATTGACACCTGGGTATTTTTTGTCAGGGTTACATATAGGGCTAAACTTTCTCCTCTCCATTATTCCCCAGCTTTGTCAATATCCTCAAATGAATGAACTTATTCATCTAGCAGGAAAAATCAGAGCTGAGAGCATGTGGCTGAGGAAAAAAGCAAAAATATAAGTGCACTTGGCAGTTTACCAAGGTGAGTGCGTCATCACTGCCTTCGTTACAAAACTAAAAGAGGGTGAGAACATGCTCACATGATGCCTTTACATAACAGGACATAAATGGGTTAAACAACAACATCCTAGAAAGGCAGAAAACAAGTTCTTTAAACATCAGCAGCTGCACTTAGAGTGGAGTGGGCTAGTAAGAGGGTGCAACATGAAACTGGAAATAATCACCACAAAGAAAAAAATCAAAATCCTTCTCTCCTGCTTAAAATGTAGAATGATTTTTAATCAGTTGCCTGAGAGCTAGCAGCCCTCTGATATCTGAAGGCTTGTAAATAATAAGTAATATTTTCATATTGATAGTTATAACATTAATGTTAAGAACAATAAAATAAATTAATCAATACTGGTGATGGTAGTGATTATTGTATTGAGTGCTCATGGGGCCAGGCCCTTTTCTAGGCACACTAATGCCGTTCATCTACAGAAGTCCCTTGGCCAGTTCCCCACTCTATCCTTCCCAACCCAACAGCTCATACAGCACAGAGATCGCACCTTCCTCCCCATGAGGTACTTTCCTTCCTGGCTTCTGGGACTGCACGCTCTCCTGGCTGCTCCTTCTAGGTTGCCGGATTGATTGGTTTCTCCCCACCTTCCTACTTCTCTAATGGGTAGTCTCCTTGTCTTAGTCTGCTTAGGCTGCTTTAACAAAGTGCCATAGAGTGCGGACCTAAACAACAGAAATGTATGTCTCACAGTACTGGAGTCTGGCAGTCCGAGGCCCTGGTGCCAGGTTGGCTGGGCTCTGATGCGGGTCCTCTTGCAGGCTGAGACTCCTGGCTTTATGTATCCTCACACAGCAGAAAGAGCTAGAGAGCTCTCTTGGGCGTCTTTTCTAAAGGTACTCACCCCATTCATGAGGGCCCCACTCTCGTGACCTAATCACCTCCCAAGAGCCTTACCTCCTAATGCCATCCCATCAGGGGTCAGGATTATGACATAGGAATTGTGCTGTACACAAACACTCAGTCCATTCCACACTCCATCAAACCCCAGGCTCCTCATTCTTCTCATCACTTCCAAGATGACCTCAGCTGGTCTCAGGGTTTTAAATACAATGTACACACGGACAACTGCTGAATTCTTACCTTCCACCCAGATCTCTCCCTGCTGGGATGCCAATAGGCCCTTCAAACCAGGTGCATCAAACTGAGCTTGCAATTTCTTTCTAAACCTGCTCCTCTCCAGCACTCCCCAGATGCCAGCCCAAAGCTCTTATAGGTGGTCATCCTTAACCATTCATTCTGTCTCTCTGTCTCCCTCTTTCTCTCTCTCTCTCTCACACACACACACACACACACATATATATGTATATTTATATATTCCAGCAGCCCAGCTGACTCTCCCTGAATCTTACCACTTCTCCCACCTTCCTGATTAGTGCCTGGTCCAAGCCACCTCCATTTCTCACTTGGGTCGCTGACATGTTGCCAAGAATGCTCTCCCGTAGCTGCCCTTGCCTGCTCCCTATCCTACCATGAATCTGTCTTTGATTCAGCAATCAGAGTGATTCCACTAAGACATTTCAGAGCTTGTCCTTCCTCTGCTCAAATTGGAGCCCCCAGTGAGTCCACATCACCCTTAGAGTAGCATTCAGCATCCCCACTGTGCCAGCAAGGCCCTGTCCTCCTGACCCATCCCTGTTCCTGACTCTCTGTCCTCCTCCTCTCTGCTTTCACCCTGGTCCAGACACATCAGCCTCTCCTCAGGGCCTCAGCCCTCTGCACCCTCAGCCTGGGCCTCTTATTACCTGGAGGTCTGCTTGGCTCACTCCTTCACTTCCTCCAGGTCTCTGCTTGCAGGTCACTTTTTTAGGGAGGCATTTCCTGACCATCCATATGACACTGTCCTCTCCACCTCTCTGTCCTCCCTAACCTGTATCATTAGTCTCCAGAGCACCTGTCACTCCCTGACATAGGACACAATTATTTGTTTATTTTCTCTGCTCCCCTCCCTAGAACATAAGCTCCATGAGGTCAAGCAGTCTGCTTTGTTCACTTCCTCCCCAACCTCATTGTCGGGAGTGCTGCCCTACACGTGGTTGCGCTTAGCAAGTATTTTTGAATGACTCCAGAGCAGCCCGAGGGAGCAGCAGAGTGGCAGGAAGAGGGAAGTGGAGCACTCCACCCGGAGTGCAGAAAGTCAGCAGATGCATTGTCAGTAAGAAAACCAATGAGAAGTTCATCTCCTTCTTCAATTATTACCAGGAACCAGAAATTTTAAACAACATCAGTGATAAAATACTCCTTACCAAACGTTGGACTATGTTAAAAACAATTACTGTAGTTACCGCTTCATTTTAGCAATACACAAGTAAGCTTTAAATTGGTATGTTTTCCTTACTTCCCCACTAATAACCATTATATTCTACATGGAAGTTAATTTGGAGAATTCCCAATAACAGAGGTGGCCTCAGACACATGCAGAATCAGCAAGACAGGTTCACTCTAGGAGTTAGGTCATAATTATTCAGAATCCTTCCTCGTGCTTGGGCCTTGGAGCTCGGTGTGTGTCTCCAATGCCCACACATAAACAAAGGATTTTAAATATAGATGGATAGCACAGTGATTGTGAAGACCAACACAGAATTTGAGTCACTTCAATCCCATGTGACCACTTGGAGGTTTTGTGTTTAAGAGTTACAACAGCAAAACTGAATGCAAAGGGCAAGGCACACCAATTTTGCTTAATAAATGAAAGTTTTAATTCATACATCAAGTGTTTCACTAAACTTGAACAACACCCTTAAAATTGCATTTTAATTCTTCTTTTTGGCTGGGCGCAGTGGCTCACACCTGTAATCCCAGCACTTTGGGAGACTGAGGCAGGCAGATCACAAGGTCAGGAGATCTAGATCATCCTGGCTAACACAGTGAAACCCCATCTTTACTAAAAATACAAAAAAATCAGCCAGGCATGGTGGCGGGCACCTGTAGCCCCAGCTACTCGAGAGGTTGAGGCAGGAGAGTGGCGTGAACCCAGAAGGCAGAGCCTGCAGTTAGCAGAGATTGTGCCCCAGCCTGGATGAAAGTGTGAGGCTCCATCTAAAAAAAAAAAAAAATTCTTCAAAATTAATGAACAAATAAAGAAAGTTGTTATTTTTTATTACTATGTAGTTAATATTGAATCATTTTGTCCTATAGAGGAGGACGTATTGAAATAATCTCTGGGTGTCAAATAGGCACCCCTGCTGCTAGGAAATAGGTACTACCATAGTATCAGCATTTTACAGATGAGGAAACTGAGGCATAGTGGGCTGATGTGGTCTTCCCCAGTGGCAGAGCAGGGAAGTGGCAGAGCAAAGATTCAAAGCCAGGCAATCAGTAGCCGTCACCTTTCCCTGACATGACATGAATACGCTTCCATTTGGTAGTATGAATGATTGAAACCTGGGGCACTCGCTTATACTTTATTTATCGCTACTTTTATTTATAGCTGTGTTATTTGTTGTGCCAACTCGCACACGCTTAAGTTAACATAATCAAAATACATTATTCGGACCTATGGCCCAGTGATTCTACTCTTAGCATGCACCCAAGAGAAAGAATTCATGCCACACAAAAGGATATACAAGAGTGTTCATAGTAGCACAGAAGCCAGACACAAAAGGGTATATATGGCATGATTCCATTCATACGATGACAAAAACAGGAAAAATAGAGGTCAGAATGATAGTTGCCTGTGGAGATATTGACTGAAAGAGGAAAATAAGGAACCTTCTGAAATACTAGTAGGGTTCCAAATCTTGATCTGGGTGCTATTTATACAGGTGTAGTAGAACCGTACACTCCTAAGTGCATTTTAGGCATTTTATGCATGTTACATCTCAATAGAAAAAGTAAAAAATAAAATAAAAAAATCCTTCCAGGCATTGCAAAGGAGAAATCCTGAACCGAGAAAACAGTTGACATTTCTGGTCCCTCTCTTATACCCGGACTTGATGTACCACATAAGCAACTCCCATGAAGACATGGCACCAGGCTCGCTGGTGCCTTTTTCCAACCTCCTAGAGGGACACTGGGCTGGGGAGGGTACCCAGGCAGGCAGGGAATCCCACTGCCAAGAGTCAACCAGCCCTTCCTTTGACCTTGGACAATGGAGAACAGAAGACGTGCCCAGGCTTGAAGGGCAGAGCAGAACAGGGCAGGAGATACTGTCTATACTCTTGGCCATGCCAGTTGTCACAGTCCAGCAGTTGGTGACACCACACCCAGTTCCCACACTGCAGGAAGGTGTGTCCTGCTCAAAAGGCAGCATTTGCCAACAGCTGGCAGGAAGGAACCGTTCAGGATCCAGCCAGTGCTTCAAGGTGCCACTCAGCGCTGAGGGCAACGCTGCTGACAGACACGGGGACCTGTCTGAGGGCTTCTGAGTTGGGCAACTCTGAGAGGGGACAGGAAGTGCAGGGGGATGTGGAGTTAACACAAAGGACAAAGTGACCACAACAGGACACTTCTGGCACATCCTATTGCTACAAAGAATCACAGCTCATCTTTCCTGCTCTGCTCTCTTCAGAATCTTGGTGTATTTCATTTTTCTTGCCCCACCCTGACCATATAACACCACTTTCTACTTGAAATAGCTTTCTGGGGGAATTTTTTTAGCAATCATACTAAAATTTTCTATCTACACTTTCCACATCTCTCTCACTTCTTCTAAAAAGATGAAGTGATTTCCAATGGAGGAACACATTTCTGATTGCAGAAATAAACTTAAGGTTTTTCTCAGGTATTCCCATTGCCCTGCACCCTATACAGACCACACCCACATAGTCTAACTCCACACTCTTAACCAACACACATTCCGCTTCTCCCAGGATCTGGACAATGGCCAGCACTTGGTGACTAAACAACGAATGGTTGGAGATAAGCAGTTTTCAATGTTGTGCATTGCTTGGACATTTTTCTAAAATATCTAGGATATAATTCCAAAGTAATGTAGCAAGTCGTTCATGCCAGTAATTCCATGGGAAGTTTAAAGAGTCACCTTAGTTGTGAGGTCTCACATAAATAAGACTACAGGACATTTAACCTTTTCTCTGACTCTTTGAAGCTCATTCTGAGAAGCCTCAGATCTCGACTTCCTCCTGACGCAAATGCCAGCGAGTCCCCCATAGCATGCAGGTGCTCCAGGAATCTCTGTCAGTTAGTCCCTGGTGGTAAACTTGGCTCCCTCCACGGCAGATAGAAAGCCCTTCTCGAGAGGGAAAACAAAGACTCAGAATTTTCTTATTCATGAGGAACAACCATGCTTAGACGTTAATCAATGTAAAAGGATGAGAAAATTGAGAAGGAGATAAAGGCGTATGGCTATTTCTCAATACCCAAAGCTGTTCAATTAGCTACTCAACCACAATTGCCCAAGGGTGAAAAAACTGCCACAGTCTGAAGCTCTGGCTCATATGTGATGTAGATTTTCCTCATCATCTCCATTATCTAAGGAAAATCCAGTCGTTTTATAATTAGATCAAGTCGAGTATAGGGCAGCCTACCCATGAGAAACCAACTATTTCATTTTCTTGGGAACCCCCTGGTGTGTTCTTATGCTGCTAAAAGATGTTCATTACTGTAAAAGAAGACATTTTACAGCTCAAAAGGCAATGTTCCCCAGAGCACAGGCACTGCAGTAATTTGACAGAGGTCTCACGCTGTCACAATTAGCATGACTGAATGATTTTCCAGTTTGCAGAATGCCTTAGGAAGAAAAAAAAAACACCCCCAAGAACACCACTCAGAAATAATCATAAGGAGCACTTTTCCCATCCCTGCCTCCCTCTTAGGTCTCAGGTCTCTAGACCTGGTCTCACACTCCAGGTGCCAACCCTCTGGGGATGTTAAAGGCTCAGGAAAAGGGCCCCTTCTTCTGCCCTCTAGTGGTTGACACAGATCAGCAGAGAAGCACTCCCCTGGGTACAACCCCAAGGGTTATGGGGTAGCTTACATCAACTCACACAAGCCTCCTTTAGGCAGACATCCATTGCTGTATCCCAGTGTCTGGCATGGTGCCTGGGGCACAGCATGATCTCAACATATATTTATTGAATTAAAATTAAAAATCAACTATTTGATGCTTGCACACAGGAACATCAGAGAAATGTAACAAACCATTGGTGCTTTCAAGGTGCTTAAAAACTATTACAAAAGCCGCAATAACTTTTGCACCAACCTAATAGCTGGTGAGATGGGGGTAAACATGAGCATCTATCATTTTCCCAAGCCACATCATCCTGGTGGTACAATCCAGGGCTACGGACCTGGGTGATAAAACAGTCACTGACTTCCTTCACCAGCAAATTACGGAAATTTACCTGTATTTTTCCCCTTCTACTTTCCAAAAGTAGCTGTATCCAGCTTTTTGTGGTGGCAACAGCTGCCTCCCCTCTCCTACCACTCATGATGCAGCCCCAGGTCTCTAGGTGTCCGGGCCCCAGCCCCAGCTCTGCTGAAGCCCCTGTCTTCGTGGCTTGGTCACTCCAGGAGGGCAAGGTCCACAGCCCTAGATTTTCCCAACTGGGGCATCTCCCGTTCCCTGTGCCACATCTCATGGCCGGATCACAGTCCCAGGCTGCCTGGGGATTCAGAGCCTTACAAAGCCCTTAATCAAAGGACCAGTTCTCTCACTTGACTGGATATTTTGGTCCAGTCCAATTCCCGCTTGCTCTCTAAAGACATGAGATGCAGCCCCCCCCTTTTTTTAAACTGGAAAATAAATCTGCATCACTCTTAAAACCTACCTCTGCCAACCCCTGCCAGGGCCCTGGGTCTAAGCTTGAACACTTCAAAATCCCTTTAGCAAGAAAATGTCCACCCATGGCTAAAAATTAAATACTACTAAATGGCTTTTATTGAAAATCCCACATGCAAGTGCTTCAGGGATGAGCTCAAAGAAAGATGCCTCCCCTATAGTTTTCTTTTCATCTCCTTCTGATCCTAAGAAAGCAGCCACGTCCTCAGCAACTTGTCCTCATATGCTGTTTTCAAAGGGGAAGAGTCGGGCAGAACCTTTATTCTCACAAAGTTCTCTCTTATTAGGGCAGAGGAGTCTTTCCCAGGGTCCTCCAGAGGGCTTCTCTTTACATCCCTGCGTCCAGGATGGTTGGATAGTAGCATAAAGGCTGAGCCCATCTCCCTCAAGGGTAGAGGATCTCCTCCCAGATTAATTGAATTGGGATTCCTTTAGCACAGAATATGGAGGAATTTGTTTGCATAGGTTAACAACTGTGTCTGCAACCATCACCTGAAAGTACCTGCAATAAAGGGCACTGATTATCTCATAAAACAGGAAGTTCAGAGGTGGGCAGCTTCAGGGCCCATTAGTTCACTAACTAAACTGGTGTGGTTTATCTGTGATTCTCTCAGCTTTGCTCCCTTGGTCACTAGATTGCTGACATTGCATTCTCACATATGCTGTCCAAACACAGGTACAGTATGTTCCTCCTCTGTGTTACTCTTTTAATATAGAAGAAAACGCTTTCCATGAGCTCTTAGCTGACTTCCCCTCTAGTTCTTTTGGTCAAGATTGGCCATGTGCTCATTTCTTAGCTGAAAGGGTGTCTGGGAAAGCTAGAATCCAGTCTGTTTCAGGTATCCTTCGGCCAGAAAGGAAGAAAGTCAAGGATGGCTATTGAACAGGTATATAGCAATTATTAATCTACTATATAAGTATTATAAATATTCAGATAAACATCTCTCCATGTGGCTGTGCCAGTTGGAAAGAGGTTCATGAAAAAGCCAGTTTGCAATCATGTACCCCTTGGATGGGATACAAAACCAATCCTCTTGGTACATTATTAAACTCGGTGGGTGATGCACAAAGATGGCTCAGTTCAAGCCACCAGTCTTTATTCCTGAGGAATACCAGTTCCTTGCCTTTGATCTTCACGTTGGCCTGTTTTTCTTGCTGAAAGAGGCAAACCCATCCCTTAGCTATAAGCCAGGATGCCTATGATAGTGAATCACTAAACAATTCCCCTTAAAATGAATTTAGGAAGCACATATACAGACTGAATATGCACGGCCAAGCTTGGGAGTGAGATGAATAGACACAAGCAGTGGGTGGTTTTCACCCTAGCCCTGAAAGCTTTATTAAGAATCATTGCTCACAAGCGCCTGCCAGGTCATTAAGACTAATTGCATCATCCTGAGAATAATGAACCGCATCTTCACAGATTGATGTGGCGGGTTTTCCTGGTAAAAAGCTACAGCTTTATCCATGTAACACCTCAATTTTTGTAACGCTCAACTTCCTCTTTGAGGCTCAGAACTTGAGATCCCCTAGCAAAATACATGACTATTGACTCTGTGGATTGCTGAAGGGGCAAAGGGTGATGCAGAGATTACTGGGGGCCTGGTGGATCACAGGCAATGTGTGGGACCAAATCCTCTTGGTACATTATTACTATTCCCTGGAACCTCATTGTGTTACAACCTGCACAGACGTATTTAACTTCCTTAAAGCCCTGAGGGATAGTCACTCTGGTTCCTAGCTTACAGAAGAGGAAAGTTGAATCTCCCCAAGAGTTTGCAACATCCCCAAAGTGACCCTTTAGAACCTCTCAAAGCAAAGCCTTGACTTAAACCCAGTATTTTTCTGACCCTGGAGTCATGCTCTTTCTCCTTTGTTCATTTTATGAAAATTAGCTGAGAATTGCTGTAAATCAATCTTCCCCAAAATGTCTCTGTGACCAGCAACCCCAGGTGTTCGTGGTTTTTAAGAGTCAAGATGTCAAATCAAATAACACTCTCTGCTCCCAAGGGTCCAACTTTGTGGCCACATAGGAATGAGCCAGACTTTAGGCAGTAGCACTTTAAGTGGTAAAGCTAAAATGCAAACTCTTCCAGAAACAGTGTGGGGCTCCCTACATCCCACCAAGATGGGAGAGATCCTCAAGAGGGCTCCGTTTTGACAGAGGGAGAAGAGGCAGCCACAAGGGCCTGAAAGTTCAAAAACGTCATAAACTTGTGGAGGTCTCAGAGCAGGAGCCCTAAATTTGGGGATTTCCTGAACCAATGTGTGGCTCTCCACCTCTCTCCATTCGGCTCTCCATGAGAAGGTTGGCATGTGTGGGCAGCATCAACCGGCAACTTTACCCTCTGTCTTCTGCTCGGTTTCTGCCAGTGCTATAATAAATATGGCAGCAGTCAGCTATCTGGTGACAAATTGAATACATTGGCCCCTTCCATCATGGCAGGAACAGCACTTTGTCCTTACAGGGACACACACATATTGTGGCTAGGGATGTGCCCTCCCTGCCAGCAGCACATCTGCCAGAGTAACTGTTCTTGGACTTAGAAAACACACAATCCATTGCCATGGTTTCCCACACAATGTTGCTTCTGCTCAGGAAACATTTTACTGCAAAGGAGCTGTGGCAATGGGCCCACACACATAGAATTCACTAGTCTTTCCATGTGTCCCATCACCCAGAGGCTGGCTTGCTGTGTGCTGGAATGAGCTGCTGAAGGCTCAGGCATGGCACCAGCTGGAAGCCAACACTTTATGCGATTGGGGTGTTGCCCTAAACAACATGCTTTCAACCAGCATCCAAATGGAGTGTTCTCTTTACCATAGCCAGTAAGCAAAAATCCAAGAATGGTCCCTCTTACTGTTGCTTCTAATATCCTACTTGAAGAACTTTTGCTTCCTGTTACCATGTTCTTAGGCAGGTTTAGAAACACTCAGAGGAGGAATGATTACTCTAGAAATACAGTACTGTTTCTACTGAATTGGAAATCAAGACACCAGTAGTGGCTAACATTTCAGATTTCCCCTGGGAATGTAACCTCATTGATATTATCTCATAATGATGCAGTTTCTGATGGGACTTTGTATATTCTGTGAATTTTTTCCCAGATGAAGAGAAAGGATGTGAGCGGCAAAAGAATGGACTCTGCAGATGCCTTCTGTTTGACGCCTTCTAGACCTTTCTTGTCTTAGTTGCTGCTGCAACAACAAAAATGCCATAGATTGGGTGGCATAAACAACAAACATTTATTTCTCAGTTCTGGGAGCTGAGAAGTAAGAGATCAAGGCACTGGCAGATTCAGTGTCCGGCAAAGGCCCTCTTCCTGGTTCATAGATGGCAACTTCTCATTGTTTGCACACAGCAGAAAGAGGGTGAGACAGTTCTCTGGGGTCCCCTTTTTTTTGAGATGGAGTCTCGCTCTGTCACCAGGCTTCAGTGAAATGGCATGATCTTGGCTCACTGTAACCTCCCCCTCCCAGGTTCAAGCAATTCTCCTGTCTCAGCCTCCCGAGTAGCTGGGACTGTAGGCCCGCGCCACCACTCCCAGTTAATTTTTGTATTTTTAGTAGAGCCTTGTTGGCAAGGATGGTCTCCATCACTTGACCTCGTGATCTGCCTGCCTTGGCCTCCCAAAGTTCTGGGATTACAGGCATGAGCCACCATGCCTGGCCTCTGGAGTCCCTTTTACAAGGGCTCTAATCCCATTTCTAACAGCTCCACCCTCATGACCTAATTACTTCCCAAAGGCCCAATCTTCTAATGTCATCGCATTGGGGATGAGGATTTCAACATACAAATTTTGTGGGGACATAGTCAGTCCATATCACTTCTCCTCCATGATCTTTGCCCCAGGAGGTCAACCTGTGTGGACCACATCCAACAGTTCCCTTGGCTTCTGACTTCTTGCTGCATTTGGCCAGCAGGGCTACTCAGCAACAGCTTAGAGGGAAGGAGAGGCAGGAGTTGGAGTAGTTACTCCTAGGCTCCCTCCCTGCAAGGTCTCTGCAGGCTGGTGATGTCTTTCTATGGATAATCAAGGGTCTCCTTTAGGGTGGCCCTCTCCACAAGGCTCTCTCCTTTCAATTTCCGGAAACTTCCCTTCCCTTTACCACTCAGGCCAAGTGTTGATAACAGGGCCCAGCTTTCTAGTCCCAGGATACCGTACTCTCTTGTGGCTTTTCCCACCCCTAGCATGTCTTTGTAAATAGTCTCTTTATTAAACCGTCCTCAAGTCATCCTAATTTGAGTGACTGATGTTATCAGTAAATTAAAAATAAATTGTAAAAATAGCTTAGAGTTGTAAACTAATTATTTACAAAATAGTTATTAAGGTAATTATTTCATTAAAAATAATTGAATATATTTTGTTTTATGTAAGACTCAGTGCATCCTCCTTTCTATCTCATTACTAAGGACCAGTCCCATGGATTGAATGTTTGTGTCCCTCTTCAAATTCATATGTTGGAAACCCTAATGCTCAATGTGATGGTATTTGGAGATGGAACCTTTGGGAGGTAGCTAGATCATGAGGGTCGAGCCTTTGTGATGAGATTAGTGCCCTTGTAAGAACAGAATGGAAAGAGCTTGCTTCCTCTCTCTCTCTCTCTCATATGAGAACACTGCCACCTGCAAACCAGGAAGAGAGCCCCATCCAGAATCCAACTACACTGGCACCCTGAGCTCAGGCTTCTAGCCTCCAGAAGAGCAAGAAATAAATTTCTTTTGTTTAAACCACCCAGTCTATGGTATTTTTGTTATAGCAGCCCAAACTAAGATAAATATGGTATTGTCATCATGGACAGACACCCTTCTATGAACCAACTTTTGAGAATCAACACCTTAGATGTCACCCAGTCCAACAGCTCACGAATGAAAAGAGAAAAAAGGATGCTATGGACACAAATTTCTCCCCCCTTCACATTTGTATCTCAGGTACTTCCTAATTCAGCTCTGTGAGACTGACCAACTCCTGCTTTTCTAGTTCTGCACAA
The DNA here is from genome assembly GCF_024542745.1 of Macaca thibetana thibetana. Lineage (NCBI taxonomy): Eukaryota > Metazoa > Chordata > Mammalia > Primates > Cercopithecidae > Macaca > Macaca thibetana. The sequence goes on along the minus strand of NC_065587.1, from coordinate 87,762,091 downwards.
AATCCATCATAAGAGCTCCATTAAAAACTACTTTAAAAGAGGTATTTTATTAAATCTCAAAGTCCTTTTGGAAAATCCCAGAGATCCTGGCCCTGCCACGTCTGAAGCTCTGTGTCAGAACATCCAAGGGAGTGAGCAAGCCCATCCAATGCTTGGGAACCAGCAACATGGTGCCACATGGCACATCCGCTTAGAGGACCTCTTCCCTTACACCAGGATGTGACCTCCTTCAGCTAAGTCCCAGCTATGCAGGGTGCTAGAGGCTGCAGAGTCAGTGAGGTGAGAAACCACAGAAAGATGTGGAAGAGAAAAAGATCTTCCCTACTCTTCTGTCTCATCCCTCCTGAGCTAGAGTTGACTAGAATAATGTGTCAGTTCACTCTGAAAGTGTAAAGAAACAAACTAATTTTAAGTAATTTAGTGGGAAAAATAAGTATGTTTTTAGAAGAAGCATGCAGACCTCACTAACATGAAGGAATGGCTCAACAACAAAGGCTTCAATAAGGAGCCTTGGACAATCTGCTTGCAGACCTGCCCCAGGAATGATTCAGCTCAACTCACCTTCCCTGCCCTTCTCACTCAGCTCAACACAAAAATTCTAAAGCAGTGGCTAATGTTGGTGCCACCCATGCCCCTCAGCCTACCTGCAGGTAACCTGAACTCAAGGAAGGCCTCAGGGTTACCAGCCTAAGAGCTCTCTCTAGTCACAGGAACAGGCTGGGCTTAAGCAGTCTGTTAGTCTATTTTTTACTGCTACAACAAAATACCACAGACTGGGTAATTTATAAAGAACAGGAATTTATTTCCTCACAGTTCCAGAGGCTGGAAAGTTTCCAAGATCAAGGTTCTGGCATCTGGTGAGGGCCTTCTTGCTGCATCCTCACATGGCAGAAGATCAGAAGACAGCAAATCCACTCCAGCAAGTCCTTTCTTGTCGAGGCATTAACCTATTCATGAGGGCAGAACCCTCATGACCTGAACACCTTCCATTTGGCCCCACCTTCCAACACTGTTGCATTGAGGAAAAAACTTCCAATACATGAATTTGGGGGGAACACATGAATTCAGACCATAGCAAGAAAGCAGGAAGTGTTGGAGCTGATACCCCAGCTGAGACCCTTACTTAGTGAGGGATATGAGCTAGTGCAGCAGTCTCCAACCTTTTTGACACCAGAGACAAGTTTCATAGAATATAATTTTTCCACAGACCAGGGGTAGGGGAAGGGAGATGCTCAGACTTCAGTTAGATTCTCATAAGGAGCACACAACCTAAATCCCTTGCTTGCACAGTTCACAAAAGGATTTGCAATTCTATGAGAATCGAATGTTACTGCTGATCTGACAAGAAGTGGAATTCAGGCAGTAATGCTCACTAACCTGCTGCTCATCTCCTGCTCTGCATCCCAGTTCCTAACAGGTCACAAACTGGTACTAGTCTATGCCCTGGGGTTTGAGGACCCCTAAGTTAGTGGGTGAATACCCAGTCCTTGAGCTAGTCCATGAGTTAGTGGATGAATAACCAGCAACTATGAGAGGCATGCTTTCCAGTTCTTAAGATAGTTTGTGTATTAGTCCATTTTCACACTGCTGATAAAGACATACCTGAGACTGGGTAATTTATAAAGAAAAAGAAGTTTAATATATTTACAGTTCCACATGGCTGGGGAGGCCTCACAATCATGGGAGAAGGCGAAAGGCATGTCTTACATGGTGGCAAGCAAGAGAGAATGAAGGTGGCAGGCAAGAGAGAACCAAGCAAAAGGGGTTTCCCCTTATCAAACTGTCAGATCTCCTGAGACTTATTCACCACCATGAGAACAGTATGAGGAAAACTGCCCCATGATTTAATTATCTCCCACTGGGTCCCTCCTATAACACATGGGAATTATGGGAACTATAATTCAAGATGAGATTTGGGTGGGGACACAGCCAAACCATATCATTCTACCCCCAGGCCCTCCCAAATCTCGTATTTTCACATTTCAAAATCAATCACGCCTTGCAACAGTCCCCGAAGTTTTAACTCATTTCAGCATTAACTCAAAAGTCCACAGTCCAAAGTCTCATCTGAGACAAGGTAAGTCCCTTCTGCCTATCAGCCTATAAAATCAAAAGCAAATTAATTACTTCCTAAATACAATGGAGGTACAGGCATTGGATAAATACACCTATTCCAAATGGGAGAAATTGGCCAAAATGAAGGGGCTACAGGCCTCATACAAGTCTGAAATCCAGCGGGGCAGTCAAATCTTAAAGCTCCAGAATGATCTCTTTTTACTCCAGGTCTCACATCCAGGTCATGCTGATGCAAGAGGTGGTCTCCCATGGCCTTGTGTAGCTCTGCCCCTGTGGCTTTACTGGGTACAGGCTCCCTCCTGGCTGCTTTCATGGGCTGGTGTCAAGTGCCTGCAGGTTTTCCAGGCACACGCTGCAAGCTGTCAGTGGATCTATCATTCTGGGGTCTGGAGGATGGTGGCCCTCTTCTCACAGCTCCACTAGGCAGTGCCCCAGTGGGGACTCTGTGTGGAGGCTTCAACACCACTTTTTCCTTCCACACTGCTGTAGCAGAGTTTCCCCATGAGGGCCCCACCCCTGAGTAAACTTCTGTTTGAACATCCAGTCATTTTCAAACATTTTCTATAATCTAGGTAGTGGTTCCTAAACCTCAATTCTTGACTTCTGTGCATCCACAGGTTCAACACCATGTGGAAACTGCCAAAGCTTGGGGCTTGCACCCTTTGAAGCCATGGCCTGAGCTATACCTTGGCCCCTTTTAGCCATGGCTGGAGTGGCTGGGATGCAGGGCACCGAATCCCTAGGCTGCATGCAGCAGGGGAACCCTGGTGGGTGGGCCAGGCCCATGAAACCATTTTTTCCTCCTAGGCCTCAGGGCCTGTGATGGGAGGGGCTGCTTTGAAAGTGTCTGACATACCTTGGAGACATTTTCTCCATTGTCTTGGGAATTAACATTTGGCTCCTCATTACCTATGCAAATTTCTGCAGCAGGTTTGAATTTCTTCTCAGACAATGGGTTTTTCTTTTCTATCACATCATCAGGCCGCAAATTTTCCAAACTTTTATGCTCTGTATCCCTTTTAAAAGTAAATGCTCTTAACAGTACCCAAATCACCTCTTGAATGCTTTGCTGTTTAGAAATTTCTTCCACCAGACACCCTAAATCATCTCCCTCAAGTTCAAAGTTCCACAAATCTTTAGGGCAGGGGCAAAATGCCACCAGTCTTTTTGCTAAAACACAGCAAGAGCCACCTTTGCTCCAGTTCCCAACAATTTATTCATCTCCATCTGAGACCACCTCAGCCTGGATTTTATTGTCCATATCACTATCAGCATTTTGGTGAATGCCACTCAACAAGACTCTAGGAAGTTCCAAACATTCTCACATTTTCCTGACTTCTTCTGAGTCTTCCAAACTATTCCAACCTCTGCCTGTTACCCAGTTCCAAAGCCACTTCCACATTTTTTTGTATCTTTAAAGCAGCGCCCCACTAACTGATACCAATTTACATTATTAATCTGTTTTCACACTGCTGATAAAGACATACCCAAGACTGGGTAATTTATAAAGAAAAAGAGGTTTAATGGACTCACAGTTCCACATGGCTTAATAGACTCACAGTTCTTACATGGTGGCAAACAAGAGAGAGAATCAGAGCCAAGAAAAAGGGGTTTCCCCTTACCAAACCATCAGATCTTCTGAGACTTATTCACTACCATAAGAACAGTATGGGGGAAACTGCCCCCATGATTCAATTCTCCCCATGGTCCCTCCCATAACACATGGGAATTATGGGACCTACAATTTAAGATGAGATTTGGGTGGGGACACAGCCAAACTGTATCACCTTGACTGGCTCTCTTCCTAATTCCCAAAAGACCCTGATTCACAAATATTTAACAAACACAGCTTGTAAAACTTCCTCAAGTATTTTTTCCTATTCACTCCTTGAGTCTTGCCTTGATTAAACAAGGAGTGTTTCACTTCTGTCTGATGAACCTCTGTACTCCTCCTCCTCTGTCCTGGGAGAGAAGTTTGTCCCCCCAACAACCACCAAACTCCTTTTCCACACACATGCCAGAACTGCGGGGGAGATTAAGTTTGTGCTAAAGACACTTATTGTAGGCAACATGTGTGTTAAGGCCTTCCACTTTCAGGTACTAGCAGCTGTATAATTGATGGCCACAGTACCAGGTTTCCATCACACTTCACATGTACAGTACAATAGGCAAGAGTTCACTGGGTACTCTCAGCATGTCTAATTGATATACCTGTACATCTTCTCACTGGGCTATTGGTGTAATATAAGTCACAACCCCAGTGGCCTTCCAGCTCCAGTTCCTACCTTCACACAATCCAGTGATACTTCTCTGCACCCTCTCCATCCCACTTAATATGAGTTGCCTTACATGCTAGGATCCAGAAATGTACCCAGTTACCACATAATGGATAACTGGATTAGAAAATATAGCTAAAGTTGAACTGTTTATAACCCCAGGCAGCAAGATGATGTTCAAAGACAGACTTAGTAAGTCTGGGTGGGCCAAAGCAGAGGCAGCTGCCCTAAGAACCATCTAGAGAATGCCCTGAGCAGGTAACACACTCCACCAAGGGAATTGAGAGAGACTTCAATATCAAAATGTTTTTTTTTTAATTTGTATACATGAAGGTTCATTCTCTGTGCTGTAATGTTCTATGGGTTTGAACAAATGGATAATGTCACTGTAATGTATCTGCCATTACATTACCATGCAGAATAGTTTCTTTGCCCTAATAATTCCCTGTGCTTTACATATTTATCCCTTTTCTCTCTCCCTGAAACTCTGAAAATCACTATGTCTCCATAGTTTTGTCTTTTTCAAATCATCGTATAGTTGGAATCACACAGTGTATAGTCTTTTCAGACTGGTTTCTTTCACTTAGTCAACACATTAAAGTTTCTCCATCATTTTTCACGGCTTGAATAATAATCCATTGTATGGGTGTACTAGTTTGTTTATCCATACACCTATTGAAGGACATCTGTGTTGCTTCCAATTTAGGGCAATTATGCATAAAGCTGCTGTCATCATTCATATGCAGGTTTTTGTGTGGACACAAGTTTTCAGCTCATTTGGGTAAATACTAAGTAGCATAATTTCAAAATTAATGGTAAGACTATGTTTAGCTTTGTAAGAAACTGACAAATTGTCTTTAAAGTAGCTGTGACATTTTGCATATCCACTAGCAATGAATGAGTGGTTTATTTTTTATTTTTTTAATTTCAATAGGTTTTGGGAAAACAGGTGGTGCTTGGTTACATAAATAAGTTATTTAGTGGTGATTTCTGAGATTTTGGTTCACCCATCACCCAAGCAGTGTACACTGTATGCAATGTGCAGTCTTGTCTTCCTCACCATCCCCCACCCTTTCTCCCAAATCCCCAAAGTCCAATGTGTTATTCTTATGCCTTTGTGTCCTCATAGCTTAGCCCCCACATATGAGTGAGAACATAGGATGTTTGGTTTTCCACTCCTGAGTTACTTCACTTAGAATCTAATTCTGTCCAGGTTGCTGCAAATGTTCCTTTTTATGGCTGAGTAGTATTCCATGGTATACATATACCATATTTTCTTTATTCATTTGTTGATTGATGGGCATTTGGGCTGATTCCATGTTTTTCCAATTGCAAATTGTGCTGCTGTAAACATGTGTGTGCAAGTATATTTTTTGTATAATGACTTTTTTTCCTCTGGGTAGATACCCAGTAGTGGGATTACTGGATCAAAGAGTAGATCTACTTTAAGTTCTTTAAGGAATCTCCACACTGTTTTCCATAGTGGTTGTATTTGTTTACATTCGTACCAACAGTGTAAAAGTGTTCTCTTTTCACCACATCCATGCCAACATCTGTTATTTTTTATTAAGGCCATTCTTGCAGGAGTGAAGTGGCATCATATTGTGGTTTTAATTTACATTTCCCTGATAATTAGTGATGTTGAGCATTTTTCCATATGCTTGTTGGTCATTTGCATATCTTCTTTTGAGAATTTTCTATTCATGTCCTTAGCCCACTTTTTGATGGGATTGTTTGTTTTCTCCTTGCTCATTTGTTTGAGTTCTTTGAAGATTCTGGTTATTAGTCCTCTGTCAGATGTATAGATTGTGAAGATTTTCTCCCACTTTGATTGTTTACTAATTATTTCTTTTGCTGTGCAGAAGCTTTTTAGTTTAATTAAGTCCCATGTATTTATTTTTGGTTTTTACTGCATTTGCTTTTGGATTTTTGGTCATGAAGTCTTTGCCTAAGCCAATGACTAGAAGGGTTTTCAGATGTTATCTTCCAGAATCTTTATGATTTCAGGTCTTACATTTAAGTGTTTGATCCATCTTGAGTTGATTTTTGTGTGGGGTGAGAGATGAGGATCCAGTTTCATCTTCTACACGTGGCTTGCCAATTATCCCAGCACCTGTTGTTGAATAGGGAGTCCTTTCCTCACTTTATGTTTTTGTTTGCTTTGTCAAATATCAGTTGGCTGTAAGCATTTGGCTTTATTTCTGGGTTCTCTTTTCTGTTCCATTGATCTATGTGCCTATTTTTTATACCAGTACCATACTGTTTTGGTGACTATGGCTTTTATAGTATAGTTTGAAATTGGGTAATGTGAAGCCACTAGATTTGTTCTTTTTGCTTAGTCTTGCTTTTGGTATGCAGGCTCTTTTTTTTTTTGGTTCACAAATTCATAAATAAATTCATAAAATTTGTGAATTTTAGGATAGTTTTTCTAGTTCTGTGAAGAATGATGGTAGTATTTTGGTGGGAATTGCATTGAATTTATAAGTTGCTTTTGGAAGTATGGGCATTTCCACAATATTGATTCTACCTATCCATGAACATGGGATATGTCTCCATTTGTTTGTGTTGTCTATGATTTCTTTTTCAGCAGTGTTTTGTAGTTTTCCTTATAGAGGTATTTCAGGTCCTTGGTTAGGTATAGTCCTAAGTATTTTGATTTGCTTTTTTTTGTTTGTCTCTTTGTTTTACAGCTATTGCAAAAGGGGTTGAGTTTTTGATTTGATTCTCAGCTTGGCTGCTGTTGGTGTAAAGCAGAACTACTAATTTGTGTGCATTAATTTTATATCCTGAAACTTTACTGAATTCATTTACCAGTTCTAGGAGCTTGTTGGACAAATCCTTAGGATTTCTAGGCATACAATCATGTCATCAGCAAACAGCAACAGTTTGATTTCTCTTTATTGATTTTGATGCCCTTTATTTCTTTCTCTTGTCTGATTGCTCTGGCTAGGACTTCAAGTACTATGTTGAATAGAAGTGATGAAAGTGGGCATCCTTGTCTTATTCTAGTTCTCAGGGGGAATGCTTTCAACTTTTCCCTGTTCAGTATAATGTTGGCTGTGGGCTTGTCATACATAGTTTTTATTACCTTAAGGTATGTCCTTCCTATGCCAGTTTTCCTGAGGGTTTTAATCATAAAGAGATGCTGTACTTTGTCATATGCTTTTTCAGCACCTATTGAGATGATTATGTGATTGTTGTTTTTAATTCTGTTTATGTAGTGTATCACATTTATTGACTTATATAGGTCAAACCATCCTTGCATCCCTGGTATGAAACCCACTTGATCATAGTGGATTATCTTTTTTATATGCTATTGGATTCAGTTTACTAATAATTTTGTTGAGGATTTTTGCATCTACGTTCATCAGGGATATTGGTCTGTAGTTTTATATTTTGTGTGTGTCTTTCCCTGATTTTGGTATCAGGGTAATACTGGCTTAATAGAATAATTTAGGGAGGAGTCCTTCTTTCTCTATCTTTTGGAATAATGTCAATAGGATTGGTACCAATTCTTCTTTGAATGTCCGGTAGAATTCAGCTGTGAATATATCTGGTCCTGGACATTTTTTTCTTGGCAATTTTTTAAATTATCATTTTAATCTCTCTGCTTCTTATTGGTCTGTTCAGAGATTCTATATTTTCCTGGTTTAATCTAGGATGGTTGCATATTTCCAGGAATGTATCTATCTCCTCTATGTTTTCTAGTTCATATGTATAAAGGTGTTCATAGTAGCCTTGAATAATCTTTTGTATTTCTGTAGTATCAGTTGTAATATCTCTTGTTTCATTTCTAATTGAGCTTATTTGGATCTTCTCTCTTCTTTTCTTGGTTAATCTCAATTTTGGTCTATCAGGTTTTTTTAAAAAAATCTTTTCAAAGAACCAGCATTTTGTCCCACTTATCTTTTGTATTTTTTTGTTTGTTTGTTTCAATTTCATTTAGTTCTGCTCTGATCTTTGTTATTTCTTTTCTTCTTTTGGGTTTGGATTGTTCTTGTTTCTCTAGCTCCGTGAGGTGTGACCTTAGATTGTATATTTGTGCTCTTCCAGACATTTTTGATGTAGGCGTATAATGCTATGAACTTTCCTCTTAGCACTGCTTTTGCCATATCCACGAGATTTTGATAGGTTGTGTCATTATTATAGTTCAATTCAAAGAATTTTTAAATTTCCATCTTGATTTCATTGTTGATCCAAATATCATTCAGGAGCAGGTTATTTAATTTCCATGTATTTCCATTATTTTGAGGGTTCCTTTTGGAGTTGATTTCTAATTTTATTCCTCTGCAGTCTGAGAGAGTACTTGATGTAATTTCAATTTTTCAAAATTTAATGAGACTTGTTTTCTGGCCTATCATATGCTCTACCTTGGAGAATGTTCTGTATGCTGATGAATAGAATGTATATTCTGCAGTTGTTGGGTAGAATGTTCTGTAAATATCTCTTAAGTCCATTTGTTGTAGGGTATCATTTAAGTCCATTGTTTCTTTTTTGACTTTCTGTTTCGATGACCTGTCTAGTGCTGCCAGTGGAGTATTAAAGTCCCGCACTATTATTGTGTTGCCATCAATCTCATTTCTTAGGTCTAGTAGTAATTGCTTTATAAATTTGGGACCTCCAGTGTTAGATGCATATGTATTTAGATTTGTGATATTTTCTTGTTGAAGTAGTCCTTTTATCATTATCTAATGTCCCTCTTTGTCTTTTTTTAACTGTTTTTGCTTTAAAATTTGCTTTTTCTGATATAAGAATAGCTACTCCTGCTCACTTTTGGTGTCCATTTGAATTGAATATCTTTTTCCACCCTTTTACCTTAAGTTTACGTGAGTCCTTATGTGTTAGGTGAGTCTCCTGAGGACAGGAGAAACTTGATTGGTGAATTCTTATCCACTCTGTACCTTTTAATTGGAGCATTTAGGCCATTTATATTCAATGTTTTGTTATTTGTTACCTGAATATCTTGTGTGTTTTTTTCATTGTTATTGTCATATAGGTCCTTGAGATTTATGCTTTAAGGAAGTTCTATTTTGGCGTATTTCAAGGCTTTGTTTTAAGATTTAGAGCTCCTTTTAGTGGTTCTTGTAGTGCTGGCTTGGTAGTGATGAATTCTCTCAGTATTTGTCTGGAAAAGACTGTATCTTTCCTTCATTTATGAACCTTATTTTTGCTGGATACAAAATTATTGGCTGATAACTGTTTTAAGGAGGTTAAAAATAGAACCCCAATCCCTTCTGGCTTGTAGCGTTTCTGTTGATAAATCTGCTGTTAATCTGATAGGTTTTCCTTTATAGGATACCTGATGCTTTTGCCTTATAGCTCTTAAGATTCTTTTCTTCATCTTGACTTTAGATAATCTGATGACTATGTTCCTAGGTGGTTATCTTTTTGCGGTGACTTTCCCAGGTGTTCTTTGAGTTTCTTGTATTTGGGTGTCTCGATCTTTAGCAAGGCTGAGGAAGTTTTCCTTGATTATTCCCCCAACTATATTTTCCAAACTTTTAGATTTCTCTTCTTTCTCAGGGACAACAATTATTCTTAGGTTCGGACATTTACCATAATCCCAAACTTCTTGGAGGCTTTGTTCATTTTTTGATTCTTTTTCCTTTGTCTCTGTTGGATTGGGTTAATTCAAAAGCCTTGTCTTCAAGCTCTGAAGTTCTTTCTTCTGCTTATTTGGTTCTTTTGCTAAGACTTTCCAGTTTATTTTGCATTTCTCTAAGTGTGCCCTTGAGTTCCAGAAGTTGTGATTGTTTTTCATTTATGCTATTTCACTGAAATTTTTTTTTAATATCCTGTATCCTGTTTTTGATTTCTTTAAGTTGGACTTCACCCTTCTCTGGTGCTTCCTGGATTAGCTTAATAGTTGACCTTCTGAATTCTTTTTCTTGCAATTCAGAGATTTTTGTCTTGGTTTGGGTTCATTGCTGGTGAGCTGGTATGATCTTTTGGATGTATTAAAGAACCTTGTTTTGTCATATTACCAGAATTGTTTTCCTGGGTCCTTCTCATTTGGGTAGACTATGTCACAGGGAAGACCTGGGATTCAAGAGCTGCTGTTCAGATTATTTTGTTCCATGGAGTCCTTCCTTGATGTGGTTTTCTCCTCCTTTCCCTGGGAATGCGGCTTCCTGGGAGCTGAACCATAGTGATTGTTTTTGCCCTTCTGGGTCTAGCCACCCAGTGGGCTACCAGGCTCCAGGCTGGTACTGGGGAGTGTCTGTAAAGACTCCTGTGATGTGATCCATCTTCAGGTCTTTCAGTCATGTGTACCAGCACCTGGTCTGGTGGAGGCAGCAGGGGAGTGAAGTGGACTCTGTGATGGTTCTTGGTTATGCTTTTTAGTGCGCTGGTTTTATGCTGGTTGGCCTCCAGCCAGGAGGTGGCGCTTTCAAGTGCACATTAGCTGTGGTCCTCTGGGGAGGATGCAAACTTGCCCTAGGGACACTTGGTTAAGTATTCAGGATTCTCAGCCAGTGAGCAGGGCCATAGAGCTCCCAAGAGATTATGACCTTTGTCTTTGGCTACCAGGGCAGGTAAAGAAAGAACACCAGGTTGGGGTAGGGTTAGGTGTGTTTGAGCTCAGCCTCTCAGGTGTGGCTTGCTGTGGCTCCTGTTGGGGAATGGGAGTAAGGTTCTCAGTCCAATGGAATTATGTTCCCAGGGTGATTATGGCTGCCTCTGCTGAGTCACACAGGTCACCAGGGAAGTGAGGGAAAGCCAGCAGTCACTGGCCTCACCCAGCTCCCATGCAGCCGGCAGTCCTAAAGGCCAGTCTCACTTCCACTGTGCCTCCGCAGCAGCACCGAGTCTGTTTCTGGTCAGCCAGTGACCAGGGCAGAGAACTTGTCCCAGACCACGAGCCACCCTGCTGAGAAAGCAAGCTGATTTGGCAGTTTTTCAGCATCTCAGGGAGCCTGCAGCAGTGATCCAGTGCCATCAAAGGGTCTGTGGATTCTCTTGACTTTCCTGGTATGTTCCTGCAGCAGTTCTTAGAGCAAAAGTTCATGATGTGTCTCCATGCGCTGCTCTGTTCATCCAAGCAGGAGCTGCAAGCTAGTTCTGCCTCCTATCTGCCATCTTACCCTGATCCTCTGAGAGTTGTTGCTCCACATCGACACTGGCATTTAGTATTGTCGGATTTCTGGACTTTAGCTATTCCAATATATATGTAGTGGTATCTCACTGTTGTTTTAATTTGCAATTCCCTAATGGCATATGATGTTGAACATTTTTTCATATGCTTATTTGCCATCATCTGTACATCTTCTTTGGTGATGGATCTATTCAGATCTTTTGCTCATTTAAATTGGACAAAAATCCCAATTTCCAGATGGGCCCACATGAGTTTTTCTTGTTGTTGTTGAGTTTTAAGACTTCTTTTTATATTTTGGATATAAGTCCATTACCAAGTATTTGTCTGGCAAATACTTTCTCCCAATCTGTGACTTGCCTTTTCATTCTCTTAACAGTGTCTTCTGCAGTGCAAATGATTTTTCTTTTAACAAAGTCCAATTTAAACAAGTGCTTTCTTTCATAGATTCATGCTTTTTGTATTTTGTCTAAAAACTCATCACCCCACCCAAGGTCACTTTGATTTCTCCTATGGTTTGTCCTGCCTGTTTGTAGGTTTATGCTTTACATTGAGGTCTATGATCCATTGTGAGTTAATTTTTATGAAAGGTTGAGGATCTGTGTCCAGATTTTTTTTGCTTCTGGACATTCAATTGTTCCAGCATCATTTATGAAAAAGACTGTCTTTGCTCCATTGATTGCTCTTGCTCCATTGTCAAATATTAGTTGAGTATATTTGTGTGGGTCTATTTCTGGGCTTTTTATTCAGTTCCATTGGTCTATGTATCTGTTCCTTCACTAATAACACACTGTCTTGATCATTTAATTTCTGTCTTGATTACTATAAAGTTGGGTAATGTCAGTCCTCCAGCTTTACTCTTCTTGTTTATTATTGCGTTGGCTGTACTGGTTCTTTTGCCTTTCCATATAAACTTTAGAATCAATTTGTCAACACCCACAAAATACCTTACTGGGATTTTCATTGGAATTGCATTAAATCTGTACATCAAGTTGAGAAATGCACACATCTTAACAATATTGAATCTTGTAATACCTGAACACAGAACATCCTTCCATTATCAATAATAGATCTTCTTTGATTTCTTTCAACAGTTTTGTAGTTTTCTGCATAGATTATGTATACATCTTGTGCACGTTTTGTTCACTTTATACCTTACCTAAGAACTTTTTTTGGTGTTAATATAAATAGTGACACTTTGGTTTTCACAAAAAGGATTAAACGAACGCCTTTTTAAAAATTAAATTAGCTAAAATAATTAAATTAACTAAAATAGCTAATTTGTTTACCTGTAAAATAATGCCATTTGGTGCATTGTGCTTGGTTAACCAAAAGAAGGAGGTTTAGGCCAAAAAACAGTGTTTCTGGGTGTGAGACTGCTCAGCCTGAAGCTTTTAGAGGAGAGAGAAGGACCACTGGGTTGGACAGGTCGTAAGATGGCAAGTCTGAGGTGGCCTTGAGAATCCCTTAAGGAACCTAAATAAGCCCAAGACACTGGAAAACTTGGTAGGGAAAAGTGAAAACAGGGTTATTTCTACCAGTAATCCGTAACTTCCCAAAGCCAATGAGAAAGTCACTTTGGTTTCCCAGCTAGCCAGTAAACTCCATTTCTTTCTGTGCCTGCTTCCTAATTCCAGAAACCCCAGGGCTGACACAGAGTACTTTGTAAAACTTCTTGCAGCAAATCAAAGCTAAGACCATTTTCCACAGGCATCTTCAGCTTTGTCCATACTTTTGTTAGACATGGAATAGCCCTAAAGGGCAACTCCCAGGTTCTGTCACAAGCCTGGAGACATGATATCTTCAGGTCTCTTAGGATCTGGGATTGGATAGGAAAACCCACAAAGAACCCAGGTGTGGTTGGGAACCCACAAGGTAGTCTCCTGTTGAGACCTGCAGCTTCTCACAGCCACTTGTCATGGCTTTTCATCCTCAGAGCAAGAAGACAGACTAAACAGCCTTAACTGTGAACTATGCTCCAAAGCGAGGCACATACCTAGAGGACCACCTCCACACATGTGTTGAGGGAAACCCTGCCATCCCACAACAAGTGGTTCTCAACCTTGAGTAGCATCAGAACTCCCACAGTGCTTCTTTTATTTTTTATTTATTCTTTTATTTTTTTGAGATGGAGTCTCACTCTGTCTCCCAGTCTGGAGTGCAGTAATGTGATCGCGGCTCACTGCAAGCTCTGCCTTCCGGGTTCACACCATTCTCCTGCCTCAGCCTCCAGAGTACCTGGGACTACAGGCACATGCCACCACACTTGGCTAATTTTTTGTATTTGTATTTTTTTTTTGTATTTGTATTTTTTATTTTATTTTGTATTTGTATTTTTAGTGGTGACAGGGTTTCACCATGTTAGCCAGGATGATCTTGATCTCCTCATGATCGGCCCACCTTGGCCTCCTAAAGTGCTGGGATTACAGGTGTGAGCCACCTTGCCTGTCCCCACACAGTGCTTCTTACAGCTCAGATTCCTGGGCTGCACTCCTGGAGTTTCTGATTCCTTAGGTCTCCAGTGAGGCCTGAGAGTTTGCATGTCTAACAAGCTCTAGCTGCTGGTCTGGAGACCATACTTTTAGAACACTGGTTTACAGATCTCCTGTCTTGTACTTTCTAGTCTAGAAATCACACTTATTTGCTCATGGGTTCTAAGTGACAGTCAATCACCACCTTCCTTCACCTTAGTGGGAAATGAAAGAGACAAATTTATCCTTAACTCTTTAGCCAAAACTCTTCCAGAGGCTAATGGCTTCTCATCTCTTCCCCTCTGCTCATTTGTATCCTCTGTCACTGAGTACAGGTCTCATCTCCTCTCAGCACTTAGTGGGAAGAGTTCAGCCTCATCCCTCATGGCAGCTCCAGTCAACGCCCAACAGAGACCAACAAAAGCCAAGTTCCCTGGAAAAGGACTCTGAGTGGCCAGTTTGGGTCATGTGACTCCATTGCCCATAGGAGCTTCTTCTTTAAGAAGAAACAGAGTCAGAGCAGGTGTATAAGCAGCATTCCTGCCTCAGTCATAGGCCCCAGTGTTCTCCACTGTCCATCAATAAGACAGGCTTGCTTGTCCTGCACATCTCACTGACACCGACAGTGGAAGGGCTGATTTCTTCCTGCTGGTAAATTGCAATTGGCTTTGATGAAGTACTCATGTGAACAATCTCCCCAAGTACACTGACATTCAGTAACCCCCTCTGGAGTATCTGCCAAGTACCAGGAAGCAGAGTACAACTGTCACAGCCGGGCTCAGGCATCAGAACGCTCTGCCACAAATCCTGGCCATGTAATCCTAGTCCCTACCTCAAGATGGCTGTGGGGACCAAAGGGATTAACCCACATGTGTGTTCATTGTGCTTATCATTTTGCATGCATACATCCATTCACTTCTCATGGTAGACATATATCATCGGTATTACCATCCCTATTTTATGGATGAGAAAATTGAAACTTAGATGAAGAAATCTACTTAAGGGATTAGAACCCCAGATCTGTCTGATTCCAAAGCTCATGCTACTAAACTTGATGTGAGATTGCCTCTCCAGATTGTATATGCCAGACACACATGCTTGATACTTGGAAATACACTATATCATTTAGTAATATGTCCACATTGCACAAATATGAATATGGATATGGATATAATATAACTATGAGTGTATGTGGTTAACAAACAGCCATGACAGCTGACCTCAAACAGCAAGCAGCCTGTAGTGCTGCCTACTGAGTTTAAACAACTTTCACAGAATGTAAGTATTCAGACAAGGGCACTCAGTGACCAGGATGAAACAAGACAGAAACAAGACCCCTCTATAATCATGTCTAAACCTAATTAGAGGCAAGGGGACACTGCAACCACAAAATTAACTAATAATTAGCTTCTGTTTCTTTACCAAGTGATAACTTTAGCCCCGTTTTAATCCTCCAGCTTCCTAGATAACAATTACGAAGATACTCAACAACAGAATTGTTTCTGCTTTCTAATAAGACCCAACCCAGAAGTAGCCTCCATTTCTCCAAACCCTCCTTAGAATCACCTAGCAAGCCCACATCCTATCAGAAGCCCCATCCCAGTGTCCTGTTTCTGAGATACCCAGTTCCCCTGGTGTGTACTTTCCTCTTCTGCAGAAAGTTAAATGAACCCAGCCTTGCTTGACAAGTGTGTTCCTAGAGTCTTTGACTGGTGTGGCTTTGGCAGTTCATATGCAACATACACACATACACACCATTGTAAGGCATTAAATAGTGTGTTCAGTGCTTGATTGTGTCCACCAAATTCAACAACCTCATATGCAACTAATTCAGCAAATGGCCAGCTGAAGGACTCTTCCAGATTCCAAGCTCAGTTGGCTCTTGGTTGTCTCTCTGTGCAGAACCCACTCCATGCTCCCTTAACCTGGAAGCCAAGTCTCAGATTCCTTAGGGAAAGCCCCAGGACTCAGACTCATTTTCCAGCAACTTCCACTAGCACAAACCTGCAGACCTAAATCAGGGATTATGAGTGTCTAAGAAGATAGACTTCGAGTCTTGAGAATGCAAGCACACACCCCAGTCAAAATGTGCACAATGTGAGGAGAGATCTCATGAGGAAGCAGAGAAGGGGATGCTAATTGCAAAGTTGAAGTGAGATGGAAAGCCAGAATTCCTTTCTAGGACAGAGAGGAAAGAGCCCTGGTTTTGGAGGGAGAGTCTCTGCCTGGCTCTGGAGTGTGGCCAGGGTGACCTGCAGTGGAGACTGTAAAATAAAGAGATTGGACAAGTTACCCGATGCTCTGACCTGACCCTGCGGGCCCCCGTACTGACCTGTGTGGGGACACTGGGAAGGAGTTGAGAGGGCCCTGGAAAGCCCCTCCCCCGCTGCCCAACAACTTTGCTCTAATCTCTCCTGAGTGTCTATTCTCATTTAGACAGTGTTAAAAGAAGGGCTTTAGCAGATAACAAAAGTGATTTTGGGATTAAAAATATCGCTAATAGCCACAACTTTATGTCAAGTAAGGACAGTATACAATTATTAAATACAAAAGGAAAACAGAATGTTCAGACCATTCTTCAAAACTTGAAGGTCAGAAGCCCGATGGCCACTTTCAAGCGGGTACTGATGGAAGGTTCTCTCGCTCACAGGGAACCTGAATGCGAAGTTGGACTGATGGATGGATTTGAAGATAGTATGAGCATGCTACTTCCATTTTAACATTTAAGTGGGAATATATAATGTCATAATCTGAAACAACTAAGCAATATGGAGGTTGCAGATACCGCAGAGAAACGGAGAGAAGGCAGTCTTGCTTTGAATCACTCAATATGCACCATGAGCTGCTGGAACATAAGGCTAGCCCTGTTGAGGCCCTGCACTGCAGGGCACAGCAGTTAGAGCCATGGGTTGAGCCTTAGGGATGCTGGGAGGCAAGCAGAGTGGGAGAAGGGGCTGGTGGTGGGATTAGAGAGAAGAGAGAAGTCTGGGATTTGAGCTTGGTATTGGGGACCAGGGAATGGGGTAGGACTCGCTAGGCTGAGGATCCTACCAAACACAGTCAGCAAGTGGGGTGCCTGTTAACAACCCCTCTGTCCACTCATCGCCAATATGCCAAAAAGATGCAGAGAAGTATGCTCTGCCAAATGGGCTTTATATTTTTATTTTGCATATTTTTAATATTATCGAAGTATGACATCTTTACAGGCAATTGCAGAAATGCATATGAACTTACATGACATGAACACACACATAGCCAGCCCCCAGAACCAGAAGTAAAACACTGCCACCACCCTGTACCCCCAAAACCTCCTCATACCCCAACTACCTCCCCACACCCTGCCTTCCAACACCATACATTAATGTTTCCTATTCTTGAACTTCATGTAATGGAGTCAGACACAAAAATATGCACTCTTTCGTGCCTGGCTTCTTATGTTCAACATTATGCTTGTGAGGTCCATTCATGTTGCTGCAGGTTGTTCATTTTGTTCATTCTCATTGCTGTAGGAAATATAGCACAAATTGTTCAGCAGTTCTACTGTGGATAGACATTTGTATTATTTCCAGTTTGGGGTTACTATGAATAATGCTGCTAAGACCATTCTAGTGCATGCCTTTTGATGCACAATTGCATGTGTTTCTATTGGGTTTATTTCTAGGAGTGAGATTGCTGGGTCATAGTGTGTGTGTGTATGTATATTTATTTGGCTTTATGAGATGTAACTAACAGTATATCAAAGTGGTCATACTCATCATATTCCCACCAGAGTCTGTGGACTTTTTAGTTTTTCATACATATGTCATGGAGAAAAAAAGAGGAAGAAGAGGAGAAGGGAGAAGAGAAAAAGAGAACTAATAGAATTGGCCCTGTGAAAATTACCTCTCTCCCTTTTCTAGGTCATCAGAGGATGTAAGTGAGAGTAACACAAGCTTTGGCCTCTCTTGAGGGCCGTGAGAGAAAAGCACACGCACAGCCTTTTGCTGCAGGGGCCTGCACTCTGAGCAGGGTGTGGTGGGTGGGGTGGTATACTGAAATGTCTGACCCTGCTGGGCTGCGCACCTCCCACTCCAGCAAGCCACACCACCCCTGATGCCCAAGGCAGATGCGCCCCTGCCCTCAGGGTTGCCAACAATTCTCCTGACATGTGCTTTAGGCAGAAGCCCAGATGCACCAGTGATGCGATTTGCAGAAATGATTTTTCCAATGACTGTGCCAATGTAACTGCTGCCAAACCACCCCAGGGACCAACGGGAGCTGGTGATGACTGTGCCATGTTCAGGAGGTCACATGAGGCCAGCAGAGGATGGTAGAGACCAGCAAAGAGTAAGGGTGTACTTTTGATTTCCCCCTCCTGTAAACTTGTCATAGAATAGTTCCCCCAGGTAGAGTCAGCAAACAGGGCTGGACCAGTAGCTCAGCTAATGACGACTGGGCGGCCTGGCTGGGCCCAGAGTCTATGGAGCAGGAAAACATTAGTGATCATTCTGATCTACGGGACTTAACAGCCATGGGGATTCACAGTAGAGTCTCGGTAGCTGCTGCCGCACATAGGGGCGGTAGGAGCCAGAGCCAATGTAAAACATCTCAGTTTGCCGGGTGTGTATACATTCTATTTCCTTCTCAAGATTAAACACGCTCACTGCCTGAGCGCCGCTGCTGGCAGCCTTCTGGGTGTAAATGTATGAGATGTCTGCATTCTATGTCCATTTCAAGTTGAAAAGAGAGCAAAAATAAGATTATATTTTTAGAAGCTGAGGGATACAGGCTGGCTGGGGTTGAGAGGGAAAGCAAATTCCAGCAACCAAGCTAACAGATGCTGTTCTGAAATGCAAATATTTCATCCAGTCACTGGGAAGTTCTATGCTGTTTGGGAATGGACTGGTCTGGCCTCCCTCCCTTTTCTTCATATTCCTGAGCAAATTCAGGAGAGAGAGCAGAAAATCTTTAAATTAACTAAATAATTAGAAGGTAAATTAAATAAAAGATGATCTTCATCTGGTTGGAATGGAACCCTGGCTGGAGTCAAGGAGACAAAGCAGATAAAATCCTCTCAAGGAAATGGCTTTGGTGAGGATGGCGAGATTTCCTGTTTCAAAATACACTTAACCTAAATGACAAGAAGAAAGATATGCATTGGTGAGTACAATTTGGTGAGCATCTTCTTGGCTCTTTGTTTCCAGATTTAAGCACTTTAATTTTAAAAAATGTTATTAAATTCTGGCTGAGTGCAGTGGCTCACACCCGTAATTCCAGCACTTTGGGAGGCTGAGGTGGGAGGATCACTTGAGGCCAGGAGTTCAAAACCAGCCTGGGAACAGAGTGAGACCCCATCTCTAAAAAAAGAAAAAATTAAATTAGCCAGGCAGGGTGGCACACACCTGTAGGCCCAGCTACACAGGATGCTGAGGTGAGAGGATTACTTGAGCCCAGGAGCTCGAGGCTGCAGTGAGCTATGGTTGCACCACTACACTCCATCCAGCCTAGGCAACAGAATGAGACCTTGTCTATAAAAAAGAAAAAAGAAAAAAGAAGCCGAAGAAGTATTGAATTCTTTTCATATGCAGATGCTATACTAAAGTGTACAAAAATTCTGCTTAATTGAAGAAACAAAGATGCATAAGAGAGATCCCCTCTCCAAGGAACCTGAAGTCTAGAGGAGAAAACAGATGGATAACCCCCAGCCACATGCTCAGGAAAGAACTAAGCAGGAAGACCACGGGCTTTAGAACTCCAGTCCTGTCTTGTCCACTTAGCAGCTGTGTACCTGGAGGAGCTTTTATTCCTCAACGTTGCTGCAGGAATCAAATAGACTCAGGTACGTAAAGCCCTAGATTGGTAAACACACACAAATGTCAGTCCTTCTGCTGAATCACCTGTTGTCAACGTGGCACCCCCAGGAGTCCCACCTGAGACTTGGAGCCACTTCCTAGCACTTCTTTCTCAAAGAGGTTACAGGTTTGAACGTGAATCTTATTACCAATGAGAAGCCTGTGGTGGGAAGGCAGGAGGAAAGCTCGTGGGCGGTCATGTTGGCTCATGCAGCAGTTTTGTGGAGCATGTGGTTTAGCAAACCTCACTGGGCACTCCCGCTCTGGCAGGCAGGCACAGCAGCTTCTCAGACACCCCCAAGAGTTCCAGTCTTTCCAGTTCTGAGTTGCAGGTGACTGTTTCTCCCACCCTTTCACTGCAGCCTTCAGACCATGACTCTCCCAGCCCCTCCCATGTTTGGGTAAGCCCCAATCCTATATGAAACCCTTTATTTCTTTAACACATTTAGTGACTCTGTTCTTACCAACCAGGCTGATATATTTTTCATCCCAAAGACATAAATGACAAGAAATAATAAGGTGTATTTAGGGACTGGCTGATAGTCTGACATAGCTGCCAAACACCAACATATTTTGAGAATAAAGTCATAGCCAGGTAATTCTGAGCAGACCTGCTCAGAGAATGGCATGTGCATGTAACTGTCTCTGTGTGAAGAACTCTTCATAGGACTTAGGATTGGAGAGAGCAAAGGGTCCTTGATGCTGGACTCAATACTGAGCACACTCACAGGTTTATGTGCAAAAGTCTGTCATTCACCATTATTTTGTTGTGATACTACTCCTGGATCTGCAGATCAGCCGTAGCTCTGTTGGATTCAGCTGAGCTTGGATCCATGCTACAGGGCAAGTTTCGTTCTGCTCTGTGTAACTTACATTCTGTAACCTAGGATGACGAAGCTACCTGGGGCATCCTTTGCAGGATAAGTAGGGTTCCGCTGCAATAGCGCTGCATAACAAAGAAAATAATCTACCACAGACTCCTGGTATCCCGTGTACATCCAGCCTTTTTCTATTATAGAAACTGGACTTTATTTTTATCCGCCTTTCACTATTTCTCAGTTCTCAATGCAAAAGTTTTACTGGCATGGTTATTCAATAAACAAACAAATAAATAATAAAGATAAAGAACAGTGATACCTTGTACCCCTAAACTTATGATCTCTGGAATGAGGTGTCCACATTCCAGGGAATAGGGCAGGTACTTCTTTGGGGGTACAGAAAGAAAATATTTATTGAATTAAATATTTAAGCTCATATTTATATTTTTTTAAACCAAAGCAACCTTAGCCTTCTGAGAGTATGTATGGAATGACCTGGCATCGCCAAAGGATCTGTCTGCTAGTCATGTCCCCAGGGATCCTGAAGGAAGGAAGAGAATTCTATGATGCAAAGGGATTGACAGTGATTTTTTAAAAATTTTAAATATTCCTTGATATGGTTTGGCTCTGTGTCCCCACCCAAATCTCACCTTGAACTGTAATCCCCATAATCCCCACATGTCAAGAACAGGACCACGTGGAGGTAATTGGATCATGGGGGTGGTTTCCCCCATGCTGTTCTTATGATAATGAGTGAGTCTCAGGAGATCTGATGGTTTTATAAGTATCTGGCATTTCCCCTGCTTGCACTCACTCCATCCTGCCCCACCACCTTGTGAAGAATGTGCCTGCTACCCCTTCACCTTCCGCCATGATTGTGAGTTTACTGAGGCCTCCCCAGCCATGTTGAACTGTGAGTCAATCAAACCTATCTTTCCTTTGTAAGTTAGCCCATCTTAGGCAGTTCTCTACAGCAGTATGAAAATAGACTAATACAGTAGGTTTCTCAACTGAAATTCCAGGAAATTAAGTCCTAATGACCTAAGACATCCACTGAATGTAAGAGAATAGCTTCACCTTGTGCATCTAGAATAGTACTAGCTGGCCATACATCTTCCTCGGAGAAATACGGAGAAATTAAAATCGCTTTCTGTAGGTCATAATTCAGTTGAGAATGGCTGGATAAAACCATCATGTTCAGCAAGACAATTTTTTGAAAAGCATCAAAAACAAGAAGGCAAACCTTGACTTTTTTCAGTGATGTTTAACTGAAACTACTTTACTACCTTACAAAATTTCAAAAAAATTATTTATTGTTGCACAAAAAGCCACCTTACCTTTGAAAAAACACTTGTCTTTCTTCAACAATAAAAGATGACTAAAAGAATCCACAGAAAACAATATGGCAACAAATGAAAACACATCCCGTCATCAGCAAACACTGTTGGAATACTCACAGAAAACGCCACTGAGGAAATAAGCATTTGAGCAAGCATTCAGTGCAGAAGACTGTAAACAGACCAAGTACAGATGTTTCTAACAAGTTTTAGCTTATGGAATTTGCCAGTTTGGTTCCAATAATCCACAAAGAAGTATTTTAGGAGATCAATATAGTAAAGACGTGCAAAGAGAGATATAATCTTAACAACTGATTTCCTTAAATAAATGCAAGTTCTTAAAAGATTAAAAAGGCATTTTGGGGTAGGGCTGCTAAGATGGTATGACACATGCCACATCACACATCACCTCATGCATAGGCACACTCTTGTGGCAAATACATTACAGTCAGAAGTACCAAGGACTACAGGGTGTCAATGATGTTGGAAAACTTATACAATTAGGACCCTTAAGATCAGGTAGAATTTCTATAACACTTCATAATAGAAGGGGACTTAAAACTTTTTTGTGACATATTAAGATTTGTATGTTATCTCACAGCAAAGTACTTAAAAGATTTGTCAGACTTAAAGATGTGTTATACACTTTTCTTTTACAAAAAGACAAGTGTTTCAAATTTGCCGATCTCTTCTGTGATGACAACTGGTTGTCACTGCTTTGCTATCTAACAAATATTTTCTTTTTAAAAGAAGTGCCTCACTGTCCACTCGAGGTAAATATGACATTTAAACAAAGAGGAAAAAGATGCTGTTTTCCAAAGAAATGTGTATTATGAAGAGAACATTTTTGAAAGAGATGTTTGGGTATGTGACATGGATTTTTTTCCCCCAAAATCATGTGTGTTGCCTATAAAAATGCTGCTATTTTCACACTTTAAAAATTTAGGACCTTTTCTAGCCTGGTAGACAATCTTCCAAATGAAGGGGTTTTAAAATACTTTGCTCAAAATATGCAAGCACAAAACCTTCTGATTAGTTTGCAAAAACAACTAAAGGTTACCAAGGAAGAATAAAATATGCTGGAAGAATTCTAACAAAAACCTTTGCAGCTGGGCACGGTTGCTCACACCTGTGATCCCAGCACTTTGGGAGGCCGAGGCTGGCAGATCGCTTAAGCTCAGGAGTTCAAGACCAGGCTGGGCAATGTGGCAAAACTCCGTCTCTGCAAAAAATACAAAAAATTAGCCAGGAGTGGTAGTGCATGTCTGTGGTCTCAGCCAGTCAGGAAGCTGAGAGGTGAAAGGAGCACTTGAGCCTGGGAGGACGAGGCTATAGTGAGCTGTGATGGAGCCATGGCATTACTGTAGCCTGGGTAACAGAGCAAGACCCTATCTCAAAAAAAAAAAAAAAAACCCTTTGCAAAGTTGAGGAACAGATTGAGGAATGTCTATCATAATTTGGTATGTATAGCTCACAATGTGTAAAGTTGCTATTATTGAACCAGATCTAACAAAAAAATTTGACAATTTTATGCAGTTCAACCTAATCTATATGTTTGTATGGCGTCTAGTAACCTAGACTCTCACAGCTGCCCTGAGAAAGGGACTTGTATCCCAAGCCTATCCATCTCCAACTCCAATAAAGTAGAAAGTTGGGGTAGTAACTGGAACTCCAGGGAACCAAGAACCTGCCACCTCACTGAAACCCTGAAATGAAAGAGAGAAAGTCTCCACCACTCAGGCAAATGCAAAGAGAAATCAATTCTGTTAAGGACAAGCAGAGAAAGTGGCATTTCTTGCTCACCTGAGGGTGTGGCCTGAGATGGATATTTCTGTGGAGTTTGGTTATCAGGGGAGGTGAAGGCCCGTTCTCTCATTGCAGGTGGTCTATCCTCCATCTTGAATGAGAATTCCTTGAAAGTATAGATTAAGAGAAATCTGGGGGCAACTACACTAAGAGCTTTCACAAGATGCCCTTGGCTTGGGATCTGTAGGAAAAGAAATGCAGTTCTGAATCAGAGGTGGATGTATGGCTCCTTTTTTGTTCAGATACAACAGCTTTACCACAAGTGCCTCGAAGTTATCATTTCTCTCCTCTTACCCTAAACCCCTGCCTTCAAAATTCTTCAAAATAAATGCAGCAATTGATTAGAACAGACAGATTCTTGAGAGCTAAAATATCAGGCGATATGGAGCTTCCACGTATCTTCCCATCTTCCCCAGCAATGTTTTCACTGGGGAGAGATGAGCACAAAAGCAGCCGTAATCAGAAGTATTGATTCTAGTACTGAAAACATCTTTCGCCAGGCTCTGAAATTATATTGTCAAGCAAGAAAAGCAAATAGGATGAGCGTTCTTGTCGATTGCAGCTATAAGAATGGATGAGGCATCATGGACCGTGGATTTTCAGGGAACTCACTTCCATCTTCTCAAAATATCTCCCTCTAGGTACCCACCTCTCAGGTTTGTAAACTCAGTGGCGCCACAGGCAAGTATGTCTGCTGTAGTGCAAGGAATTTGCGAGTAATTTCTGGGATATTTCTTAATTTTTAGGAGCTTCCAGGGAGGTTTCTGAAAACAGGAAGTCCTGGTGACTACGCTGGAGAGTAGCCACTTTACCCTTGCAAGTTATAGATTACGAGATACTTAGCAAGACTGAGGTAGGTGATAGGAATACAATAATGATAAACAAGATGAAATCCCTACTTTTACTGATCCTACAGTCTAGCAGAGAATACAAACACAGACACGCACCTCAACACCACACAAAGGGGGCTGGCATAGCAAAGAAACACCAAGAATAGTCATGCAGAAAAACGGAAGGCTTCCCAGAGGACATAGCATCTAATCCAAGTCCTAACGATTAAATGAAAATTTCTTGGCAGAGAAAATAGAGTAGACAAAGACTGACAAGCCTAAGAGAGATGTGGGGGGATCTGCAGAGAGTTCAGTATAATGCAGAAGACACGTGATTTTTTTTCCAAAAGGGTTTATTGAGGTATAATTTAAATGTAATACAACCCAGCATTTTTAATGCTCAGTTCTGTGAGTTTTGGCAGAAGCATATAATGATGTAACCAACACCACAATCAAGACATAGAAGAATTCGATCACACCCAATTTCCTCCAGTGCTCCTCTGTAGCCAGTTCCCTCCCCTGACTCTTTGCCCCTGGTCACCACCGATCTGTGTTCTATCCCTCTGGTTTGTCTTTTCCAGAATGGCATATACATGAATCAAAGAGTGTTCAGCCTCATGCATCTGGCTTCTTTCACTTATCATGATGCATTTGAGATTCATCCATGTTGTTGCATGGATTACATGCAATTCTTGATGCACCTAATTGGAGGCTGTGGACATTTTACATTCACACTGATCATCTGATCATACAAATCTAAATGGTAATAAAGTTTTAATTATCAGGGGAAATCTTAGAGGGGATTCTGGAAATTCAGGTGTTTACATGCATAGCTGTTTACCTCCATCTGGAACTAGCAAGGCACAACCAACAATCACCTTTGAAGAGAAAGCTTTTGCCTGCCCCTGCTCCGTTTTGCATGTGGTCCTTAGAAGGCCTGCCTAGTCCACAGACTTTTGTAAAGCTGGAAATCTGCTGAATACTGATGTGCATTGACACCAGGTTCTGTAGATGAGGGAGTGCTGTCACTTGTCCCCCAAAAGACCTAAGGACAGAGAGGCTGCTCCCATAATCCAGCAAAGTGAACCCAGTTTTCTGGGTTTTACCCCACCACATAATGAGAGCAAAAACATTTGTCCCTTATACCATCTGCCAGTTGCAATACCAAAGCTATAACCTGTAAAATTTCTAAGGGAATATACACCCCTGAGAAGATAAATAAAATGAGGCCCATTTAAGAAAGTAATGCTTATTCTTAGCTGATTCACTGGAATCACCTGGGGAGCTTTAAAAGCTACTGATACCTTTGTTCCACCATCAGAAAGTCTTTATTAATTGGTTTCACTGTGTCCTGAGCATTGGGACTTTTAAAACCTCCCTAGAGGGATTCTCATGTGTGGCCAGTGTTGAGAACTGCCAGATTAAGGAACTCCAGCAGCCGAGGGAGAACACTAAGTTTAAAAGGAGAGCAGATGACAATTGTTTAAATAAAGCTAATGGAAAAGACAGATGAACTTAACAACAACAACAACCACAAAAAACAAACAAACAACAACAAAAAAAACAAATGAGAACTCCCAAAGGGCATTAAATTTAGCACAGAACAAAAGATTTTCTAGAACCAGAATACTTATTTTTGAAATCACAAGTTCAATAGATGGAGAAGACACTTTTCTTTGCTGAGGACCATATGACTGTTTTGGAAGCTCAACTGGAAGAAGTATTTTATAAATGATGTGGAATTCATGAGGAATTAAGAAACTTGGAGGACAGATCCAGGATATCTGAATGTGACTAATAAAAGTTCACTAGAAAGGGAAAAGAGAACAGATGGAGAAGTAATAAATAGCGTAATCATAAGAGAAAATATGTCTTAGAAAAAAAAAGGTTTGAGTTTTCAGTTTACAAAAAGCAATTGAGTCCCAAGTAAAGTTAATTATAATTTTTTAAAAACCTAGACTTCCAGTAACATGTCCTGATAAAATTTTTGAATTCCAATTATGGAAAAGAAAATATTACATACTTATAGAAAGAAATGATAGATTACTTACAATGGAAAAAGAATGGGCTACCCTCAGACAACTTGTGTGCAACACTAGAGGTAAGACTGGAAAAACATTTAAAAATGATTGAACGGAGACAGTATTCTAAGAATCCTATATATCCAGCCACAATATCAATCATCTGTCATAGCAAAAGATATATTTAGACATGTGGAGACTCCAAAAGTCTATAGAAAAACATAGATAATTCCTATATTAAACTATTTCAGACCGTAGAAAAAGATTAAACACTTTTCAAATCTGTTCAATGAAAGTTGTGTAACCATACTGGAAAAACTTTATATAGGATTTATTTTTTCAAAAAAGAGAAAGCAAAGAACAAACAAATGAAATAAAACCCACTACTCTAGACCAACTTTATTTATGACTATGGATGCAAAATATAAATGAAGCACTGGCAAATTGAATCCATCACTGTATTAAAAGGATGATATACTATGACTAGGGAGAGTTTATTCCGCAAATGTAGATGGCTCAATTCCCAGAAGAATACATTTTTTTTGATAAGTTGATGTCTTATGAAATTTAGGAAATGTAAATCATAATTCCAACAGAATTTTTCATAGATATAGTCAAGCTGATTCTAAAATATATATACATAGAATGGCAAAGGAATTAAAATAGCCAAGATGACTTTTTAAAAGAAGTGTGAAGTTAGAGAAATCACACTACTTGATGTTAAGACTTACGCTTAATAAAGCTATAGCAATTAAGACAATAGACGAAAATGAGAGTCCAAAAATAGATCCACACAAATATGATCAACTGATTTTGTTTGTTTGTTTGTTTGAGACGGCGTCTCGCCCTGTCGCCCAGACTGGAGTGCAGCAACGCGATCTCGGCTCACCGTAACCTCCGCCTCCTGGGTTCAAGCTATTCTCCTGCCTCAGCCTCCTGAGTAGCTGGGACTACAGGCGCATGCCACCATGCCTGTCTAATTTTTTGTGTTTTTAGTAGAGACGGGGTTTCACCATGTTAGCCAGGATGGTCTCCATCTCCTGACCTCGTAATCCGCCCACCTCAGCCTTTCAAGACCAACCGATTTTTAAGAAAGGTACAAAATCAATTTATTGAATGAAGAATAGTCTTTCAAAAAATGACAATTTGGCATTCATATGCAAAACAATCCATCTAAGCACACATCTTATTAAAAAATAACTCAAAATGGATCAGAATTACAAATATACATGTAAAAACATGAAACTGTTAGAAAAAAATAGTCATGACTTTTGAGTTAAGCAAAGAGTTCATAGACATGGTGCCAAAAAAAAAAAAAAAAAAAAAAAAAAAAACTTAAAAAAAAGTAATGAGGGAGGGATTGCATTGGGAGTTATACCTGATGTAAATGACAAGTTGATGGGTGCTGACGAGTTGATGGGTGCAGCACGCCAACATGGCACAGGTATACATATGTAACAAACCTGCACGTTATCCACATGTACCCTAGAACTTACAGTATAATAAAAAAAAAATTATGAGATAAATGATGCCACCAAAAAAAAAAGTAATGAGAGTTCACAAGGATATGCGATTCAACACAATAACTCATGAATTAAATGTATTAAATTATGGTACCTAGATGTCACCATACACAGTTTTTTTTTCTTTTTTTAATTATGCTTTAAGTTATAGGGTACATGTGCACAACTTGCAGGTTTGTTACATATGTATACATGTGCCATGTTGGTTTGCTGCACCCATTAACTTGTCATTTACATTAGGTATTTCTCCTAATGCTATCCCTCCCCCAGCCCCCCACCCCACAACAGGTCTTAGTGTGTTGTTCCCCGCCCTGTGTCCAAGTGTTTTCATTGTTCAATTCCCACTTATGAGTGAGAACATGCAGTGTTTAGTTTTCTGTCCTTGCAAATAGTTTGCTGAGAATAATGGTTTCCAGCTGCATCCATGTCCCTACAAAGGACATGAACTCATCCTTTTATATGGCTGCATAGTATTCCATGGTATATATGTGCCACATTTTCTTAATCCAGTCTGTCATTGATGGACATTTGGGTTGGTTCCAAGTCTTTGCTATTGTGAATAGTGCCACAATAAACATATGTGTGCATGTGTCTTTATAGTAGCATGATTTATAATCCTTTGGGTATATACCTAGTAATGAGATTGCTGGGTCAAATAGTATTTCTAGTGCTAGATCCTTGAGGAATCACCACACTGTTTTCTACAATGGTTGAACTAGTTTATAGTCCCACCATACAGGGGATATGGAGAAGCATTCCTATTTCTCTATATCTCCTCCAGCATCTGTTATTTCCTGACTTTTTAACGATCCGCATTCTAACTGGTGTGAGATGGTATCTCATTGTGGTTTTGATTTGCATTTCTCTGATGACCAGTGATGATGAGCATTTTTTCATGTATCTGTTAGCTGCATAAATGTCTTCTTTTGAGAAGTGTCTGTTCATATCCTTGTCCCACTTTTTGATGGGGTTGTTTGTTTTTTTCTTGTAAATTTGTTTGAATTCTTTGTAGATTCTGGATATTAGCCCTTTGTCAGATGGGTAGATTGCAAAAAGTTTCTCCCATTCTGTAGGTTGCTTGTTCACACTGATTGTGGTTTCTTTTGCTGTGCAGAAGCTCTTTAGTTTAATTAGATCCCATTTGTCTATTTTGGCTTTTGATGACTATTTGAATATATTTTTGTAATGGTGTACAAAATAGGTATTTGTTAGTAGTTTGGAGGGGAAATGTTTCCTTTCATTTTTTACACCTCCCTATTTCAATTATGATTAGAACTTCCATAAAGATTGAATGTGGAATTTTTGTAAAATGCCTTTTTAGCATTTGCTAAGTGTTATTTGCTACAATAGTATTTTTTTTCTCCTTTATGTTGTTCACATCATAAATTACATTAAAGATTCTGTAATAGAAAAGGATTGTATTATATATCACTACTGCTATCACAACATTGTTTGGGAAGCATTTTCTGCTGTAAGACAAATCACTCAAGACTAATATTATAGAAGTCAAAGAAAGAGACTATAAAGAAAAAAGACTAACATTAAAGATGAAAGGGCAAAATTAACTTCATTTGAAGATTGTATGCTTGCATACTTAGAAAATCCAAAACACTGCTAAACGAATGAAGATTGAACAGTGTGGTAATATAAAAGATAAATATATGTTACTGGTAGAGTTGGGTTTTTTGTTTGTTTGGTTTTGTTTTTAGACGGAGTCTCGCTCTGTTGCCCAGGCTGGAGTGTAGTGGCACGATTTCGGCTCCCTGCAGGCTCCGCCTTCTGGGTTCACGACATTCTCCTGCCTCAGCCTCCCAAGTAGCTGGGACTACAGGCGCCCGCCACCACACCCGGCTAATTTTTTGTATTTTTTTTGGTAGAGATGGGGTTTCACCGTGTTAGCCAGCATGGTTTCAATCTCCTGACCTCATGATCCACCCACCTCAGCCTCCCAAAGTGCTTTGATTACAGGCGTGAGCCACCACACCCGGCCTGAGTTGAGTTTTTTTTTAACATGCTAGGTGGAGTACAAATATAAAGTGTTTTCATTTTTATATCATGATGGGCTTTAATAAATATTCTGTTAAAGCTTTCTTTCCTGTCCCTTTCATTTGGGTAGCATCCTTTTTGTTTCAGGAACAAAAAGCATCTGGTCTAGCTAAGTGTTAAAAATTACACAGCAAGACAAGTGATCCATCATTATACTATAAACATTTTTGTTTGCTCCTACATATATTTAAAATAATTATTTTAAATTGCCATATTGCATAACATAGTATTTATGTACCATGTATAATGAAATGTTCTCTAGTTTTGTTAGAGATAATCCTTTAATAATGACTTTTTTTTTAATGAGACAGCGTCTCACTTTGTCACTCAGGCTGGAGTGCAGTGGCGTGATCTTGGCTCACTGCAGCCTTGATCTCCCAGATTCAAGTGATCCTCCTGCCTCACTCTCCACAAGTAGCTGGGAAGACAACTGCACACCACCATTCCTAGCCAAGTTGTGTATTTTTTGTAGGGATGGAGTTTCACCATGTTGTCCAGACAGGTCTCAAACTTCTGAGCTCAAGCAATCTGCCCATCATGGCTTCCCAAAGTGCTAGGACCCATTACAGGTGTGAGCCACCGTGCCCAGACAATAATGACATTTTAATTACATGACTACATTCTTAGAATTATTTCCTTAGCATAAATTCCCAAGTATGTATAAATGATTTAATGTTTCTTGGGTTTTCATTTTCCAAGTTCTTTTCCAAGAAGGCTGTACCAATGTGCACTGTTATTAATTTAGCAAATATTGGTTGACTACTTCTCTCTTACCGTTGTGATTGGGCAGAATATTTAATTGTATTTTATCATCATCTTTATCCTGTTCCTATTATCTATATTTTATGTAGATATATCTTTTTAAGATACAAAAACGCCAGGTGATCAACAAGGGCTCCAACTTTAGTATCCTACCAATTATATAATTCTTGTTCAATACATGTTTGGTTTAGAATCTTGTCTGACAAGTGGTCACAGGGGAAAGGGGCCTGGATCTTTTGTTCCATCCTGAGCAGAGTAGTTTGTAGGGCTGACCATTCTTACCATTGAACTTAACAATAGATTTTGTACTGGAATTTAACAGTAGTTGGAGGATGTTTCAGGAATAGATAAAAGAGCAGTACAGAGGGAAGGGGTCAAGTGTACTTTTCAGTAATGAGGGAGGTATGAGAGTGACCCCAAAAAGGCCTAAAAAGGATCCAGAAGAGGTTCTGGATTGGGGTAAGATGCAGTAAGTACACTCAAGCCTGTTGCTTCCAAATCCCTGTAAAGGATGCACTGAGCAGCCATGTGAAGAGCTGAAAAACAAGGAGTGACAGGCAGATGAGCAAGGAGACTAGAATTCAAGTGCCATTGAACTGGCAGTGGTGCCGTTTTATTTTCCTCCAATACAACAGGTCCTTGAATTACCTTGCTTTGTTCAGTCATTTCATATAACCCCAATGAGAAAAAACATTGATTCCCAACTGGGACCACTGTCTGTGTGGAGTTTGCATGTTCTCTGTGTTTCTTTGGGTTGTGGGTTTTTTCCGGGTTCTCTGGTTTCCCAAAGCTGTGCACATTCAGTTAATTACATGTCTAAATTGTCCCAACATAAGTTAGCATAGTATGAGCATCCCTGTGATGAGAGTGCGTTCTGTCCAGGGTTGGTTCCTGACTTGTTCTGAGTTCCTGGATAGGGAGGCTCTGATCACCTGTGACCCTGCTCTGGAATAAGTGGATAGGAAAATGAATGAAAGAATGAGAGAGAGAAAAGAAAGGAAAGAGAAAGAAAGAAAGAGAGAGAGAGCGAGAGAGAAAGAAAGAAAGAAAGAAAGAAAGAAAGAAAGAAAGAAAGAAAGAAAGAAAGAAAGAAAGAAAGAAAGAAAGAAAGAAAGAAAAAGAAAGAAAGAGAAAGAAAGGAAAGAAAGGAAAAAGAAAATTATTGTAAAATATTCATAAACTCTACAATAATCATACCTATGCAGGACAATAAATGCATCATGAAAGTGCTCAGGGAGCCACCACATTTGTTATTACTTGTTTTTGAACTGTGGGATGGTGAGAGGGGCTTCTTACTATTTTCACTTTGCAAACATTTATTCCTTGATTTAATCCACCACTGCTATGACTGCCATCACTCACTGATTCACCAAAAATTGGGTAAATAATGATCTTACTTGTTTTTATTAATCTTTCTTAAGTGTATGTATAGCTCACATTTATTTCAATGTTTAATATTCGAGGTGTTTTGGGTCTTTATTTATAAGTTTAGTGATGCTTTTGTGACCAGAAATATTCCTTAGGAACTTCACTCTTGTTGATATCAAGTAACCTGTAGTAAAATTGGTTTCATCATACATTGTTTCATTTAAAGTCACAGTTTCCAAAAACCTATTGACAACATTAGGTGAGAACTTACTGTATTCCCTGGCCTGAACTCAGTGCAGCCCAAAACTTGGATGGACCACTGGCATGAATAGAGACAGCTCCAGGAGCAGCCCTCTAGTCTGACTTGTAGAGTGTGGAAGGGGTCTTCTAATACTCAGAGAGCAAGGTGTAGAAATCTTCACCCCCTTATTTTTGTTTTCCTATTCTCGCACACTCTGGCTTCCAAACAATCTAGTGCCAATGGTGGTACCAGCAAAGACAACAATGAGGGCCCACAGGAGCCTAAAACTCTGATGAAGAAAACTTTTCTCACTAATTGGAGGAGCTGTGATCCCCCCTGGGAAGGATAAAATCCTGTTTTTTTTCTCTTTCCTCCTCCTGCTTGACCCTAGACATTGGTACAATTGGAAGGGTGTGTGGCAGATCAGAATAAATATGCTGCCATGTTTCTGTCTGGAGGACTGAAAAGGGAAGTCTCTAAGGGAATCAGAAAGTACTAAGGAAGTCACAGACAGGATGGGGCTCAGGAAAGCAGCCACATAAGTTCATTATGAATCTACAGCTCAGCAGCAAGCTGTGCATTCATGGATCTCCCCATGAGCAGCATGCCATAGACTTCAAGAACTGAACTATGGGACAGATCGCTGTCAAGATACCAGATGGAACTGGGTGAGACACATGGGACAGATACTAATACCACTAAAACCACAAGGATTTGAAAACGTAACTAACATTGAAATCACAACCTAAGAAGACTGGTCAGAACTTGTGGTCTCAAAAGGTTGATTGCCTGGTAAAACAAAAATATCAACATCCTACAGATGATTAAAACAAAATCCAGAGTTTTACAATGCAAGTATTTAAAATGGCCGGTATACAATCCCAAATTACTTGTCCTGTGAATAACCAAGAAAATGACAATTCTTAGTGGAAGAGACAGTTAGCATATCAATACCAAGATGACACAGAAGTTAGAATTATCTGACAAAGACTTTTAACAGCTGTTACAAATATGCTCCAACAAGTTTGAACATCCTTGAAAACCATGGAAAGAGAAAATGTCAGCAAAGAAATGAAAGCCAGAAAGAAGAATAAAATGTAAATTTTATAACTAAAAAATACAATAAATGAAATTTTAAAAAAAGGATAGGCTACATAGAAAAATGGAGATGATGGAGGAAAGAATCAATAACTTTGAAGATGGAGCAATAAAAATTATGAAAATGAAACATTAAAGATTATGAAATCTATAAAAAGATTGGGGGAAAATGGAAAGAGCTTCAGGGACCTGTGGGACAATACCCCCAACAAAGCCCCCAGAAGAAAGCAGAAAAAGGGCAGTACAGAAAGAATACTTGAAGAAATACTGGCTGAAAACGTTGTCAAATTTGATGGGAGACAAGAATCTACACAATCAAAAAACTCAACAAGCCCCAAATAAGTTAAATACGGAAAGATCCACACTGAGACACATTAAAATCAAACTGTGAAAAATCAGAGACAAAGAGAACGCCTTGAAAGCAGTAAGAAAGAAGCAACTCATCACATACTAAACATTCTCAATAAGATTAGCTGCCAATTTCTTATCAAAAACCATGGGCACATAAGACTGTGAAATAACATATTCAAAGTACTGAAAGAAAACTACTGTCAACCGAATATTCCATATCTATCAAAATTATCTTTCAAAGCTGAAGGAGAAATGTTTTAATTTAATTAATAAAATTTAATTTAATTTAATTTAATTAATAAAACATTCCGAGATAAGCAAAATCTGAAAGAGTTTATCTCTCAAAGACCTGCATAACAAGAAATGCTAAAGGCAGTTCTTCAGGTCGAAATGAAAAAACACTAGATAGTAAATTAAAGCCAAAAGAAATAAAGAGCAGTGGTAAAGTTAACCACATGGGTAAATATAAGTGTCCTACTGTTTTGGGATGCAGTGTCATATTATGTATTTTTGGAAAATAATAATTATAAATTTACATTAATGGGCAATGTATAAATATGTAATTTGTGACAATAACAACATATTAAAGGAAGAAAAACACCGTATGAATAGAGGAGTTATATACTATTGAAGCTAAATTGGTATTGATTCAAATTAGTTTCTTATAAATTTAAGGTATCAGTTTTAATCCCCGTAATAATCGATAAGAAGGTCGCTTTTAAAATACACAGAAAAATAAGTGAGAGGTAAATCAAAATGGTATACTATGAAAACTCAGTTGAACCAAAAAGAAGGCAATAATGGAGGAATAGAGGAACAAAGAATAATATATGGACAGGCAAAATAGCAAAATGGCATAAGTCTTTCCTTACTAATTACTTTAAATGTAAATGAATTTAAATCTCCAATTAAAGGGCAGAGTTTGGAAGAACAGATTTTTTCTTATCTATTTTTTTATTTTACTTTAAGTTCTGGGATACACGTGCAGAACATGCAGGTTTGTTACATAAGTATACATGTGCCATGGTGGCTTGCTGTACCTATCAACCTGTCATCTAGGTTTTAAGCCCTGCATGCATTAGGTATTTGTCCTAATGCTCTCCCTCCCCTTTCCCTCCACCCCCTGACAGGCCCCAGGGTATGATGTTCCCGGGATTTCTTGTGTCCACGTGTTTTCATTGTTCAATTCCCACTTATAAGTGAGAACATGCAGTGTCTGGTTTTCTGCTCCTGTGTTAGTTTGCTGAGGATGATGGTTTCCAGCTTCATCCATGTCCCTGCAAAGGACATGAACTCCTGCTTTTTTATGGCTGCATAGTATTCCATGTTGTATATGTGCCATATTTCTTTTAGCCAGTCTCACTGATGGTCATTTGGGTTGGTTCCAAGTCTTTGCTATTGTGAATAGTGCCGCAATAAACATACATGTGCATGTGTCTTTATAGTAGAATGATTTATAATCCTTTGGGTATATACCCAGTAATGGGATTGATGGATCAAATGGTATTTCTGGTTCTAGATCCTTGAGGAATCGCCACACTGTCTTCCACAATTGTTGAACTAATTTACACTAATGTGTAAAAGCATTCCTATTTCTCCACATCCTTGCCAGCATCTGTTGTTTCCAGACTTTTTAATGATCGCCATTCTAACTTGCGTGAGATGTTATCTCACTGTGGTTTTGATTTGCATTTCTCTAATGACACATTCAGGTCCAAAGTGCAGGGGGCACCAATGTAATTTGTTTTCTTCAACAATACAACTGAATCACTATTTTGTACCCCCCATTCCTCCTGATGGGGGTGAGAAGGCTTAATCTATCTCAATGTCAGGATAACCTGAGTCATCTTGGATTTAATCTGGATTTTCCCCTTGCCTTCCTTCTCCCTGATAAAAGCAGTGGCTGGCTGGTTGCAGTGGCTCATGCCTGTAATCCCAGCACTTCAGGAGGCCAAGGCAGGCGAATCACGAGGTCAGGAGATCGAGACCATCCTGGCTAACACGGTGAAACCCCGTCTCTACTAAAAATACAAAAAATTAGCCGGGCATGGTGATGGGCGCCTGTAGTCCCAGCTACTCGGGAGGCTGAGGCAGGAGAATGGTGTGAACCCAGGAGGCGGAGCTTGCAGCAAGCTGAGATCGCGCCACTGCACTCCAGCCTGGGTGACAGAATGAGATCCCATCTCAAAAAAAAAAAAACGGTGGCTGAGGGAGTGGGGAGGTGGGCACGCATGGGACGCAGGCATCCACAGGAGCTCTCCACATCGGTGTCTGCTGAGCTGCATACCCCCTACCTGGTTCTCAGCATTACCACACTACTATCAGGCTTGAGTTAATGACCCACATCTTCTGTGTCCTCCCCCATGAGGACGCCGTGAAATCTGAGTGCATCTCAGAGCCCAGGAAAGCTCCAGGAGCCTGGGAGGGTCACATGGGAACCTTCCCAGAGCCTCCTTGCCTGCTCCGGGGTCTTGCAAGTGAGTGAGGGAGTCCCCACCTGGGCTGCCTGTTGGGGCTCTCTTGCCCTAGGATTTTCTAACTCTTCCTGGGCTTCAAAGTTTATTTAGAAACTTAAAACCTGAGTGTTAACCGGCTTATTCTTTCTGCATTTCTGGGTGAATATGTGCCAGGAAGGGGCATACCCTGTTGATCTTTCCATGCAAGCAGCGCACCCCAAGGTCCAATACTGCAGGTTCCGTCCTCTCTATGTTTGAGGCAGTTCCTCAGCACGCTGAGCCCTTGCCCGAGAAAAAAACACTGTTTATTAAGCACCCTGCCAACCACTGAGTTAAATTCTTAGTATAAGATGATTCACTTAGTACTCACAACAAAATATGTGCTAGTCATATTTCCGTTTTACAGTGGAGGAAACTGAGTCACAGATGATCATGTAGCTCTCCAAACTCCCACAGGTAGTAAGCACCGAGGGGGATTCAAGCCCAAGTACTTCCTGCCTTGATCTTATCGGCCACGCTGGCTCTGCTGCTATATTGCGACATGGCTGCTCAGCCCAACCCCGCTCTCAGCTGGCCTGGACTGGCCTTGGCTAGTTGGCATGTGATCGCGGTGGGTGCCACATACCCTTCCAGACACCCATCAGGCCAGGGGATGTGTTCCCCTACGTGCCCCTCCCCAGCCCGGTCTACACCCTCAGCAGGGGAAGCCTCCGCCTAGTGGACACAGGAGTGTGAAAGCCCGGCTGCCCTGCTTCCATTCACGGTAGCCCAGGGCCCTGGGGTCACTGTCCAAGGCTTCTGTTGACTATTGACTGTGTGGAAGCTCAGCTCCCCTCTGACCA
The DNA here is from genome assembly GCF_024542745.1 of Macaca thibetana thibetana. Taxonomy (NCBI): domain Eukaryota; kingdom Metazoa; phylum Chordata; class Mammalia; order Primates; family Cercopithecidae; genus Macaca; species Macaca thibetana. Next base: position 87,724,845 of record NC_065587.1, on the reverse strand, counting down.
GCTCCATGCCCCACAGGTGCTGTAACTGTGAGCACACCTCAGAGCCAGTGTCCTAGATGTAGCCTGGAGACAGTGAGCACACGAGCAGATGGCCCCTCCATGGGGGTGGCTGGAAAGCAAGCCATCTGCCCAGGCGTCTGAACAGACTGGGCCTGTGGAAGCCCTTGGCAAAGATCTGGACCTGGGGAAAGGACCTGTCTGCTGCCCACTGCCAGGAGCCTGGGCAGCCCAGGCGATGCTGCTGGGTGCCACATCCCCACGTCTCAAAACACGTTTTGCAAACACAGCTCCTGGCATCTTAGGGAGCAGCAGGGGGCCTCCTGTCACCTGGCAGTGTGTATCTCCTCACCTTGAATCTGGAATAAATCCCTGCAGGTGGCAGACTGGTAGCCTGAAAGGGAGGACTGTGGAGAGGCTCAAGAGGCCTCCCCTCAAACACAGTGTGGGGGACAATGAGCCCGATGTACCCAGAGATTTTTATTTGAGACCTGGAGCTCTCCCGCATGAGCTGTGTGAGTTTGGGCCACTGGTTTGCCCTGTCTGGAGGCCACCCTGTCACATGGAATAACGGGCGATGAAGGTTACATGTTCCCAAGGAGACAGTCCTGTCAGGGCAGGGGACACTCAAGGCCATTTCCTCTCTCTCTTCCCCAACCCCTGCACCCCATTAGGCCTCAACTAGGAGGGGAAGAAACGGACAAGAGGTCTCTCCCATGGACTCGGGTCCCAGACAGTCCTAGATAAGCTGAGAAACCTGACCCTTGGCAGCCCCGAAGGACTCCAAAGTGAAGTCTGTGCCACACAATGGAAAATATTATTCAGCTGAGCTTTAAATAGCTGATGTGATGTGTCTGGGGCTGGAAGGTGGCCCGTGGAAGCTGCCAGAGCAGCCGGTCCCCACATGTGGGGCTTGAGAAGGACCCTGAGTCACTTCGAGGTTCAGAGCTTTGCAGGGTCCCAGGGGCCTCCCCAGGAGCACCTGGTTTTACTCAGGGTTCCCAGGAAACCACAGCTGTTCCCCACCACCCACACACCTCAGCGGTGTCAGGAGGTTACAGACAAGCATTATGTACATCAGCGTCCTAAGAAAGCGGTTCTCAAACTCGAGGGGGGGTTCAGAATCCTATAGAGCACTTGTGGGCTCACAGGCTGCTGGGCTACAGCCCCGAGTTCCTGATTTAGGAAGCCTGGGGGCCTGAGAAGCTGCACTTCCAGCAAGTTCCCAGATACCACGCTGCTGCTGGTCTGAGGCACACTTTGAGACTCCCGGCTTGAGGCCAGCTGTACTAGAATCACCTGGGAATCTCTAACAATCCCAATACCCAGATGACACCGCAGATGATTAAATCCGGTTCTATGGGGTTGGGGCCCAGGCATTAGCATTTTGTAAAGCTCCTCAGGTGATTCTAAGGTGAACCCAAGTTTGCAAGCCTTTGCTCCAGGGAGTCAAGATACTACAGGGAGAAAACCAGAAACAGCTCCAGGCAGCATACCATCAAGGACGAATTGGGAAGTGGGATAGCAGGTGCCTCTAATGCCTCCAGGAGCCACTGGAATCCCAGCTAGAAGGGGCCCACTGAGCCACACAAGACTTTTGGGAAGAGCCTGATGCTGGTGGGCTGCTCACATGGACCACATTTGGGCTCCTCACTGCTTAAAATGGGCCTGGGGACCAACAGCATCACTAGGATCTTGTGAGCAGTGCAGAATCTCAGGCTCCACTCCAGAGCTAGCAAGTCCGAATCTGCACTTGAACAACATCCCTGGGCAATTATTGTGCACTTTAAAGTCTGAGAAGCACTGATGGGTGAGGTAGGTGAGATCTGCCAGCACCTGAGTAGGGGTGGAGGCAAAGCTCAAGGGTGTCCCCAGAGCTATCTAGTCAGCTCTGCAAATCCAGATAACGCTGAAAAGCTAAGGTGCTCTTGTTTATATGCAAATCGCCTGGAGAGCTGGGTGTGTGTATCTACATCTGTATCTTCAGAACTCCCAAGGAAACTCCCAATTTCCCAAGACTATAATTCTAAGAGGTCCTCTCCCCCTCTAATGATCTGGCTGAAATCTTTAACCTGAGACCATTAAACCTGGATGGAGTTGTAACCTGTTCTAACCAGAACCTAGCCCAGCGATCTTGAACATGGCCAACACATTAGAATTACCCAGTTTGCTTTAAAATCTCTTCTGTGTCTGAGTACATCAGAAGCTGTGGGGGTGGAGCCCAAGTGGCGTTGAAACTCCCCCGGTGACTCCAATTAGAACCAGGAAGTGCCCTACGGTAATCTTCAATATTCTCTCCACTGACCTCCCTCCCACAGCCTTCACCTCTGCATAGAGCGTGCTGTTAACTTGGACACCAGATTCTCCTGATGGAAAGATAACTGTGATCTTCCTTCCAGAGAGGGAATGACATTCTGCACACAAAGCAATTTTGCTTATCTTTGCTGAGCTTGCAAAACTGTGAGAGAGCTACAGTCCTTGGATTGGTTTACTCATGTCTATCTGATTTCTCAGCAAAACATTCATCAGTTCAAGCAGCTGCCATCAGAGCATGCCTGTGGCACCGACAGAGGCTGCTGGACCAGCAACATCCGGGGAACTGAGGCCAGAACGAATTTCCCTTGTGCCATCCGTATTTCAGTGATGACACACAAGCATGCCTACTTGGCAGTGCAAGCACTCACTTTTGGTTTTTATTTTATTTACTTATTTATTTGAGACAGGGTCTCACTCTGTCACCCAGGCTGGAGTGCAGTGGGGAGAGCATAGCTCACTGCAGTGCCAAACACCTGGGCTCAAGCAACTCTCTGCCTCAGCCTCCCAAGTAGCTGGGACTATAGCGTGTGCCACCACACCCCGTTAATTTTTTTTATTATTTTGTAGAGATGGAATTTTGTTACATTTACCAGGCTGGTTTCAAACTCCTGACCTCAAGCAATCCTCTTGCCACAGCCTCCCTGAGTGCTGTTGCGTGCTACTGTACCCAGCCAGAATTCACTTTTATGTTACCTTTTGCATTCTTCTAGAAGTCACTAAGAACAAAGATTGAGAGGAAATTGTTCCATTTCCATACAGCATCCTGTTGCACACCTCCTTAGATCTTGTCAACAATTATTGCAATGAGCCAGGCAGAGGTTGTGCTTCCCAACTGTAGTGAGCTAAGTAGTGGGAATGGTGGCCCCAAAGACATGTCCCTCCAGATCCCTGGAACTTGTGGATATTATATGGAAAACAGTGTGATTAAGTGAAGGATCTTGAGAGGAGTTACTTATTCTGGATTATCCTGGTGGATCCTAGAATGTAATCTTTGTAAGAAGAGACAGAGGGAGTTTTGAAACAGATCCACCCCGAGAAGGTGACGTGTAGATGGAGGCAGAGATTGGAATGATGCAGGTCCAAGTCAAGGAACACTAGCAGCCATCAAGAGCTGGAAGATGCAAAGAACAGATTCTCCTCTAGAGCCCTTGGCGGGAGTGTGGTCCCTCACAGAGCACCTTTGTTCTGCGAAGCAAATTTTGGGCTTCTGGACTCCAGAACTGAGAAAAGAGGCTTGTTTAAAGTCACTAAGTTTGTGTTCATTTATTGCAGCAGCCCCAGGAAACTAGTACACCAGCTTATAGATGTGAAAAATGAAGGATAAGCATTGAATGCCCCTTCCAAGATCTCATAGCTCATAGGAAAATGGGTTTGTTGTCCCTTCTTCAATTTGGAGTTTGCTGGTTTTCTAAGGAGTTCAACAGACAGCAGGATATATGGATCGTGTGGAACCAGCCTGAGATTGGGAGGCAGCAGCTGAAAGCAAGCATCCCGCACACTCCTTCCCCATGTTCCCCTTGCTCTGTGTATTGTGAGGAATGAATGTGGGAATGTTAAGCATTGCATGGCGCTTCTGATTTGGAAGAGCAGTCACCCCCTTCCTTGACATCTACCCCTAGGAGAAAAGGTGCTTCCTAACTCGGTCCCCGGTTCCCTCACTCCCCGCCATGCCCCTGCTTAGGGTGAAGGTGGCAGCAGGAAAAGTCTACTGAGGGTCCTGGAGAGGCCTCTGGAAACTGAAGCTCACCTACCCAAAGAGCACCCACACCATGGGGCACAAAGAATGGCAGCTAGCACAGAGCATTGTATCCGCACCAGTCAGGGCTGAGTCTCCCAAGCCTTTTCTCTCCAAACTCAACATTTGTCCCACCCACAGTCACAGGGTGCCAGCCACAGGTGAGGTTGCTGGGACCCAGGTAGGAATCAGCCAAAATCGGTCGGGTGACATTTTATGGGGTCATGAGGACCCTCCCTGGGGAGATGACATTTGAACTCAGACCCAAATGAAACAAAGAGTCCAGGCATGGAAAGATGAGCACAATGACAACAGAGGGGGAGGGAATGGGAATGGCCACAGGGAGCCCTGAGTGGGAGGGGCTGGCATGCTGGAGACCTGCAGCCAGCAGGGAAATGAACCCCTAAGCAGGGGCATGGCGGGGAGTGAGGGAGCCGGGGACCGAGTTAGGAGTCACCTTTTCTCCTAGGGGTAGATGTCAAGGAAGGGGGTGACTGCTCTTCCAAGATGCCACAGGTAGCTGGTGCCATCCCCAGAGTGCCTGCGTCCATAGGTCTGGGAGGGACCTGAGAATGTGCATTTTGAACACACTCCCACATCTGGCTGATGCTGCTGGTCCAAGGACCACACAGTGAAAGCCACTGGAATAACAGAAGCTCAGAGAAGGAAGAGCTGGCCGTGCACTGGACCTGGCTGGAATATTAGGGAACTTTGATTCCTTCCTCGCTGCTGGTAAGTATAAAATCAGGGGCGTGCAGCTGGTGGGGGCTTCCTGGGAGTGGTTCTCTTGCTGGATCCATGAAAAGCACGTGGTTTCTACCTCAGTGTTCCCTCTCTGTAGTGATGGACCCATTTTATTTTTGTCCCAATCCATTGTGGACTATTCTTCTGTAAAATACAGGATCAGCCGGGTGCGATGGCTCACGCCTGTAATCCTAACACTTTGGGAAGCTGAGGTGGGTGGATCACCTGAGATCAGGAGTTCAAGACCAGCCTGGCCAACATGGTGAAACCCCGTCTCTACTAAAAAAAAAGAAAAAAAGTACTAAAAATTAGCCAGGCGTGGTGGTGGGCACCTGTAGTACCAGCTACTCAGGAGGTTGAGACAGGAGAATTGCTTGAACCTGGGAAGCGGAGGTTGCAGTGAGCCAAGATTGCACCATTGCACTCCAGCCTGGGCAATAAGAGCAAAAATCTGTCTCAAAAAAAAAAAAAAAAATACAGTATCATAGGTGTGGGTGTTCCAGCTCTGTTGAAGCTCCACGAATGTTTCTAAATGCTCATCCTGTCACCAACTGGTAACAAGGAGCTCATGAACCAGTGCCAGGCCATGGGCCACTTTGAGGGACCCCACCATGGAGCCTCCGTGTCCCCTAGACATCTTCACACATGCACCCTGAAAGCAGCCCAGGGTCCAGCATGAGCCAAGCACAGGAAGCGGCTGCCATTCTCTCTGGGTCTGTGCCCTGAAATGGGGTGTGAGCCCACCGGAAAAGCATGAAGGAAACCGCAGGATGGCGACCACTCGCATGAAGGCAGGCTCACCCTTCCTTACCCGAAGCCCAGCCCCAGGGCACCCTTCCTCTGTAACTAAGGAGAGATGGTTCTGGAGGCCACAGCAGGTGCTGGGGGTTGACGGAGGAGCCCTGACAGGATTCCCTGAAAGGAACTAAAGCAAACATGGCCACACCTCTCTCCAGCTCCAAGGCCCGTACCCCCAAACTGTACCCATGTCCCAAAAAAGGGTCAGGCCTGACTGGCCAGGAGCTGCTGCCCCCAAAGTCCTCTGTGACTGCAAAATCTGGCTTGGGACCCCAGGACACTCCCCTGACCTCTCCTGCCAGCTCCCTTCCTGGGCTGCCTTGAAGTTCCAGGCCCCATCCTGGCATCTTTGGCAATGACAGGTGAGTCACAGAACCACAGGAACCCGAATCACCATAGGGACGGCCATGGGAAGTCAGGCTGTGCCCCCAGTGCCTTGCTAGGAGTGGCCTGAAGCCATTTGCTGCCCGCTGTCCACTGCTTCAAGTATTTGGGCTGTGCCTGGAAGCTGGAGCCATGGGGAGAGCAGAAAGTGGACGCGCGAAATGGCAGGCAGGGTCAGCGAGGCCAACACAAATCCAGGAGCTCCATCTTGATGTGGAGAGGAGCCCTTTCCATTTCGCTTTGGTCTTTGTTGAACATATTTCTGAATGATGACTCTCCACTCCCTGCCTTCCATTGGCCTGGACAGCACTGCGCTTTTCACTCTGGCCTTTACCTGGCATTTAGCATTTCTCCAGCCTTCTCCAAATTCCCACTGAAGTGTAGGGGTTGCAAAAGGGCACCAATACAGGTCCCACTCTCAAGCAGTTAAAGTCCTGTGGGTTGTATCAGCTAGCTATTGCTGCATAAGAAATCTCCCCAAGCTTCCTGACTTACGAACAACAACCGTTTGGCCTAAACATTACAATTCATGCTGCTGTGAGTCAGGGATTCATGCAGTGCTGGGCAGGGACAGCTCACCTCTGCTCCACAGAGTGTTGGCTGCGGCAGCTGGCCAGGGGCTGGAGGGCGAAGATGGTCTCACTCATGTGTGCGAGCTCTCAGCTGGTGTGGCTCGTGTCTGGGCCTCAGGTCACCTCCCTGTGGCCTCTCTTTCCACACAGCATCTCCTCCTCGGTCCAGCTCAGGTGGCACCTTGCCCTTGATGTCCCCTGACACAGGGACTTGGCTGCACGCCCCCTTCTGGCTTCCATAAAATCCCAGTGCTTGCCTCTACAACTGCATCATCCAATATGGATGCCACACTTCAAGTGTGGGACAGCTGCACGCTTGAAATGGACTAGTCCTAGTTGAGATGTGCTGAATATAAAATGCACCAAATTTCAATGTTACATAAAAAAGAATACAAAATAATTCACTAATAATATTGATATTGATTTATACATTTCTGTGATAATATGTTGGATATAATGGGTTAAATAAAATACTTATTGAAATTCATTTCACTTTTTTTCACTGTTTTTAATGTAGCTGCTAGAAAATTTACAATTTCTCATGTGGTTCAATTTATTTCTATCGGACTGTGCTGCTCTCATAGATTATTCTGCCAGAACCCCTCTTGACTTAGCTATAATCTAAAGCAAATTATTTAATTTTTCCAAAACTGTTTCCTTCTCTATAAAATGAGAACAAGGTTTATCTTTTAAGGTAACAGTGAGGAAAAAAGAACATGCATCAGCGTATTGGAAAATCTCTGTTAGTATAACCGTTACATTCATTGTATCATATAGAATTAACTGTCACAATGACCTTAGTGGTCTGAAGGGTCGTATTCATTTGAGATACCTAGATTCTCAGACAGTACCTGACACAGAACAAATGTTTTAGGCACTGACTATAAAATGCAAGTGGGGGATGTGAGTAGCAGATGACAGGCTGGCTGATTTTCGAGAGCCCTAGCTCTAGCGGGTCCATTAGGGCAGGCATTCCTCCCTCCCTCCCTCCCTCCCTCCCCCGCAGCAGTCTGTGTCTGAAATCCATCACCGTCCCCCTGGTGTCTACCTTCCTGGCCAGTGCACCTGCAGCCTTCAGCACCTCCAAGACCTTTTCTCCCAAATTCCCTCTGCAGCACTTCTTACTTCTAGTTCCCAACCTTTTATAGACACCCTGACCCTGGCAAATGCTTCTGGAGAGGTGCTGCCCAGGCAGAATCCTGCAGGGAGCAGAGCTGTCTCTCCTCAGGAGCCATGAATCATTCCACTTGCTTCTATTGTTGCAGGAGAGCAAACAAACAGATTATTTTCTCCAGCTATTTCTGGGCCTTTTTCAGAAACATTCTTGTCCCCAAATATGAACTTCTAAACCAACAGCAAATTATTCTGGATAAATGCTGGTCGATGTAAGTCCTGGGAAAGAAAATCCTAGGGTTTGTCTGTAAAAAATTAAAGGCCACGTTGTTCTGATGCTCATGTGGGTGTAGCAGAGGTGGGTATAAGCCCTGGGAGCCAGTATCAGGGTCTGCTTCATTATCAAAGCCCCGTACCTTTACGGTTATCCTGAATTTGCCCTGGGAACATCGTTAGAATTTGATTTAGTTTGACTTGAGTTTGCAACATGGCATTTATGTTCTAGAAAGACCTTCTCCCACTCCAGCAAAGGTGAGCAGAATTATAGGTGGGGCTATAATGTCCAGGCATGGCCCGGTCCACGTTGAGCTCTCTACGAATAGACCTTCTGGAAAAAGCAGACCCTAAGAAGTAGACTCTCTCTTTATGGGAGTCTGGGAGTCAGTTTCTTTGACAGAGAACAAGGATCGGAGGTTGGAAAGGTTTGAAGAGACAAGGACTAGAAAGCAGGACACATCCCACCAAGATCAACTGCTGGTCTCACTCAGGGACAGAGTGAGGACTCTGAACCACAGCATCTCAAAGGCATCAGAGGCATGGGAACCATCAACCTAACCACCTACTCTGCACCTGTTTAGCACACGAGAACACTGAGGCCCAGAGATGGGAAGAAGCTTATCTAATGGTGATCCATGAAGAGCAGGCCCCCACCCCGAGTCTCCTGGCTCCTACACTACACCCCTAACAGGGCTCCTTCCATCCAACACACGTCACGCGCAGGACTCACGTAGGAATCATTCTTGGCCCCAGCTCCTGTTTATCGATACACAGATAGGATAGATGGAGCCCCGAAAGAGCTGTCATGCTGCCTAAAATACCATCATTAAAGACTCCCTGATGTGCGTAAACAAGGTCCTGGTTTAGCCTGCAAATATCTCAGATGGATTCACAGAGTTAATTCTCAGAGACTCATACTTTAGGCAGCCCCTTCCTTGAAGCAGAGACGGAATGGTGATATTCTCAGGCAGCGTGGTGTTGGGGACAGGGAGGAAGAGCCCATTATGAACATAGGATGCTGTCCAAGTGGGAGAAACTTCAGGTGCAGATGGGGAGCCTCTGGGTCGCCAGAGGACCAACAGCTGAGCCTCTAAGAGAGGAGGGGGAAGGGGACTGAGAGTGGAATCCTAAACTTCCTCATCAGCAGTGGATTCAGTCATGGGTTCCAATGAAACACTGGAACCCTCCCTGAACCCATGCCCTTAGTCCTGTAACTTTGCAGTCCCTGCCGCTAAAGACAGAATGAACTCCTCCTCCTCCACCACCCCACCACCATGCTTTGCTTGGCCAGTGTGATGTGGGAAGAAGTGTCATGTGCCTGCTTCTAGTCACGCGATGGGGAACAGAGGCTGCAGCCAGTCACCCAACGGGGCAGGGCTGTGGGACAGGAGGTGCGGGGCCCACGCTGGTCAGGCCCAGGGGGTGCCACCCTTTCCGGACAGCTGGTGAGATTTTGGGAGTGGACAGTCCGGTCAGGTGAAAGGAAGACCATGAACAAAGGTATAGAGGAAGGAAAAGAAAATAAATATTTCTAGAAGAAAGAACAGCTCCAAGCAGTGGGAGCGGCATTGTCCTAAAGAACTTGCTTCGATGATGGAAATGGCCGACGCCTGTGTAGTGCAGTGAGGGAGAAGCCAGCCTTGTGGGCATGAGCACTTGAAATGTGCCACTACTACCCAGGAACTGAATTTGTCACTTTATTTAATTTTAAGCAATCAACATTTAAAGGGCCGCACGTGGCCAGTAGCTCCTGACTGGACAGTACAGATCTGGAGTGCTGGGTCCTGGGAGTGCTGAAGTAAGGCTAGACTGGAGATCCCTTTTGCACTCAGTAGAATTTCTGAGCTAAAGGGGCCCAGTAATTACGATAACATTTGCCGCCTCCCCTGACCTGTGCACAGCACTTGTCATACACGATCTCATTTAATCTTCCCAGCATCCTCTCAGGGTAGAACAGGTCATTATTGCCATTTTATAGACAGGTGGACTGAGGCATAAGAGGAGCTAAGTGCTGGTGAAAATCACCTGAGAGGCAGAGCTGGGTGCAAATCAGACTCTGACTGCCAGGCCCCTTCCACATCCATAGGGGCCCGAACAGCCACTTACAAAGTCTGCAAAGCCCTTTTCTGGGTGTTTTCCTCTCTTAGGCACTGGCTTAATTTGCCCCATCCCCAGTAAAAGGCAGAATCTGAGATAGGACTTGCATACGAGAAGTAATTTTTGCTACTTTTCATGCTATGGTTTGGGGAGGCAGTGCTGGTGATCTCATGGAACAGGATTGACATGGATGAGTGGGAAGAAAGTCAACCCAAAGAGGCTTTATTGAGCTGGTCATGCCGGGAGCCAGCAGAGCTCCTTCCCGATGGGCTCCTTGGAGAACCTGTGCACATTGCACCTGTGAATCGTCATCTGAGATGGAGAGGAGGGGAGTGCCATCCTCCCTAGCTCTGTCCCCCATTAGTCAAGGACTGTCTCATCTCTCAGAGGGACACAGATACAGCAAGGGGACCTGCGGCCAGGTTACCCCTACCCTGAGATGGCTGTCACACCCACATGAGGAGCAAAAATGTGGCTGACACATATTGTATGATTCCACTTACAGGAAATGATCAGAATAGGCAGGTCCAAAGAGCCAGCAGGTGGCCAGGGCTGAGGGCCAGGAGGTATGGAGAGTGAGTGTTAATGAGTACAGCGTTCCTTTATGGAGTAAGGAAAATGTTCTAGGATTAGATGACAGTAATGGTTAACGGTGAATTTTGTTACGTGAATTTTGTTCTAATTTTTAAAAAGTGGGCTGGCAGGAACCAGGATGACAGCAAAGAAATGCAGCCAAGTTCCAGGCTCTGAGCTTAATTGCAGGCCCAGTCCCATAAATCCATAAATGCAGCCTCATCACAGGAAAGGCCTGTCTCTGCACTCAGACCGGCCTCCACCCCTGGAGCTCTGACTCAGTGTCGGGCTGATATGGAGCCCAGGAAGCCAGGATTAGCTGTCCCAGCCCTTTCCAACTCCTCTTCTCAATGCTGCCTCTCTCTGATGGACTCAGACACAACGAGGTCACTGCGTTTGTCCAAGGCTATGATGTGAGCGACTGCCAGGATTGAGCGCAGAGCCCTCACTTGCCCCTCCCCAGCGGAGTCATGTAGGAGGCACACAGGCATCTGCCTCCAGCCCCCAGCCCTGAGGTCCCAGCAGGATATGCAGCTGATGTCTCAGCACTGTCCTTCCCCATCCCCATCGTGCAATCTTGTCACTGTGAAAGGCTTTCTGTTCCTCCGCTGCACGCCACACCAGGCTTCTTCCCTTGCCTGAAGGCAGAGCCTGAAGGGCACCCTGTCCTCTAGTGCCCGCAAGTCCCTCGTGGGGACACCTGGGCCTCCTTTCCTCCTACTGACCTGATGAGCATCAGATTCTGCTCCAGGAAGGGTCCTAATGGCACTCCATGGAACACAGTTTAGATTCAGCTGAATTAATCTACTCCAATTTACCTGCCAGGGATGCTAGCACAGTGGAAACCCCACCCCTCCATTCCGAGGTGGAGTCTACGTCTGGGTGGGCTTGTGACTCACTTAGAGCCAGGGGAACATGGTACTGGTGACATCAGCTGACTTCTAAGGTAGGGTCCAAAAAGCCCATGCAGCTTCCATTATCAAGTCTGCAGGGGCCCTTGACTTTGAGACCCTGAGCTGTCGTGTGAGGAGCCCAATTACCCCAAGACCTTCATATTGTGAGGAAGCCCAGACCTCATGGGGAGGCCACGTGTAGATGTTCTAGTTGACAGCCTGATATGGCTTGTCTGTGTCCCCACCCAAATCTCATCTTGAATCGTAGCTCCCATAATTCCCACGTGTTGTGGGAGGGATCTGGTGGAAAATAATGGAATCGTAGGGGAGATTGCCCCCATACTGTTCTTCTGATAGTGAAAAAGTCTTATGAGATCTGATGATTTTGTAAGAGGCTTCCCCTTTCACTTGGCTCTCATTTACTCTTGTCTGCTACCATGCAAGATGCATATCTTGCATGCCTTTGACCTTCCACCATGACTGTGAGGCCTCCCCGGCCACGTGGAACTGTGAGTCCATTAAACCTCCTTTTCCTTATAAATTACCCAGTCTTGAGTGCGTCTTTATCGGCAGCATGAAAATCGATGAACACACGGCCCTAGCTAGGCTCCCAGCCAACAGCCGGCATCAACAGCCACACGGGTGAGGGAAGACCCTCCAGATAATTCCAATTCCCAGCCACTGAACCTTACCTAGACATGGATTCTTCTTTTCAGCCAAGGCCTGAATATCACAAAGCAGACACATGCCACTCTTGCTAGGCACTGTCTGAATTCCTGAGCTCCAGGATCTGTGAGCATGATAAAACGGTTGTCTTAGGCTGCTAAGCTTTATAATGCAGCCATAATCCCTGAAACACCATTCATTCATAATTATTTACTACACATATATGATGTGCCTGGCCCTATTCTGGGCATTGGGGATGCAAAGATGAAGAAACACCCAACCCTTTCTTTAAGGACAGAAGGGGTTAGTGGTGCTGTGCATGTGCAGCACTCAGTGCAGAATTCTGCAGTGGCTCGTTTTAGCAGGGAAATCCAGAGGGACTTCCTGGAAGAGGCTTCCAGAAGTATCAAAGGGTGGGCACAGAAGTGTTTTCTCCATAGATAGTCAGAAACTGCACAACATATTTAAGAAGTTATGTTATGAACTACTTCACCCTTAAAACCTGACTAAGGTGCCACTCTGCCAGGAGCCCCCACTCTTGCCTATAATATCTGCCTCTCCCTGAAGCCTTGGTTCAATTTCTTAAACATGCCAAACTCTTATCACCATCACAGCCATCTCAAGTGCCTTTTCCTCTGAAAGAACACTGTTCTCCCACCCCTCTTAGTTTTCCCCAGGACAGAAGGCCTCCCCTGAGGCACCCCTCCCATTTCTGTCTCATGCACATCGCATGTGCAATTGTACATGTATCTGTCAGCCTGTTTCCCCATGACCTCTGCTGCTAGACTTTACCACGAGGTGAAGAGCGTGACTGTTTGGCTCATCCCTGTATTCTCAAAGCCAGCACAATGTGGAGCACACTTTACACACTCAGCAAATATTGCTGGGAGAATAAGTCCACGAATGAACTAGTCTTGTCCTGGGACCTCAGATCTGTTTTAATCCCCGATCCTATGGTTAGCTTCTTCTAGTTCCTAATCTAATTGTGCCTCCAATCATTGGTTTTCTGGATCCCGCCCTCCACCTTAAAATATCTGTCTGCTACCTTCCACGAATTGTCTTTGCTAACCCAGCTATGACACAATCCCACTAAGCCATGGTTTCCATCGTCCACCTGGAATCACCCAGCTCTCCTTTGCCAAGCCCATTCGTCCAAAGTTCCAGTATCACCAACTGGAAACACCACTTCAAAGTCAGACCACACAGAAGGCTGCAGCATTGTAGTAAAGAATCCAGTGAGGGAGGGGTATCCCAGAGCTAGAGAGAAAGAGAAACAGATGACAAACTGCAGAGAACTTCTCCGACTGCCAGGATGTTGACCCTCCCTCCTGAAGGAAATCACACGCACCCAAATACTCACATTTAGAGGGAAAAGATCTCAAGGTAATATGAGGTCATTTCACTGAAGTGACTCCAGAGACAACAACATAAAAGTGTCCAGGGAGGTTAGCTTCTCCTTGGAGATGCTGGGAAGCTTGACATTTGCAATGGGAGAAGAGGGGGCGGGGCGACAGAAAAGGTGTGACTGCAGATGTCAAGTTCTTTCTGCATGGGGTGGCTTCAGAGACAGGTCCCCTGGGTTGTGCCGTCTCCTTAGCAAACATAGAGACCATGAATTGCTTCTAAGTATAGCCAGGAGGACAGCACGTAGAATTATTCAACAGGAATGCAGAAAGCTGATTTGCTGCTGATCCCCATTTGGCCTGGCTTGATTTCACAATCAAACGAAGAACCTTTTTTTTACTTCCAAGAGTCCTATATTGTCTCTTGGTGCCATCAGCACTGAGAGAGAAGCAACAAGCTCACCCCTCCCTCGATCTTCCACAGGAATCCAACAATCCCACATTTGCTTTCTCCCTGCACGTCTTTCTGGGGAAAAAAATAAAAGGCAAAGCCAGTGTGTGAGATAAGTCATAAGTCATTTCAAGGGAGAACCATGGATCCAGGGCCAAGAAGAGGCCACAATCACAGTTTTTTGCTTGTTCTCTTCTCTGCTGAATTTATTATTAGTTTCTGATCTATAAAACTACATCAGAGAGATCTGAGCTCAAATTCTGGCTCTGCCACTCACCAGCTATGTGACTGGGAACAAGTGATTTAACCTCTCTGTACCTCAGTTTCTTATCTGTAAAATAGAGATAATAAGCTTCCTCAAAGGGTAGTGAGAGGACTAAATGAAATTCATTCAACATCGGATAATTATTTATTGATCACCTATCATGTTCTTTTTTTTTTCTTCTTTAACTTTTATTTTAAGTTCAGGGGTACCTAAGCAGGATGTGCAGGTTTGTGACATAGGTAACTGTGTGCCATGGCGGTTTGCTGCACAGATCATCCCATCACCCATGTATTAAGCCCAGCATGCATTAGCTATTCTTCCTGATGTTCTACCTCCCCCAACCCCCCATGACAGGTCCCAGTGTGTGCTGTTTCCCCATATGTCTATGTGTTCTCCTCACTCAGCTCTCACTTATAAGTGAGAACATGAGGTGTTTCGTTTTCTGTTCCTGCATTAGTTTGCTGAGGATGATGGCTTCCAGCTCCACCTATGTACCTGCAAGGACATGATCTCATTCCTTTTTATGGCTGCATAGTATTCCATGGTGTATGTGTACTACATTTTCTTTATCCAGTCTGTCATTGACGGGCATTTGGGTTGACTCCACATCTTTGCTATTGTGAATAGTGCTGCAGTGAACATACACTTGCATGTATCTTCATAATAGAATGATTTATATTCCTTTGGGTATATACCCAGTAATGGGATTGCTGGGTCAAATGGTATTTCTGCTTCTAGATCTTTAAGGAATTGCCACAGTGCCAGACGCTATTTCTAGGTGTTTAAGATACAATAGTGAATAATATAGACACTGATCCTTGTCCTCGTGTAGCTTATATTCAAGTGTGGACAGATTAACAATAAGCAGTAAATTTACAGTAAGTTGGGTGATACATGATACAGGAAAGAGAATATAAAGCAGACGAGGTAGAGGATGGTGGCCACATATTATTTCCTCCTCATTTTACTCCTTCTGTTGGGAGGTGAGACCTAATTCCCATCTCCGGATATCAAGGCTTCTTTTGTGACTTGCTTGACCAAGAGAATGTGCCAGAGAAATGTGGGAATTTCAGGACAATGCCAGAGGACTCTCAGTTTTCTTCTGCAGCTCTTGGAACATTCTTTCTGGGAGTCCAGAGCCCCCGAGGAAGAAGTCTGACTTCCCCGAGGCCACCTGTTGGAGAGGCCGCGTGTAAGTTCTCTGGGTGACCATCCAGCTGTGCCCAGCCTTCCAGTCGTCCCTGCCAAGGGACCAAGCGCATGACAAAGCCATGTGGGCCCTCCACAGGAGTCCATCCACCAGCTGAGTGGGACCAAATGACACAGAGTGACGGGTGTGATGCAGAAGAATCACCAGCTGAGCCTGGTCTGAATTTCTGACCCACAAATCATGAGCTATAAGGCAATAATCATTTTTAGCCACTAAGTCTTGGGATGGTTTGTTACACAACAGTGGGTAACACAGCAGTTACACAGTAGGTTACACAGCAGTAGGACGGTAAGGGAGGCTTGGGTATAAGGCATATAAAACCCCTAGGCCAGCCACCAAATGGCATCAGATATTGTTATCCCCATTAATAGTTTTCACTCGCCTTCCCTCCTTTCAGCAGGAAGGATTTCAGAGCCAGGGCTTTCTGCTTGGCACCACTCAAAAGATGTTTGTGCTTTCACGCATGGGGAGCAGATCCTGTTTCTGTGCTTGGAGATAATGTCCCAAGGAAGAAGCAAGTGTAGAGAGGCTCAGACTTCAGAACTCTAAGGATGACTGGGTGAGAAAAGTGCCCCAGACGCCCCTGTGGGCAAACACAGACTTCTGCACTTACACTTACCCACCCCCTCACACACATATGCTACCCACACCTTCTCACCCCCAAAACTTGGAAGGCTGAAATTTGAAGGGCACAGAGGTTTTCCTGGTAATCATAATCTTATATCACACTTTAGAAAATAATTACAGTTGTGTCTCGCGAACCCACACAAAACTGTCCTAAGAGCACTGTGAGGAAACCAGTGTCACACTCATTTTGAAGTAACCAGTGTCACACTCATTTTGAAGTTCTCTCTCCAGCTCCATTTTGCTCAGTTCCAATGTTAAGAAAGGTAAACAGCCTCCCAGTGGAGAATGGCTGTAGCTTGCAGACCAGCAAATTCTGCAGTTTTTTTGGGAAAAAAAAAAGAAAGACTGCTACTGGATTGATTAATTAAGCATTTATTCCACAGCAAGCAGAATCTTAGTAAATGATTCATGAAACTAAAAGGAGAGGGGAAAGCCTCCCACCCTAAAAGGTAAGTGCACTCAGGTGAGCATTCTAACAAGAAAGTGAGAGTCATGGACTAGGAAGAGCTATTTGGATATGTGAGTAGAATGTAAATTAAGAAAAGGGTGCAGTGATGTCACTTAAAATAACAAGCAGCGGGCAGGAAAAGACTGGGCAGAGAAATCAGAGAAGATGCAGTTAATTGAGGATTAGCTAAATGTTTTACAAGGTAGTTTTGATAAAGGGTCTTTTTCCTCTGTAGCAGATCAAGTGGATAGTATTGTATCAGTCCCTATGCCTGATGAGGAGCCAAACAAGTCCAGAGGCATTCCGCAGTACCACACCGTCATCTAATGACAGCTATTCCATTTGCAGGCATAGGATCTGAGAGAATGTATTCCATTTCTAGGGGAATATACCTTGCATATTCAATCCTGTTTGAGAGGTGGTAGTTATCACTGGAAGAATAACTGAAATAGATTATATTTATTGAACAGCTATAATGTGCCCAAAAGGATGCTTAGAAACTATGAGGTAATGCTGTCCCCACCCTCAAAAGAGCTTAGCTAAAAAAGCAGTAAATACATAAGAAGAAAAATAATGATAAATATTATGTGTTACTGGAGTTTATAGAAAGGAAATATCCAAAGCAAGCAACAGGATCCATGGTTTACTGTGACAGGAAAGAGGAAGGAATGACCAAGCCGAGTGGAAACCCAAATAGTTCTTGATGTTCAGTCTCGTCTGCTGGACTCATCTTTCAACTTGGGGGAGGAAGGGAGAAAGGGGAGGGGAACCAATCACTGCTGAGTGCCTAAGAGATGCTGGGGGTATGCGAGCTGTTATTTCATTTATGCTTCACCCCCACCATACAAGGAGGGGCTACTGTCAAAGAACTGAGGATTTCTAGAGGTTAAGGATCCAGCCAGGGTTTCCTGAGCTTAGATCTGAATGCAGGCCTGAAAGGGTCAAAGACTCATGCCCTTTGCTCTCTGGCAGGTCACACTGCTTTATGCACCAAGCCGCTCCACTGATTCCAAAACTACCATGATTTTTGAGAGAGCTGCATGTAAGTTTGTGCTTTTCCAACCATAGATCAGTCATACTTCAAATAACTGCCCTGTGCAGGGAAGGACATTCTCCTTCTCCAAGAGATCATGAGTTAGAGGTGGAACGGAAACTGGGCCTGTAAGAAGTGTGCCTGGCAAGAACTTGTGTGTCCTGTCACGGGCAGCTTTCTGTAGAAGCCTGGCTGCGCGTATCAGGAGACATATCAACCTCCAGAGGAACTTCTTTAAATTGACAGTTTCTGACCCCAGTCAGAGAATTTGATTCAGCCGTTTTGCAGTGACAGCCAGGAATTGCTTCCCAGGTGAGCTGGATGCAGGCAGGCCATGGTCCACCTATTAAAAGTTCTGTTCCAGGCCTGGCGCAGTGGCTCACACCTGTAATCCCAGCACTTTGGGAGGCTGAGGAGGGCGGATCACAAGGTCAGAAGATCAAGACCATCCTGGCTAACACGGTGAAACCTCATCTCTACTGAAAAATACAAAAAAAAAAAAAAAAAAAATTAGCCTGGCGTGGTGGCGTGCGCCTGTAGTCCCAGCTACGTGGGAGGCTGAGGCAGGAGAATGGCGTGAACCCAGGAGGCGGAGCTTGCAGTGAGCTGAGATTGCGCTACGCCAATCCACCCTGGATTACAGAGCGAGACTCTGTCTCAAAAAAAAAAAAAAAAGTTCTGTTCTGGATGCTTTGGATGCAGGAAGTGAACATCCTTTTCCCAGCAGCCTTGGTCTCTGCCTCCCTGTACACCACAGGCACCATCTCACAAGAGATGGAGAAGTGCCGCTTTACAGAGGCCTTTCATTATGTTTCAGGTTATATCAGTCAGGATCGCGTCAGGAAAACAGAAGCCACTCCAGACATTTCAAACAGAGGGAATTCATGAAACAGGATTGTTTACACAGGTGATGGAACCACTGAGAAGCCACATAAAGATTAGTGACAGCTGGAGGCCACTCCACCTGCAGGGCTGGAAGGACAAAGAGAGGAAATGGTGTTACTGGTGGTGCAGAAGTTGAAGCCACAGCTGGCATGAGCAGTGGGTCTAGGGCTATGGAGGAAGGAGCTGTCCAGCAGCAAGAGAGCCAGGGAGGAAATGCTACCCAGAGCAAAGACGGAAAGTCAGCTATTTTTCCTGCCCCCACATCCGGGGGCTAGGGTGCAGTTCTGAAGACCCAAATAATACCAGTGTTTAGAGAGTATTCTTTCTCAGTGGTTCCAGAGTCTGGAGGATTTAACCTGAGAAAGCTAATTTTTAAAAAATTTAAAAATAAAGAAAAAATAAAGCCTGGAGGAGCCTCAGAATCTGCTGGATTCCCAGATCAGAGATTCTGATTCAATAAGTCAGAGACAAGGACTGGGCAGGGGGACTTTGAAGGGACTGTGATGTGCAGGTAGGGTTAAGAACTGGTGCATCAGAGCATAAGCCCCAAAAGAGCAGCAATGCTTCTTCAGTAGTACCACAGTGTCCGGCTCAACAGGGTTGTGTAGATACTTAATATATAGGTATTCAATGAATGAATGAGTAGATACTTAATATATAGGTATTCAATGAATGAATGAATAAAAGAACGAATGCAGAACAGTGATGCCCCAGAACCCTTGGTGATCCAGGTAGATCAGAGGGACACCATAGCTGGGAAGGGGGAACATGAAGAGGGTCAAGGTCAGAAGCAAGGCGGTGCTAAAAAAAGATGAATCTGGACACTAAGGCTAATCCCAAACAAAACATATTTTAACCTGAAATGAACCAAATGCCAAGAGACAGGCAGATTCCCAAAAGGAGATGCAAACTACTGAATCCAAAAGATGAGAGGTTAGCTGCGGATCCACTTTGTCTACAGAGAGTTGCCATCCCCTGTGTTCATCAAGGCAGTGAGTCTGATTCTGGCTTTACCATGGTTTTACTTCAGCCCTTTTCCTGACATGCAGGGTGCCCCACACCTCTCCTCCCATTTTGCCTCCTGACATCTAGGTATTATATGTGGCAGGCAAGGTTCAAAGCAGTTTCCACAACAATCCAGCTCTTCAGTGGCACCGTTGGAACTGCATCTACCCCATGGAATAGAGGAAACTATCCCACCTGGATATGAAGTCTTGAGCAAGCCACAGGTGCCCTTTGCCTCTCACTTTTCTAGCCCTTATGCCACTTCCCTTTCTGTCTTCTCCATTTCTCTCTCCCTCTCATTCTTCCACATCCCTCTTTCTTCTCATCACAGCTCTCTCCTTCCTTTTGCTCTCCCTTCCCAGTTCCCAATACCCTGGGAGCAAAGCCTTCCTCAGTCTACATTTCTACTTTCTTCAGAATAAAATAGGACTAGTGTACTCATGTCCATGATACTAGG
The DNA here is from genome assembly GCF_024542745.1 of Macaca thibetana thibetana. Lineage (NCBI taxonomy): Eukaryota > Metazoa > Chordata > Mammalia > Primates > Cercopithecidae > Macaca > Macaca thibetana. Next base: position 87,704,957 of record NC_065587.1, on the reverse strand, counting down.
CTTTCTAGAAGAAAGGAGAGTGGGTTGCCTTGATTAATCCCCTGACAAATTTGAAAACTTGGGACATTTCAAATTGGCATGAAAGAACTGCAGGCAAGGTCCCTGGCAGCTATTTAATCCAATCTGCACTTTAACCAGCTCTTCTGTCGCCATCTCTGGAAGTTCCTGTCAGAGAACACTGCCCTTTTCCCTGCATTGCTAGTACAAGTGTTGCTGTGTCTCCTAGCCCCGGGAGTTGCAGGGGGCACCACAGCTGGTTGTACCACAGCTTTCAAGATGTCAGAACTGGCCACAGGGGCTCTTGCTGTGAATGACCTACAAACAAGACCAACACACCCTAACGTGATGATTCCCAAGTCTGGCTGCATGTCAGAATAACCTAAGGAGCATGTAAAAGGCATCCAGATGCCAAGACCCACCCCAGACGTACTGAATTAGACTCTGCAGGGACAGAGTCCAGGCAGCCAGCTCAATACCTCCCCACTCATCTCTTAGAACCACCACCCTGGAGGAACTTCGGACCTAGAAAGGTGATGCTTTCACATAGAGGTCACTGGCCAGTGATTTTCAAATCCATTCACATTGTTTATGTTATGTAATCCCACACCACAAATAGATAACGAAGAGCTTCTGCGGTTGATGCCAGGGGTCTTCATTGTCCACTCTCCTCCCTTACCCTACAGCAACTCTTCAACCCTTGCATGGACCTCTGGGCTCCCACAAAACCCATGTGTGTATTTTTAGGCCTACTATGGGCATTTCAAAATAAGCAAAAATGACAACAACAACAACAACAATCCACCATGGCAAAGTATCAACCCTTTTCTGCCTTATGGGTTCAGACTTTTCCTAAATCCTAATTCAGACAGCATGGTGCATTTTTGTGACTTCTATCCCCCTTCTTTATTACCCCTGATGGGAGTTCTAACCTGGTTTCAGATGAACAGGAACGCTCCAGAGAGCATGTGATTCGCCCTTGGCCTCACCCAGCAGGGATGGCGGGCATGGAGTATGACCACTGTGGGGACCAGAGCCTTCTCTCCAGCTCCATCCCAGGGAATGGGAGAACATCTTGAAGCTAAGGGCCTCAACTTCCCATCCGTGCCCCCAGGATGGTACATCCAGCCTCCTCCTGCCAAGAAAGGCACAAACACAGAACAGACACATGGGAGAAGAGTGTTGCTTACATCCCTTTGTTGAAAAGCATTCACTCTTGTTAGGACATGCATTAGGCCCTAACCCAGTGGCTCTGGGACATTTCTTAGCAGCAAAATCATGTGTTTCATAAAGCTTCTTTCTTAGGAATCCCACACCACAAGTAGATAACAAAGAGCTTCTGTGGTTGATGCCAGGGGTCTTCGTTGTCCACTCTCCTCCCGAACCCTACAGCAGCTCTTCAACCCTTGCATGGACCTCTAGGCTCCCACAAAACCCAGTTCAAACTATTGTCCTAATGTGTGGTGCCCTCTTCTCTCAATCGGTACTTTTTGTGCAGTTCAGGGATATGTCTGGAGATCTGCTGATGGCCCCACAGAATGGAGGGTCATGGCGGTTTGCCATCCTATGGTCACCCAGAAGAGACCAAGCAAATCATGTCACCCATCTCAGTTTGGGCTCTTCCAAAAGTAAGGACTTTTCAGATAAGGACTTGGGTACAGGTAATTTTTTTAGGAGAGTGATTGAAAAAAAAAAAAAAAAACTGAGACGGGGAGAAGAGGCACTCCCCTGAAAGGGTGCATTACTGAGGTCTCTGCTGAGCAACAGGGGTTCAACTCCACTGGGAAGTGTACACAGTACTCCCAGAAGTATCTGCCTGAAGGAAGGACAGCTGGGTATTTATCACTAGCTCTGGACGTCCTTGAAAAAGAGTTGCCCCAGGGCATTAACTCCCCACACATATGTGCACACATACACACATCTGGATTGCACTTACACTCTTGCTGCTTGGGTGGACTGTCCCTCTCGGAGTGGCTGAAATCAGACATAAGCACTTATGGACCCATCAGTGTCCTTGGGGATGCCATGAGGCGCTCTTTCAAAGGCAGGACATCTCCTTAAAAATCGTATGCTTATTATCAAAAACCACACAGAAAATGGAGGTGCGACTCTTCCAGGACTTTCCTCATGCAGAAACACCCATCCCCTGTGGATGTACTTTGAAATCCAAGGAGGAGTTCCTTATATTCACACCCACGTCTCTGTGCTTCTGCCTGAAGTTCGGCATGGAGGCTGCCTCCAGCTCCTCCAGGCTCCAAGAACAGGGGTTGTAGCATCCAGGCTGACCCAGCCCACCCAGACTGCAGAAGCGCTCCCTTGATGGGCATCTGCCAGCTGCATCTTGGGCCCTGGCTGTCCTTGTGAGTAGCTAAGCTCATCCACAGCAAGGCATTCAGCTGGAGCACATTCCAGCCATCAAGCGGTGCTGTGCCTTGTCCTGAGCTCAGCTGAGTGTCACCGGGATAAAGCAAGTGTAGCTTTTTCAGTTGGAACTCTTGGACCCACTTACCACAAATTCTTCCACTTTGTTCAGAGAAAGCAAAACCTTTTTTTTCCCATTAACACTGACCTCAAGTGAGATTTAGCTTTTTAGAGCTGATCTGTACCTGGGCTTAGAGAATATTCACCACAGGGAAATATTCCCATGGGTCTGAGAGGTTAAACCAACAGAATACAAAACTGTGTGTGCAGCATGATGCCAATTCTACTAAAGAAAAAAAGGAAAGAGCGAGAAATGATAGAGGAATAAACCACAAGATGTCATTTGATCAAGGGTTCATGCTTGACTTAGGATCCTGGTTCTCAAAGTGTGACCCCTGGCCAACAGCATCAGCATCACCTGGGAACCTATCAGAAATTCAAATTATCAGTCCTCATCTCTGCCTAGACTTTCCAAATCAGAAGTTCTTGGGCATGGAGCCCAGCAACCCACCAGATTCCAGTGCATGTTAAAATAGGAAGTCCACTGACCTAGGCTCATTAATTAGGCACCCCTTACTCCCAGTCCTAGGAGCTGGGAGGAAGCAGAGCTTCTGTCCTTCAGGAGTCCCTGATGTGGGAGAAAGGAGAAAGCAAGTGCTTGCAACAATAAAACACCAGAGAGAATAGCCATATGGGCAATCCAGATAAAAGTAAGGGGTTGTAGGAAGGTGAGCACTAGAAGCGTGCACGACAAAGGAAAAACAAGGGAAGGGGGAAACAAAAGTGAAAAAGAAAGGCAACCAAAGAATAAAATAATCAAAACAAAGCAGGAAAAGGAAGAAAGAAGTTGTGGTTGGGACAGAAGCCCAGCTCCTTAAAGCCCTTAGTGGTTCACTAGCTCATTTATCTGCTAGTCTGGCCAGCTTTCTAACAAGCACCAGGCATGTGGGCGGGTGCTAATTTGCAAGGCTGATTTAGCACGCAAGTGCCAGTGGTAGAAAGTTGGAACCTCCTGTGGTCCTTGAAGTCTCCACACAAATAAAAAAAATGAAAACCTCAATATTTCAGTTAAATGTCTCTGTCAGGAACAGGCAGCAAACAGCTTCTCAACACCTCTGCACCATCAGTAGAGAGGATGTAATGCCTAGGAATGCTAGAATTTTGATTGCTTATAAATAGCAAAGCCTTGAGTCAGATAGGCAGAGATTTCCTAAGCAGGCATCAGTTTAAAAGATTATGAACCACTCCTTCACCCCATCCAATGGCACATTTTACTGATGCTCATATATGGTGTATTTTTGTCAGGGTGGGTCATTTTTTTGTTTTTATCCATCACCTCAAGCATTTATACTTTGTATTACAAACAATCCAATTATATTCTTTTAGTTATTTTTAAATGTACGATTAAATTATTTTTGACTATAGTTACCCTGTTGTGCTAGCAAATACTAGATATTATATTCTTTCTATTTTTCCGTAGCCATTAACCATCCCTATTTGGTATAGTTTTTAATCCTCTACCAAGCTCCTCTCTGGGCTCCTCACTTTGTAGTACATTAGTTGCTATGGAAACAATGAAGCCCCAGTGTGATGGGTATAGCTCAATGGCTGCAGAAAGTTGTTTTGTACAATGATTGGATATTATATAAATATTCACATATATCACTTATATATGATATATACATATATGTGTACAGTATAGTATATACATATGTATATACACATATATGTATATATGATGTATGTTACATATATAATATATAATATACACTTGTATATGTATATCTAATATATGTATATATTATATACATATATAATATACAACACACATAATATATATGTATATACTATACACACATATGTGTGTGTGCGTGTGTGTAGGTATATATGTAAAATCCAGGACTTTAGGAAAATTCTGATAAAGAACTTCCCAAAGGTAACAGTACACACATTAAAGTTAAAATGCTATATGTGTGGGACCAGCCCCGCCCACCACCTGGGCTACACATTATAACTTGGCATATAAGAAGGGAATCTTGGGTGAGGAACCAGCAGGCCAGAGCAGGAGAAACTGTGGCATAGCAGATGGGAGAACTGGATTCCTGCCCTGGGCCCCTTTCTAAGTCTGTCCTGGGGTGACCCAGGACAAGCTCTTTCATCTGTCCAAGACTATTTCCTCGTCGATGAGAGAATTGAACAAAGTGCTTCCTAAAGTGTGCACATTCTAAGAGTCTTACCATGCTTAATCAATGGTCTCCTCTGTTTACAAAGACTACCATCTCGTGGCAAGGATTAATTCATTCATTTATACACTCAATTATTCATCCAACAGCCATTCAATACGTGTCTGTGTTCAGCCATGCTCTGACACTGATTGAATTCTATAGGAAGTTGAAGAGTTGGGACTTCTGTTGAACAAGATTTTTGGAATGAAGAGGCCTCATAGGATGGAAACATAGTGGGATGTAGTAGAAACGTAACTGTATTTCTCATGGTCAGCTCTCTTATCTCTTAGCCTGGAATGTAAACACAGACCCAACCCAAAAGGACAGTGCCATAATTCCATCAGCCAAGCATTGGGCCCCAGATGATCAATTCCTCATATCTATTTCAAAAAAACCTATTGAGGCAGTGGAATTTTTCTTCCGAAACTATATTATTCTCCATCCCCGCTCACATGTCTTTGCTTAAGAGACAATCAACTCGTCCTGCCTGGGTATCCAAAAGTTCAGGATTAAAGAGACTAACTCAGTCTGGAAATGTCTCTAGGTTTCTTTGGTCTCTACTTTATCCTCACTTCAATATGAAAAATGAAAACTAAGGCCAAAATTCAGATTCAAAGTTTATTTCCTGGCAGTAAAATTCATACTGTTTTCCAAGCAGGACATCCCAGGACTTTCCCTCTGAGTTAGTTTATAATTGGGTCTCTGAAACCCAAGGACTTTGAACAAAAGGGTCTATAAAATCCACACTGGTGCAACAAAACATCAGCTGCCTCACTCTCTCCATTTGCTACCCATAAAGATGAAGGCAGGGCAATAGTAGCCTCCTTATTAAGGGGGCTATTTATTAATTGTCCAGTGATAATTAATATCTACTTGCTCAACAATCCTGCCTGATAGGAATTGTTTTCTTCGTATTTCAGGTGGGAAAAGTGGCAATCAAAGAGATTAAGCGGCATGCTCCTTGTAGTATGCTATGAAGCTAGGGTGAAGCAGGTCCATTTGATTTCAGAGCACAGGGCAGTGTACACAGCAATGTATCAATTGTAAATGGCCACAATCATGCTCTGTAACAAAACACCCTGAAATTCAGGAGCTGACAACAGCTATTTCTCATTGCTCCTGAGTTTGTGGATCATCTGGGCCTTCTGCTGGTCTTGGTCAGTCCTCTCCATGCAGTTGGTTAGCCATAGGTTTGGGGTTACTCTCAGTGGGGTGCTCATATCTGTCAGCTGGTTCATGATGGCCTTGGCTGGGATCAGGGAAAATGGGACTCTGTTTCATGTGTAACACTCTAACGAGCTAGCTCAAGCATGTTCTTGTGGTTATTACAAGAGCAGCAGGAGAACAAGCCCCAACATAGAAGCATTGTTCACGCTTATATGTCACACATCACATGTGCTAACACCCCATTGCCAAATCAAACCACATGGCTGAGCCAGGAGTCAACTGAGGCCATTGATGTAAGCAAATCTACCCTAGACACATGGATCTCATATGCCCAATGCCCTTTCTTCCTCCATGGGTGCAGGAAACATTGGTGGCAAGACTTTCATTTGTTTTTTAAGGGAAATATTTAACATTATGGCATCCATTTGCAAACAGCATTGAAAATAAACCCATATTCTAAGGAATATGAAAAATATTTTTTGGGTTAACATGTTAACCCAAAAAGATGAAAGAACTAAATAAGATCTGGCTTTAAAAAAACTAATCTTGAAAACAATTTATTTTCTTTTTTCTTTAAGGTAAATTCAGAATTTCCTTTGGAACAAGTTTGGTTGAAATAAGGAGCCAACATCCAAATCTGAATCCTTATAAAGTCATCTTTTTTTATAATTTATAAGAATCTTAGCCAGCCCCTGCAAATCAACTAATTTCAAAGCAATCTTCTTTTTAACCTTCTGGAGTGAGGATGAAAATTCAAATTTTCCTAAAGAAGAGGGAAAAAAATGAGTTAAACCACAACGCCAGGGTTATTTCTCCTGGGTAACTGGATTAAAGCCAAAGATCCCAATGGCAGGGCCAGTTGACTTTATGACACTCACATGCTTAGATGGCACCTTATTCTCCCAACACCAAATGTCTGAATGTTTTGAGTGTTTTATAGACCAAACATTTGGATGTTTGACCACATTTTTCCGTTTTCCATCTGGAAAAGAATGAACACTGTCTGAGATGTGTCTCTTAGACTTCCTAAGAAGATGACCTTGAATGCCTTAGAAGCGGCATCAGTTCAACCCAGCACAAACTGCAGTGACTGTCCTTACAATCAGCTGCCTAATGGGCATCTGTGTGAGGTAATCCAGAGCATTTGAATGAAAATTAAGGTTGACGGAATTAAGATGGAATTGGGAGTTTATTATGTGTTCACTACATGCTGGGCCCTTTTCAACATATTAACATTACCTAGGATACCATTGGCCTTCACTTTGCGCTTAAGAAATGAAGTTCCATGTGCTTAAATGATTCACTCAAAGTCACACGGCTGGTCAAGAATCAAGAGCCCTGTCATGCCCTTGAGAAGCCTGCAAGCACAGTGTCTGCCACACAGATGTCTTTCGGGCATCTGTTTAGACACACACACAAATCAAGTTTGAAGAGTTATGAAAAGGAAACCGCTCTCTGCCATGTCTGTGATGTGTGTGCCCGCACACGTACACATGCCTGCCTCTCCTCCCAGCCTGCTCGGTCCCGTCCACCTAACAGTCCTCTAGGTAAGTCGGTGGCACCAGACGCAATCCCTGTCCAGAGCAAGAGAGAGCTGAGTGTTGAGAGAATAAAAGAAAAGCCTTTGATCCACACACCAGCTTTTATCCCTCACACCGGGGCAGAGACAGCTGTTATTTAGACTTTGAGGTCTGGTTCACAATGAAGATCCCAAGAGCAAAAACTCTCCCATCCAAAAGGAAAAGCAATCAACTTGAGCAAGTTCACTATTCCATTGCTGCTGGCAAAGCTGGGAAAACACGGAAAGAGGATCAAGTGAAGGGCCTTGAAAGGGAAGAACAAGTGTTTGTGCCCAGCCAGAGGAACTCACTGTATTCCTTCAGCTCAGGAGTTGACTAAAAGTTGCATAAACCCAGGCCAAATAAAGTGCCAGGTCCACACCTTGAGTCAACCAAGGTAAAAAAACTTGGCCTTTCCCAATCGGTTTTATTTTCAACATAAGCATTTCATTTTCAACCTGATGCAACGAACCTTGACTACTGTGCTTTCTACACAGGACCTTCTCCTCGTGTTGGTGAGAGAATTCTTAGGAGTTGCCTTCCTTTTTACAGACAGTGTCTGACCTGAGCGATCACAGCTTGTCTGTCTGACCTCAGTGGAGCTTCTTAAACACAGCTGGCCTCTACCTGCCTGGATGTCAGAAAGGCGGCTGTGATGAAAACGGCTTCCACCTTCATCAAGGACATAACAAGCACCAGGCAACCGGCAGTGCCCAAGAGACAGAGGCGGCTCTGTGCTTCATCTCCACTGACTGGTCAAAAGGGCAGCTACATTCAAGGTGAAATCTGCACAGTGACTAAAACTGATGCTGCGCACATTCCTTGAGTCAAACGGACCGCTAACCATTGTGAGATGGCAGAAATGTCGCCTTTCCTCTCCAAACCCCAGTTTCCTGAATGGTTAAATGGAAAAGATACACTTAACTTATTGCAGCATATGGAGAAATAAACTCAAAAGTAACAAAATGTGAGTTATCTGCCATTTCATTATTTTTATTTTATTTATTTTATTAAGAGATGGGACTGGCCTTGCTCTGTCGCCCAGGCTGGAGTGCAGTGGCGCAGTTGTGACTGGTGGTGAATCCCTGCAGGTCTGCAGCAGCCTCGATTCTTGCTTCCTCAGAAGGAAGAATTCAAATGAGGGGCATAAGGCAGAGGGAGAGAACAAGGCAAGTTTTAGAGCAGGAATGAAAGTTTATTAAAAAGTTTTAGGGCGGGAATGAAAAGAAATGAAGTACACTTGAAAGAGAGCCAAGTGGGTGACATGAGAGATCATGGATTGACCTTTGGACTTGGGGTTTTATATGTTGGTGTGCTTCCGGATGTTGCCTTACTTCTCCCCGATTCTTCTCTTGGGGTGGGTTGTCAGCATGCACCGCGGCCTTCCAGCACTTTGGAGGGGCCTCATGTGTAGTGTGTTTACTGAAGTTGTGTGTACGCTCACTTGAGGTGTTCCCTTAACAGTGTTTCTAGAGAAAGGTTATACCAGTTAAGCTCCGCCGTTTTGCCTCTTAGTGTGCATGCGTGAGCCCACTCGCCAACCTCCTGAGATCTTATCCAGAAGCTGCTGATGACCAGTTTTATGTTTTTCTATCTATTGGGAGACTGCCTTTCCCTGGCGCTGGCTGTGACCAATTATTACTTTAGAGAGACAATGTAACAACCACCTGATTATCACCTGAGGGTCACCTGATATTCCTGGTGGTGATGGGAGCCCTGTCCTGCTGGGCTCATGCCTGACTAGCTACCTACTGTAACACAGTCATGAATCACAGTAGCCTTGATTTCCTGGGCTCAAAAGATCCTCCAACCTCAGCCTCCCAAGCAGCTAGGACTACAGGCATGCACGACCACATCTGCCAAGTTTTCTATTTTTTGTAGGTAGGGAGGGGGTCTCCCTACGTTGCCCAGATTGGTCTCAAACTCCTGGCCTCAAGCGAGCCTCCTGTGTAGGCCTCCCAAATGCTGGGATTATAGGCATGAGCCACCACACGCAGCCTCATTTTATTCTTGAATGGATGAGACCAGGCAACACTGATGAGTCATGGACTTACTCACAGTAACAGGCACCATTTTTGAGGGGCAACTCTGTGCCAGGCACTGCGCTAGTTGCCACCCACTCATTCTCTCCTTCAGTCTTCACAACACAGATTTTTAAAGCAATGTCCAAAAGGTTGCTTGGTCTATTATCTGAAGACAACAAAGATTTACTCAGGTTGGGCCCACGCCAAGAGAAACTTATCAACAGAGGTTATTAGCATGGATGCTGTAGTAAATATTGGTGGACGATCCTCCAGGAAATATAACCCATTCTTGGGGCAACAGACTTCTTCCGGATTCAGATATTTTCAAGTCAACTCTCCACTTTCTTAGATTAAAAAGTATTACTAACTTCCAAATGGCAATACAGCTGGACGAAAACCAACTTCCTGAGAGTATTAGCATTAGATACCTACTTTGTGCTTGGCAGTGTGTCTGACATTAGAGGGCTTCAGATAAATAGAAACCCTGCCCTTGAGTCCTCCAATTCCACCCAGCCAGCCACCCAGCACGCCGATCATTCATTCATTCAAAGGTGTGTATTGAGCTCCCGTTCATGTTATGTAAAGTCAGAGGGAACTGTTGCCTTTCCGGAGCTAACATTCTGGCTGACTTACTCTCAGGATATTGTTACAATGCAAAGGAAGATAGTTTAGAATCAATAGGTGAGGAGCTGTACTCACAATGGGAGAAGAGTTAGTTAAGTTTTCTGTAAGACAGTCCAGCAATGAGTATTAAAAATTATAATTTTTTTTTTTTTTTTTTTTTGAGACGGAGTCTCGCGCTGTTGCCTGGGCTGGAGTGCAGTGGCCGGATCTCAGCTCACTGCAAGCTCCGCCTCCCGAGTTTACGCCATTCTCCTGCCTCAGCCTCCCAAGTAACTGGGATTACAGGCGCCCGCCAACTTACCCGGCTAGTTTTTTGTATTTTTTTAGTAGAGACGGGGTTTCACCGTGTTCTCCAGGATGGTCTCGATCTCCTGACCTCGTGATCCACCCGCCTCGACCTCCCAAAGTGCTGGGATTACAGGCTTGAGCCACCGCGCCCGGCCAAATTATAATATTTTATAATCCCTTTGGCTCAGTAAATCCACTTTAAGAAATGTATCCAAAGGAAGTCATTCTATACGTAAATCATCACACATGTGCACGAAGATTTTTTATAAGGTTATTCATCATTGGTATATTGCTTAGAATCATACCAAAAAAAGGACTGAAGAAAAAAGAAACAAGCCCAATCATCGATGAAAAATAAATTAAATAAATCATAGTACATTATTTTATGCACTGGAATGTTATGTGGCCATTAAAGGTTATGTTCTACACGTGTTGTTAAGTAAAAATGGCAGGTCAGAATACACAGAATAAGATCTTACTTTGATTTTTTAATAATATTAAATTATACAGATGGATATAAATACACCAAATACAACTGGGTCATCTTCAGGCTTTAATATAACTCCAATCATCAAGCCAGAACTGAAGAGTAATGTATGTTAATAAGTTTTCTGATGGTGTATGATAACAAATATTTATTTATTTATTTAATTATTTTGCTATGGAGTTTTTTGCTCTTGTGCCCAGACTGGTGTGCAATGGTGCAATCTTGGCTCACTACAATGTCTGCCTTCTGGGTTCAAACAATTCTCCTGCCTCAGCCTCCCGAGTAGCTGGGATTACAGGCATGCGCCACCAGGCTCAGCTAATTTTGCATTTTTAGTAGAGAGGAGATTTCACCATGTTGGTCAGGCTGGTCTCGAACTCCTGACCCTGTGATCTGCCCTCCTCAACCTCCCCAAGTGCTGGAATTACAGGCGTGAGCCACTGTGCCTGGCCACAAATATTTCTTTAATAATTATATTTTGCCATATTTTCGTTAAAATTCTACTCAATACTACAGCTATTGGGATATCCTCCTATTCTCTTTTTTATCTCTCCCATCCCCCAAAACTCCCAGCTTTTCTGCCTTTCTTCCTCACTACTCTCTCCTCTTCCTTCTCCTCTTCTCTCTCTCCCTGCACCCCTCCCCCTTCTCTTCCAAATTCCTCCCCTTCCCTATTTTTCCTCCTTCTGGTATCTCCATGCCCTTTCCTGTATAGATCAACCTGGTCTCTCTCAGCTTGTCCAGATTTCTTTTCCACCAGTCTCTCTACCCAGAATAATAAAGACATCCCTTCTCAGAAAAGGAGGAGAGAAATGCAAGCACTTTTGATTTATTATTTTGTGTCTTTTATGTATGTATACTATTAATATTGGATATATCTGAGTGTTAAGATGTAAAGGGATTTTGTCTTATTTGCTTACTCAAATTTTTCTTTGATTTTTCAAAAGTCAACATGCATTTTGCTAAATGAGAAAAAAATCTTTTTTGAATGATAAAAATATATTGGACACAGCAGCATTTAGAAGTCTCATAATTTTCCCTGAAGGAATTATAAATGTCCTGTGACTGTTGTTAAAAAATCATGCCACGAAATGGTGAGCACCTTCTGGAGAGGTCCAGGAGTGCTACGATGTCCCCAGGATGTCTCTAGGAGATATCTTCCTTATTGAAACACTGAAGCCATATGGCCAATTTTCAGTTAAAAATTCCCAACTCCTCTTCTCCTGCTGAGATTCAAATCCCAGCCACAGAAATGACAGGATTCTCAGCGTAGCAGACATGCCATGGAAGAGTGGTCTTTTAATCAACAAGGCTGTGTGGTGGGCCACCTGCTTCAGAATGACTCAGGTACTTAGTGCAAATGTCAGTCTCACCCACTCACCCACTCAACTTTTGTCTTTCACTTTTTAGCCACACACACACACAGACATGACTGCCACTGCAATTTACCAAAAATGGCTATGATTGTGACTGTGTCTTTAACCTTCTATTACCCTCCCCAAACACCCGTGACTATGAACACGATGAGGACATACTCACATCATATACCTGTGCCAGCTCCGAGCCTGCACCTGGCGGGACACAGGTCCTCCCTCATCTCCTCCCACTATTTTGGAATGTTCCCAGGTGGTGTTTTACAAATGTAGAGGCACAGATACTCCCATGTTCTGTTGCAGGCCCTTGTCATGGTCCTTGCCCATCACTTTCAGTGCCCTCCATGAGCACACCCTTGTAAATCCCTCCTCCCAGAACGGCCCAAACCCTGGTTCCCAAGGTGCTGGAGCAGAACAGGATTCCTTGCTCCCCCATTCTGTGCTGCATGTCGTTGCCTGGACCCTGAAGTATGGCTGCTTGCACTCAGCATCTCAAAAGCACCTTCTGTAAACAAGCTCTATTGCCTTTTGTCTCTGGCTGTCCCACTGGGAATTTCAAGCAGTCTCAGAGGCTGGGCAGGGAACCACCCCTTGCCATCCCTCCCTTCATTTCATCTCTCTTCTTTTACTGCCAAAAGTCTTCCTCTCTCTTCAACAACAGCATCAGCAAGCCATGTGTATAACTCATGCAGACCCTTGGCCTGGGAAATTGCCCAATCCCCTGGCAGAAGGAAGTGGGTCCCAGCTCAAGCCCAGCCATGATCCCCTGCCACATTAGCTTCAGCTAATGCCTCTTTGGGTCTGCGTGGGTATTTTCACCGCAGACTAGATGCCTTGGGCCATGAGGAACATCACACCATCAGACTCCAAAGCAAAGATCCATGTGGCAGATTATATTTACCAAACATGGCCAAATAAGGGTGAAGCTTTATAACTCCTTCCCACAGAATGTGCCAGAACTGATGCTGTTTAACTTCCTAGGCTAAATCATAAAAAGTCACACAGCTTCCACCAGGCTCTCTCTCACTCAGGACATGTAGCTTTGGAGCTCTGAGCTACTGTGTAAGAAGTCTGGCTGCCCTAAAGTCATCACGCTAAAGCGATCCCATGGAGAGACCACTGAGAGCAGAGAGAGATTCTTGTAGCCCCCTGCTGTCCCAGCTCTGGCTACTCACATCTTCCCAGCACCAGCTCCCAGACACATGGATGAGTGAAGATTTCAGCCCTTGACCTTTGAGGTGCTCCAGTTGATGCCATGGGTGCAGAGATGAACTACTGCCAAGCCCTGATCAAATTGCAGATTTACGAGCAAAATAAGTGTTGTCATTGTTTTAAGCCACTAGGTTTAAGGTGGTTTGCTTCACAGCCACAGTTACCAGGACAGTCTGAAAAACCTGGGCTCTGAAACTCCAATGTCTCATAGGAACTAAGGTTGACTTTCCCTTCCACCTGGGTGATCAAAGCTTAAATCACTAACACCAGCAATGATGGTCCATTGGCATGTGAGAGAGGAACAGAGCAAGACTGCAGGAACATGCAGATACTTGGCCTGGGAAATCGCCCAACCTCCTGGCAGAAGAAAGTAGGTCCCAGTTCAAGCCCAGCCGCGATCCTCTGCTACATCAACTTCAGCCAGCACCTCTTTGGGTCTGCATGGGTATTTTCACTGCAGACTAGATGCTTTGGGTCATGAGGAACACATGTGGAACCACAGCAGGACTGCTTTCTTGGCCTCCAAGATGTATCTGCTTTTACATTTTTGAGACCTACAGTCATTTGCCCATGTAGAAATCATGAACAATAGCTGCTTTAGGAAAAAGGGACTTTGCACACTGAGCTTTGAGTCACAAGGAGATAGGGTCTTGGCTACTTGTTTGCCTCCCTAGATAGCTGTCACACCAGCAGAGGCTTGAGGCTCAAAAGCAGACCCTGAGATGAGTATTTGAAAGCAAGTGATTTATTTGGAAGGTGATCCAAGTAAATGCATAGGAAAGTGGGGAAGGGAAGGAAGCCAATAACACATGGGCTATCAGGTCAGTTAACACTATGGGCAGTGGAGATTCTGGTGGGGAACTCTGGGAGAGCATGTTAAACGTGCTTCAGAATTGTCCCAACCAATGGACAAGGAAGGAATTGTAATTCCGAAATCCCACCTGGCCTGTGCCATGCAAGCCATGAGCACTCTATGCAGAGAGTGGCAGGTGCTTCCAGAAGGATGCCATTGACACCCATGAGAAAGACGAGCACTGAGGGCTATGGACAGGCATCAGCAGTGTCTATCTGAGCCACCTTAAAGATGGACAAAGTGCCAAGGCGTCTACCGTAGTAGAGCTGGTGGAAGCCATCACCTGACTGCCCCGAAATATAATCACCCGATGGGTTCTTCCTGCCTGCTACACAGACAAAATCAATTCACTAAGACCATGGCACTGCCTTAAAAAAAAAAAAAGAAAAAAAGAATGTATGTCCTGGTGTGGCAGCTTATGCCTATAATCCCAGCATTTTGGGAGGCCAAGGTGGGGGAGGATTTCTTGAGCTCAGGAGTTCAAGATCCGCCTGGGCAGCACAGTGGGACCTCATCTCTACAAAAAAAAAAAAAAAAAAAAAAATAGCCAGGTGTGGTGGTGCACACCTGTAGTCTCAGCTACTTGGGAGGCTGAGGTGGGAGGATCACTTGAGCCCAGGAGATGGAGGCTGCAGTGAGCCATGATCACAGCACTGCACTCCAACCTAGATGACAAAGTGAGACCCTTTCTTAAAAAAAAAAAAAAAAAAAGTTTAATTGGTGAGTAGGAGATGAAGTTTTCAATCAAATTAGTCTGGAAGGCTTGGAGGTTAGGGTTTTTCAAGGATAGTTTGTTGGGCAGGGGGCTAGGGAATGGGGAATGTTGATTGGTTGGGGATGAAATCATAGGAGTGTGGGAATTGTTCCTTGTGCGTTCCTGGGTAGGGGTCACGGGACTCATTGAGTCATGGGTCATTGGTCTGGGTGGAGTCAGCCAGTTATCAGGAATGCAGAAGTCCAAAAAACATCTCAAGAGACCAGTCTTAGGTTCTACAGTAGTGATGTTATCTATAGGAGCAATCTGGGATGTTGCAAGACTTGTGACCACCAAAACAATGGCTGGTTATTGGTTAACTAAGCCTATGTCTTAGAGAATTCAGGCTCTCCTCTCAAAATATTAACCTTGTGGCCTTTCATTAGTTTTTCAAAGGCAGTTTAGTTTTGGGAAGGGCTATCAGCATCTTTTTTTTTTTTTTTTTTTTTTAAGATAGGGTCTAGCTTTGTTGCCCAGGCTGAAGTTCAGTGGCACAATCACTGCTCACTGTAGTCTCAACCTGCCATGCTCAAGCAATCCCCTACCTCAGTCTCCCAAAAAGCTGGGACTACAAGGGCATGCCACCACTCCCAGCTATTATATTTTCTTTTTCTTTTCTTTTTTTTTTTTTTAGAGAGAGACAGGATTTCCCTGTGTTGCTCAGGCTGGTCTCAAACTCCTGGGCTCAAGTAATCCTCACACCTCAGCTTACCAAAGTGCTGGGATTAGAGGCATGAGCCACCATGCCTGATCAAGCATCTTTGTTTTAAGATTAAACTATAAACTAAATTTCTCCCAAAGTTAGCTTGGCCTATGATCAGGAGTAATCAAGGACAGCTTGGAAGTTAGAAGCAAGATGGAGGCAACTCTGTCAGATTTCTCTCACTATTATCATTTTGCAAAGGTGCTTTCAATGATGGCTAGCTCAACGAGAGGTGTGCAGCAAGCACAAAGGTCCTGAGGGAGGAACGAGGGAAGCAGGTTGGGAAATGAGGTCAGAGAGAGGGTGGCAGCCCAGAGTATGCAGGTCTTCTAGGCCACAGTCAGAACTTTGGATTTTACTCTGAGTACACTGCGAAGCAGAGCAGCATAATCCAACCTGTTTTTAAGAGAATTCCTCCAGCCGCTGTGCTGAGGAAGGATGGTAAGGGGTGACCAGATGGGAGACTGCCACAATACTGCACACAACAGGTAACAGTGTTCCGGACCAGGATGGGGACTGTGGAGGCTGTAAGAAATGGGCAGTTTTGGCATATTTTGAAGGTCAAGCCACCAGGAACATGTACAGTGTGAACAAAGGGAAGCATCAAGGGTGCCTGGAAAATAGTTTGCCTACACTCCCGGAAGGGTAGACTTGCCATTAACTGAGATGAGAAAGACCAGGAAGAGGAGGTGTGGATGGGGAAGAGTCCGGAGCTTGCTTTGGACATGTGAAATGGGAGATGCTTCCTGGGCATCTGATTGGAGATGCCAAATAGGCAATTGGATAGATAGATGCGAATTTCAGGGCAGAGATCTGGGCTAGACTGTTCTATGCAGACCTAACCCCTCAAAAGTTCAAGGAAGCTGAAAGGCTGAAGAAAGAGGCTGACATAAGCAGTTTCTCAGAAAGAAACATTTAACAGGGGCCTTAAGAGCAGAAGCCATGTCTGTGTCTCGGGGGACAGTGAGATAAGATGGTGGATCCCTGTGCCATCACCCCCAGACCCAGGGCTTGTATGCCATAGGGAAGTAATGTGTAGGACAATTAAAGCCAAACCCGGCTTCCCCACCAGGGAAAGGCAAGAATGCTACGTGGACCTGCCTAAGGACAGGACCTATGGCCAAGCTCGATTTGACCTAAGGGTAGGATTTATGGTACTAGTAGATAAGGTGGAAATCTTAGAGGCGTTCCCAGAACAGAGGTTCATCAGAAGTCAACATGGCAGATTAGCACTCAAGATGGAGATGCTTTGGCCTCCACATGAACATATAAAGGCTTTGAGGGCAAAAATGAATAATAACCCCATTAAACTGGAGGGTACCTGTAACTCCTCTACTGATTATTGCTGGGCTCAGACAGTTGTTTTGGAAGTTGACAATGAATCCTTCTGACAACCCTGTAGGATTCCCTTCTTGGTCTTCAGACAACCCAGTAGACTCCCTTTAGTAGGGAAACATTTCCAACATTTATGTGGCTCCCAAATTCTCAGGGCATAGGGCTGGGCTTTCACTCGTGTCCAGGTCTCTCCTTTGCTCATCCCCATAGGCCTCTTCTCCCCAGGCTTGCCTCTTGGTAGCTGTCTCTTGGGTGATTGATGGCTCTGAGAGGTGTCTGTGAATCGCCCCTTTCTGTCCTTCCACTGATACCATTAGAGAATCAGCGCCCCTTTGGCTTCAGGCACTGGCTGTTGACATTAAAGCCAAGGATGCTGGGGGAGGCGAGTTGAGCAGACACTGTCCTTGTGCAATAAGGGCCCCAATGCACAGATCCGGTTACAATCTGGGATGCTCTGGCAGGGGTGGATTAGCCTCCCCTTCTGCTAGGTCCCTGGGAGGGAGGCTGAGGGGAAACCCACTGCCCCACAAATGAAATCCAGAGCATCTCCTGTGAAGGAGTGTTGTGTGGAGCTGAGCCCTTTTGGAGGCGCAGCCCCAGGCCGGTGGGGTGACACCACCAGCCCCGTGTGGACTGGACTAGGGGAGACCTCTGCAGGCCACCCTCCTAGCATCCGAAAGCAACATGTCTTTTCCAGCGGGTCGCCTGGACATGTTCTGAGGCATACTGGAAAAGGACCCAGATCTGCAACTTCTCTGATAGTTGGAACTGCTGAATTTTCATGTTTTATGTGAGATGTTCTCATCCAAGAAGTCCCGAGTTTCCTAATAGGAACATGGTGTGTCTGCCTGAAACATTTGGCCCTTGGAAACGCTCCACATCTCCAGCCAATAAACCGTGATCTAAAACAGCCTGGGCTGCTCACGGCTGCTTCCAGCAAGATGGAAAACAAGCGGTCGGATGACGGTGTCTGAGAAATGACGGTACCAAATATGTGCTGTGGAAACATCGCCCCCAAACGCCACAGAGACTGAGTCCTGCCATGCTGCTTTCCTTGACCTTTATATTGTAAACTGATTTATTAAAAGTCTATCTGGAGGGCTTTGGTTCTCCCTAAACCAATTTGACCCCATGCCTCCTGGCAGTTTTTGTCTTTATGAAAGTGTAAAATCCTTTCCTCTTTTGCTAAAAGTGTTTTAGGGTCCATGTATATTCTTTGCTTCAGGAGTACTCAAGTTAATCCCAGCACTTTAGGAGGCCAAGGTAGGAGCATTGCTTGAGCCCAGGAGTTCAAGACCAGCCTGGGCAATACAGTAAGATTTGGTCTTTATTTTTAAAAATAAATAAATTAATTAATTAAAATTTTAATTTCAAAATAAAAAATAAAATATAATAAAATTGGGTTTGGTAAAGAAACTCCATCTTGCTCACCCTCTTAAGATATATGGGGACAGGATGGTATAGTGGGACAAGGTGGGAGGTGGGAGGTAGGAGGTGGGGTCTCACATTGGTTGTGGGGCCCTGGGCAAATTTCTAACATCTCTGCAGCTCTATTTCCTCATTTGTAAGACCTGGGAGTGCAAATTCAAATGCCCCATGTAAGGGGTCTTGTGATTCCCTGAGTGGCAAGTCCCACACCGGACACTCACACAGCCTCCCCATCTCTGGTTCTCTGGCACAGATTACAGCTACGGACTTTCTAGTCCTAATGGTCTATGTTCCATACCCAGGATGGGAGGAACACCAGAAGCCAAGGCCTCCAAACACCTTCCAACACTCAGGCCCCGCACCCACTCCCTCCTGCCTCTGCCTCCAGGTGAGGCCTGGCTCTGAGGGAAATGGGAGATTTTATCATCTCTCTGAGACTCCTCAAGAGAAAATTCTTGCAATGCAAATGGACTTGGGGGAAGATGTGCCTTCATGGGAGGAAGCTCCATTCCATCAACACAGCTTCCATCCACAGAGCAAGCACAGGGGGCTGTGAGGGGGGTGCAGGCCAGGTTGGCCAGCAAAGAGAAATGACTACAGTGAAAAATGCCAGTGAGAGGGCTTCATTCACGGAAGACCTATTCATAAGGGCCCCCTGTGCAGCAGGCCCTGAGGATCCCAAAGTGGACAGAACAGACAGGAGTCCATCCGTGGAGCTTACGTTCTTGTGGAAGAGAGCGGGGCAGAGAACAAATACACAGAGAAACTCTGCATCAGATGGTGGTAAGGAGGGAAAATAAAGCAGGCAAGTGTCGGGGATGACAGGGAGGATTTCAACAGGAGGCTGAACTGGAGTCAAAGATAAAAGGAAGGGGGAACCGCTGAGCGCCTCTCCCTGCTTTGACCCAACGGTTGGGACAGCTGGGATGAAAATGGGGGTCTGTGTGGGGTGATGTGGACCCCCATTCTGGGACCACTGACCTTTCTTACAGTCTGTGAAAGAGTCACCATAGAGCTGAGCCCACCAGGGATGCCAGCTTACAGCCACATGCCACTCGGACCCAAGACTGGGCCTGGTCAGCATGTGGCAAAGTTGAATTTGAGCTCCTTCCACTGTGGACTGCCTGGGTTTCCCAGGCTGAGCACTCCGGCTTGCCTCGCACCGGACACTTCAGGCACCTACATTACTTGTAAGTTTTTGAGTTCTAACTCATGATGATGTTACAATAAGAAGTGGGAACCCCAGCCAGTCACTGTTTACAGTGGTCCCCACCTGACTTTCTGTGGTGCAGCTGTGTGAGAATCACCCAGGAAATGGGCTAAAAGTAGAGTCAAAGCATCCCCAGAGCCTGGCTCCGGTTCTAGCCTGGAGTAGAGATCCAGTGAATGACAGCAGCCATGCTCCAATTTGTCCACACCTCTCCGTATTCATGGCCCTGTGTCCCATCCCACGTGACTCTGGGCTTGTCCAAATGACAGGCTTTGACCTCCTGCAATAAACCCACAGAACTGTGAGCTAAATAAACGGCTGGTGTTTGAAGCTATTAAGTGTTTTCTTCTAGTTGTATATATTTAAGGTATACAACATAATGTTTTGACATACATCTACATAGTGAAATGATTCCCACAGTCAAGCAAATTAACAGATCCATCTCCTCACATCCTTTTCTTTGGTGGAGGAGGTGGGTGGTAAGAGCATCTAAAATCTACTTTCTTGGCAAATTAAGTCATCCAGTTTTGAAAGAGTTTGTTATGCAGGAAAAGCTAACTGATGTAAGACCAAGGTTTGATCATTTCTCTAAGCGCTCCAGGCACATGTGCTGATGCAGTCTGGTCTGGGACCCCGTTTACCTCCATCACCACCACCTCCCACTACCTTTCCTCCAGTGTCACTATGTGAACATGGCTGTGGCCTTGCTGAGGGAGTGGGACGTGGAGAAGGAGGCCTCCAGGGGGGCCTTCCACCCGAGACCCACTCCCTTTCAGTTCCCACAGAGAATGGGGTCTGCCTGGCAATGTTGGACCCCACCCCAGAATCTGATGGAAAAGTTTGGCATTTTCCAGGTTAATTCTAGAGACAGGTGATATTGGGGAACAGTCATGATAAATAACCACAGCCTAGTTCCACGTTGGATGTGGACAAATAGAAGATATAGAAATGGGACACACGGGTTTTCTGTCTCTTGGAAACCTGGGCCTGAGGGAGGATGAGTTGGACAGGACAGAGATACAACATTCCAGGGCCTTGAAGGAGAAGGTTGACCCTGGGCCCTCCCAAGCCAACAGCAGAGAGGAGCACGTGGGAGGGAGAGGGAGGCCTGGCAGAAGAGTGATGGTGACCCAGTGGGAAAAACATTGCTCTCACTTTTCACAACTGGAAATGAAACTCATCCAAAAATCCCAGGAAGAAACATGCCTTTTCAGCAACAGTCAAAATCATTCTCCTAGACAATGACCTGGTGTTGGAATAAGGATGTGGGGTTTTTGAATCCAGGGAAAGAGACAAAGCGGGCCTCCTAAGGGCATTGCCCAGTCCTGCCCTTAGGCCAGATCCGTCTCAGCACCAGGCAGCTGAGGACACTTGAGGAGAGGGCTGCCTCAGTTTCCTTCGGTGTTTTTCCCCAAGGTTCAGCCCTTGCTCTGGTCACAGAGCTCTTCTTACTAGCCACAAGACTCTAGCCAAAAATTGGCCTTTTCTCCTAGACTAAACGTTGCATGACAATCCCATAAGTCATCCACTTACCCACCAAAAAAAAAAAAAAAAGTTATTCGTCTGAGAAAATACAGCCCAGAAAATGGGCTACCTAAGCCAAATTATTTTAGAAACTGTCTTTGATCTGCAGGAGAGGGAGTGTGGAGGAACAACCACAGCTCTACCCGTGGAGTCCACAGAGGGGGCTGCTAGGCCAAGCTCTGTGACCTTGCAGAAGGCGTTTTCTGGCTGTGAAATGAGGGCCGAGCTCAATGAGAGCTGGAGTCCTGTCCACTTCTGCCCTCACATAGTGCAAGGATCCTGCTCAGAGTTCACCCTGGCATGACCAGCCTGGGTTTGGGAAAGGCTGTGCATTCACAGTACCAGGCAAGGAAGAGGTAAGTATCCTACATGCAGCTGGTTTCAGAGAAGAGATCCAAGAGAAACTGAGTCCTTGGGCGAAAGTTCTCCTCATCTGTACAGTGGGGATGCCTCCAGGACCTAGCTAGGAGGGTATTGGAGACGGAATGAGAGAATGTATGTGAACATTAGAGCACCGTGCCTGGCGGGAGAAAGCCTTCTGTGGTCAGCTGATGTTAAGATGGCCGCTGCGGCTCTTTACCGGGGGCTCACGTGCGGTGGGCATTCCCACCTGGGATACAGGTCACTGATGGTGGCCTCAGGGCCTTCAAGTGAGCAGCTGGTCCCCTCTCCTCTCTGACCCTCCCAAACTGGATTTTAGTTCTGTTCAACCAGTAGTTCCAAAGGATCTTCTACGCAGCAGGCCCGGGGGACAGGGGTATGCAGAGGAGCCAGGTAGGGTCTCTCTGCATAAGTGACTCAGTCCAGGGGGAGTCCCGGCAGCCGCTGCCTGCAGAAGCAGCCACATGCAGAGCCATGAGGCGGAGGTGCGTTAGCAGCCTACTCAAGCGCGCTCACAGCCTCACGACGACGTGTGGCTGCTCCAAACCAGCCTTCAGGTCTGATAATCCAGGGATGAGTGTTTACATTGAAGCTTGTAGCAGCTTAGCCCTCAGGCCTGATGAATCCAGTGCACACTAGCCCAGCCTCCCACTGCCAGCACCCCCATCTCTGTCTGAGGGTCTCCTCCGGTGCTAAAGTCACTTTAGAGGGAGAATAAGTCAATGTCCTTGGAGACCAGCTCTCAAAGAGTGGCTGATGGGACGTGGTGGGTAAATGCCCCAGCTCCCTCACTCCTCAGGTGGGGCAATCCTGATATATTCCACCCCGGTTTCCTGAGCTCCCAGCAGGACAGAGCCCCAGCTACCCACAGTAGTCACTCATCCCATAACGCACCTCAGCGGCCTTCCCTTTCCTGGTCACTGCCTCACTCTCCCACCATTTCCTTCACCTCCCAAATAAGCCACTTGACCTGCAGTCCTTGTCACAGCATCTGCTTCATGGAAAACCCAGCCTAATAAAAGCTTTTGCTTTTTTCCTCGCTGGCTCCACTTGGACCCTGGAACCCTTCTATTGGTATCATCTCCCACCTCCAGGGCCTGGCTCCTGCACTCCACATCCCCAAGCCCCAGATAAATCCTGCTGTGAATTAAACTCGCCTGATATGCAGCATATCACCTGCCTGACTGTTGGAGCTTCCGTTTCCAAGCCACTCCCGGGTTTGCCACACTCTCTGGGCCAGTGCTGTGGAGGCCAGACACACCTTAGGGTGGGCTTCTAGAACCAGCTTAGGACCCTTCGTGCCCAGTGTTAAGCCTTTGGCCCATCCCAGCACCATGAAACCCCTGCCTGCCCCTCCTGATCCTCAGCCAGCAGCCCTGGAGTGAGTCCTGGGCACCCTGGCACAGTTCACTGCTGCCATCTGGAACTCCAGCCACCAGGAATTTTACTCCAAGGCCTGGTCCCCATCCCCGCAGCTCCTGCCTGCCTGCCTCTCCTCACTGCACCTTCACTGTGCCACTGGCTTGAAGAGGACTCTTGCTTTTCTGACCCTTGAACTCTGGGAATCTGCTCTTTGAGTCTTGTGTCTTTGGCCATTTCAGAGCCAGCTCAGCTCTGTTCGTCCTGGTCCAGGTTGTGAGGACAGCAACGCAGCAGCTATTTCTGATCTGGTAGAGGACTTAGATAAGTGCATGGGCAATTACAACCCACTCTGATCAGTTCTCTGATGAGGAGAGTGCAGGGTGCTGCAGGAGCATGGGAGGAGCAGCTAGAGAGTGACGTCAAACCCCTGACTAAGGTCAGCCAGGAAGAGTGGGAGGGAGAAGCCAGCTCCTGGCTCAGGGAGCAGTGCGCACAAAGGCCAGAGGGAGATAAAACACTCTCCGGTGAACCCCATGTTACTGCTATGGGAATAAACACAGGAGCCTGACAATATTTAATGACATATTCTCCTCTCCACTGAAGCTATAATTTAAATACTTAAACTTGGGGATGGTTAGTTCACTGGTGAGCTTTGTTTGCTCACGGAATCCTACCTTTGAGTTCTTCCCTCTGTGTCACCCCATCTCTACAGGGGATAAACACCATTATCCACAGAACCATTTAGAAGATGTCAGCCAAGGTGCACACAGCTTAATTTAGCCCTCCATGTGTGGGCTGCAGCAAACTCGAGCTCCAGGGGATCATGGGATTTCATTGCTGAGTTGTTTGCTCTAGGTAAAAGGCAGAGTGCTTGAGTCAACAGATGACAAAACCAGCAGTGGGAAACCTCCACCTGATTGCCAGCCCTGCCAGCTAACCACCTCCTCGCCTGTGTAGTCATCACTGCAAAGACAGATGGCATGTGTAGAGAGATTCGAAAAAGAAGGCCAGGGGCCTCACCTGGTCCACCATCTCTGACAGTTCCAGCTCATCTTTTCATGGGACTGCCTCACAGAGCCGTGGCATAAGCCCCATTCCGCAGGTGTGGGGCCTGGAACGGACTCAGGTGCATCCTGGGTCTTGAAGAATTTCAGTCAGTTGTGTCTCTTCTTTGTTGTCATGTCTTCTCTGATCTCTGTTGAATGAATGGGGCTGGGGTAGAAGTAGGGAGTGTGTTTGTCAGAGGGAAATACAAAGAGGGCTGTCCTAATCTGGAGAGGTGGGCAACAAAAAGCAAGCAGGGTGGTGGGAGAGGACAGTGGTAGCACTGGACTCATCCACATTGGGTGGAATTGACAGAATTTAAGTGGGCACTGAGATTTGCAAGAGTATTTTCTTTTGTTTCCTTTTTTTTGTTTGTTTTTTTGAGACAGAGTCTTGAACTGTTGCCAGGCTGGAGTGCAGTGGCATGATCTCGGCTCACTGCAACCTCCACCCTCCGGGGTCAAGCGATTCTCCTTCCTTAGCCTCCCAAGTAGCTGGGATTACAAGTGCGTGCCACCACACCCAGCTAATTTTTGTATTTTTAGTACAGATGGGGTTTCACCATGTTGGCAAGGATGGTCTAGATCTCCTGACCTCGTGATCCACCTGCCTCAGCCTCCCAAAGTGCTGGGATTACAGGCGTGAGCCACCAGGCCCGGCTTTGCAACAGTATTTTCTATGCAAGTTTGACATTTGTGAAAAGGGAGAGTTTCTGTATTCCCACACACACACACACACACACACACACACACACACACACAGGTGATTCACTCTTTGCTTCTTCCTGTAATCCCTCCCACTCCCTGCAAACTCCCTTCCTTGTACCAGAGGAACTTACAGAGTCCCCAGGGCAGGCACCTCCTAAAGGGTACCTTCAAAGTTGTTGGAGAAAGAGATTGTAGAGATGCCTTATGCAGAAATGGTAAAAAGTAGACTGGATGTCAGTGGTCACGGTGAATCTGAATGCAGTGCTATTGGAAGGACAGGAAATGGCCTAGGGCAAGGGTTTTACAAACAACTGTTTTTACCTGAGCCTTTTTAAAACTGTCATTTATTCCATTAATCCTACTTCCTCTAGTTATCTCAGGGAACAAGCTGGGTCAGGTATTTCCACCCTATCAGCTTTGCCTATATCCCATTCCGACCCCATCTTTGGAAAAAGGCTGAACCCTTTGACAGTCCCTGATTTCATATTTTCAAAACGGCCTGTTTTTGTGGCTCTGCCTTCCACTGTGCCTCCAAATGCCTCACAGCGTTTTGTCCTTGAGCCCACTGGAGGGACCCCGCCCAACACATACTTCACACTCCTTGTAAGAGAGTGTCATAGGGTGCTATAGGGTGAGGAAGATGGGCCTTTGGGTTTAGCACTGAGACAGAGCACCAATGCTGTGTGTCCACTCGCCAAGGAAGGGGCACCACACCTGTGGAGAGGGCAGAGAGGCAGGGGGCACCTTGGGGTGAGAAATGAGGCCAGTCTCAGGCCTTGCTGCCTCTGACAGCAAAGGGCAACAGCAGCCTTCTAGGAAATGGGACACTGTTTTCCCCGGGCTGGCCACAGCCAGTGTGTGTGCCAACAATTTAACTTCTCACATTGCTCAAAAACCCTGTGTGTGTGTTTCAACACATGCACTGACCTATCTGTTAATAAGTAAGTTCACATTAGAACTAGAAGACCATGGAGGACATGGGTCAGTAAACTACAGTACATTAGCCAAATCCATCCAGTTGCGGCTTTTTCGCAGCCAGCAAACTAAGGATGATTTTTACATTTTTATTTTATTTTAGTTTTTATAATTTTTTTTTTCTTTTATTGAGATGGGCATCTCACTATGTCACCCAGGCTGGTCTCGTACTCCTAGGTTCAAGCGATCCTCCCACCTCAGCTTCCTAAAGTGTTGGGATTACAGGCATGAGCCACCACACCCAGCTTATCTTCACATTTCACATTTTTTAATAGTTACATTTTAAATATTCTCTATACATAATTTCCTCCATTTTAACTCTTGTCCAGCAAGGCCTGGGATATTTACTTTTTGGATCTTTAAGAAAACATTTATCAACCCACAGTTACAATCCCTATTCACCATCCATGGCCCACATTCACAAGACAACATTCACAGTCCATAGCTGTGACTCTCAACTGAACCAAAGTAACAGAAGGAGAAGATGTGAATATCACAATCTTCGGCCGAGAATTGGGATGTACTTGTGTAGTTGGGAAAGCATATTCTACCTCCATAAAACAGGAATTTCAGTTGTAAATTTCACCTAGAGAAATGCTGCTGCATGTGTAGGGAAGGTCATAGCCACGGGGTACTAACAACAACAAAAAAAGGGAAATTGAAAACTAGGTTGTGATATATTAGTAGGATGGAAATCTACACAACAGTAAAAGGTTAAAAAAATTACCAAGACCTAGACACATACCATGATGAGTAGATCTCAAAAATGTTGATTAGAAAAAAGCAAATTGCAGAATGAGCTGTATACTCTGAGACTGATTGCATAAATTTACAAACAAAAGTTCAAAATAAGACTTTGTTTTTAGGAGTGTTTGTGTCTGTGTGTGTGTGTGCACATATGTGTGTGTGAAAAAATGTCAACAAATAGACTGGAAGAATGAATGTACAGGATACTTTTATATTGTTCCCTCCATAGGGAGAAAGGAGAGAGAAGGAAAGAAAGAGGGAAGAAAAAGGAGGGAGGACAAAATGAGACAGAGATGAAATGGTGGTAGCCAAAGAGAACTTCAAATGTATCAATAATATTTTATCCTTACACAGAAACACACACACACACACACACAAATGAAAGTTTAAAAAGTGCAAATACGGGGAGGGGAACATGACACACCAGGGTCTGTCAGGGGTGACAGGGGGTGCAGGGCAAGGGGAGGGAGAGCATTAGGACAAATACCTAATGCATGCAAAGCTTAAAACCTAGATTCCGGGTTGATGGGCGCAGCAAACCACCATGGCACGTGTATACCTATGTAATAAACCTGCATGTTCTGCACATGTATCCCAGAACTTAAAGTAAAATTTAAAAAATAAAAAATAAAAAAACAAAGTAAATAAACTAAAAGTTGCACAAAGATTCTACAGAGGAACCCTTGAAAGTTCAGACAACCAGGTCCCCTGTGTTGTTTTAAGTGTGGGGTAGTACAGTAGAAATTAAAAGTAAAGATTCTGTATGTATCTGAGTTCAAATCCCAGTGCACCTACTTACCAACTGTGTGACTCTAGGCAAACTGCATGACCTCTGTGGAACTCAGTTTCTTATCTGCCAAGTGGAGATTATAATAATAGTCTCTCTGTTACCAGCATAAGATCAACTGAATTCATTTCTATGAACTGTTTAAAACTCAGAGTAGGCATCAATAAATGTGTATGATTAATATGATTATATAGTTATCAAAAAAGTTTTAGTTATCAAAGTTATCTGAAACTTCCCAGATTAGCACCTTCCAGAGTCCTGAAAACATCCTTCATACTAAAAAAAAAAAGTGCAAATACAAATTCTGAATAATTCAAAACTGGGTACCTGCTTTATTAGTCTTGTCTCCAAATCAACAGAGCATATTCTAAAATTCCCATCGTTTTGATTTAATCTTTCCCATTACCATTAATTCATTTCAAAATTCTCAGTAACTAAAAAAAAGTGAGGTTTTTAGTCTAATCTAAAGGAGCATGGATATTTAAAAGTTTGAGAAACACTGGTCCGAAACAGTGGTTTTCAATTCTCAAATCAACTTAAGTATGATTTACATAAAACACACTTAACCCATCTTAACATATAGCTCGACGAGTTTTGACAAAAATTCATACTTCTATAACAACCACCATATTCAAGGTGCAGAATACCCCCGCCCCCAAAAAATCTCTCACCTCTTTGAAGCCCGTGCTCCTACTCCCTTCTCCCAGGCAACCACTGACCTGATTTCTGAGTGGATTTTTTTTTTCACAAAACCTTTTCTTCAAACAGACATTTGAGGGGAACCCAAGAAATAAGCTATGTGAAGTCTGCGCTTGTCCTGGATGAAGTGGGGCAGATCTAGAAACCCTGTTTGAAAACCATAGAAGCTCAGCAGGTATTTCCTTCTTCCCAAACCTGAGCACACAGAACATTTCTCCTAACCCCACATAACAGCAGTTTCCTTTCATTGCCTCTTGAGTGAGAAAATGCATATGTGCAGATAGAATCCACAACCCCAGGAACTACTGGCACACCATGGTCTGAGGGCCATCCATTCCAAGAGAATTTAGTCCAACCTCTAATTCTACAGACAAGAAAACTGCGAGCCAGGGTTCTGGAGACCTGCTTAAACTGGAGAAGAGGGATCTGCCACAAGCTGAAAGGTACATCTGACCTGGTTCATGCCCTCATGGAGCTGGTGGTTCTGATAACGTAACTGATCTCCCCCTCTACCACACTGCCCTTAGATGGCAAATTAGATGTGTCCACTGTCTCTCCCAGGCAAGTGTTGCTGGGTTAGGGTGGGGGGTGGCAGTATCCCAGAATGTCAGGCACAGAAGTGGAGTCGTACCTTGTTTTCCCCAAGACTGTGGTGCTTACAGTTGAGGGATAAATCCAGGTGGTGGCTTCTCCACAAATCAGAAAGGTGGCCAAAGAATTGTCCAAATGATGGGGATTAGTCAAAAGGGACAAGTTATGGTGCAAACTCAACCACCAGGGCCTGTCCCAGTTTCCTGCTTTTCATAGACATTCAGATAAGAGTTCCCCCACTTCTGCTTAGGATGTAGAAAGCCACAAGAGAATACTCCCCATGACACCAATGAGGAAAAACCAGGAAATCTACAAAATCCAACATTTTTGAGCCCGTCAGTGTTGAGGTCACAAGGCAACCAAATGAACTAAATTCTAAAGGGTGAAAAGCCCTTCTGAGGAGAGATGGGGCACACCACGTGTTTCACCTTTGTCAGAGCACAGGAAGAAGAAGCACCCACCACAAAAGTAGACAAGAAGATATCATTTAAAATATTAATGAAACATCATGTCTGGGCCAGCATATCAGTTTGCACTTATGGGATCCCTGGATACCAGGAGGGTTCACAGTCACTCACACATTCTTTGCCATGGGCCCTCACCAGGAACTCATGAGAAAAGAGACTGGAACAACATCCCTAGAGTGGTGCAGGCGTGCAGGTGGTGCCACTGAAATACAGGTACACATCCTGCCCTCTTCCCAGACCCTATGCATTCAGATGAAGCAACAGCTTTAAGCTGCTAGATTAGGGGAAGAAAATGTTCTTGAGCTCAGAATCCTGCACCCAGCACCAAGACAAAGCAGAGGTTTGCTACTGCTGGGTAAGGGGCAGGAAACTCTTTCCCAACCAAGACACAACACAGAGACAAAACAGAGTTTGGTTTCCGTGGCGGGAGCGGGGATACACTGATAAAACTCTATCCTCAAGACTCAGGTACAGAATCCCTACCTAAGTCTGAGGCTAGACAAGGAAAGGTGAGACGCTTTCTACCCCCAGTCTCTACCATGAATACCAAGTAAAAAGCAACAGAGACTATTAATGGGGAGGATCAAAACCTTGGAGAAATTAGCCACACAGGTACTGTTGTTAAGAGCTGTGTATAAATCAGGAAAACTGAAACAACCCCTCTCACTCCAATCTCCACACGAACAAAAGTCCACTGATAGAGGTATATGAAGACGGTGATGTACTGAAGGAAGTGATAGCAACAACAAAATCAAAATCCAGCCTAATTGCTGACTAGATTGATTGAACCATCCATGCTGACAGCCTGACAGAAGAGGCATGCTCATTTCTTGTGTAAATACTATTTATTTCAGTCTCTACTGTTTTTCTACAATCAATGTCTGGCATGCAATTAAAAATTTTAAGACACAAAAAAGCAAGAAAGAACAACACATTGTAGAAAGATATAACAGTCAAAAGAACTAGACTTAGAGATAACTTACACGTTAGAACTACCAGACATAGACTTAAAATAACTATGATTAAGATGTTAGAAATCTAATGGAAAAAGTTAACAACATGCACCAGCAGACAGATAGGGAATTTCAGCAGAGTCAAAACAAGAGTCAGATGTAAATGCAAGACACAATTTCAGAGATAAATTCCTTCTATGGTCTTATTAGCAGACTAGACCCAACTAAGCAAGGATCCAGTGATCTGAAGATAGGTCAATAAAAACCATAATACTGAAACACAAAAGGGAAAAAAAAAGGTATGCAAAATCTGTGGGACAATATCAAGTTGTCTTATATACATGTAATTTAAGTCTTAAGAGGAGAAAAGAGAGAGAATTAGACAGAAGAAGTACATTGAAGAGATCATAGCCAATAATTTTCTAAAATTAATGAAAGACTATAAACTACAGATGTGAGAGGCTCTGTGTACCCCAATCAGGATAAAGTTAGACAGACATAGATAAGCAAAATAAGCCAATAGTGGAGATACACTAGCATCATGAAAAATATCCAACACATCCAAAAGAAGGCAAGAAAATGAAAAAAATATCAAAACAAAACAAAGAACAAATAGGACAGATAGAAAATAACTAGAAAGGCGATAGATTTAAGTCAATAATACCAATAATTACATTAAATTTGTCTAAATCGTTTAAAACATCCCAAGTGAAATACAGAGATTGTCAAATTGGCATGCTTTCAACAGGAAATCCACGTTAATATAAAGACAAAATAGATCACCAATAAAAGCATGGGAAAAATGTACACCATACAAACACTAACCAAAAGAAAGCTAGAATGCTGTATCAGCATCAGACAAGGAATAAGACCTCCTAGATTTCAGAACAAGGACAACTGCCAGGGATAAAGAGTATCCCTATGTAATGATACAGAGAACAATTCACCAAGAAGATATAACAATACTAAGTGCGTAGGTGCCTAACAACATAACTTCAAAATGTATCAAACAGAAGTTGGTAAAAGGGAATGGAGAATAGACAAATCCACAAGTATAGTTTTGGAGAAACTATCTCTTCTCTCTCAGTAATCAACAGAGCAAGTAAACAGAAAAGCAGTTAGGGATATGGGAGATAAGTACAATACTTTGAGCCAAGTTAACCTTATTTAACTTTAAAGAACCTCCACTGTCCAGATCGAGACCATCCTGGCTAACACGGTGAAACCCCATCTCTACTAAAAATACAAAAAAATTAGCCGGGCATTGTAGGGGGCACCTGTAGTCCCAGCTACTTAGGAGGCTGAGGCAGGAGAATGGTGTGAACATGGGAGGCAGAGCTTGCAGTGAGCCGAGATCGTGCCACTGCACTCCAGCCTGGGCGACAGAGCGAGACTCTGTCTCAAAAAAAAAAAAAAAAGAAGAACCTCCACTATCCAACAACAGCAGAATACACATTATTTTCAAGTACAAATGAAACATTCACCAAAAATAACCATATTCTGGGCCATAAACAAATCACAGCAAATTTAAAATCATTCAATTCATATAAAATATGCATATAAAATATGTACTCTACATACAAAATATACCCTCTATCCAATGGAATTAAACTCAAAATTTATAACAAAGAAATCTTGAAAATCTTTAAGTATTTGAAAATTAAAGAATAATTGTTGAAATACAGGGAGAAAAAGAGGGAGAGGGAGGAAGGAAGGAGAGGGAAATTGAAGAAATGGAAGGCAGAGGGAGGACAAATGGAAGAGAAAGAGAAAGATAAGAGAGCAAACAAGTGTGTGTATGAAAGAAGGAAGTAGAGAGGGAGGGAAAAAAAAGAGTAGGCATGACCTGGAATATTTTTTAACCCAAAGAAGGGGCCATGGGTAGCTTTTTGGTCTCAGATGAGAAACTACCTTAAGTTGGTCAAAGAAGAACCAGGAGGAAACAATAGTGATGAGTCTTCTGTGTGGTAACAATTCTGTCCTAAACATTGCAGAATTAATCAAGCCCAGCGCCTAACCCATTGCTCCTGTTCCCTTTCATAGAGTAGGTCCTAGGGACCCATGCCTCCTTATGGTTGAAGACATCATCAGAGGTTTTCCCCACTTGAAAGTAAAAGATGCTCTACATCCTGTCTGCTCAGCCCAGTTCTGACTCCAGCCAGAGTGGTGGACATTTCCTTAGGAGCTCAGACTCACCCAGCACTGATAGCTTCTCTCCTCAAGCACATGCACATGCCCCCTGTTCTTCTGCTCTCTCTCCCCAGTGTCTGCTTCTACAGTACACCAGACCCTTTCAGGTCCAGCAGCAGAGCAGCCAGATGAGAGGGAGGCCAGCATCCGGGGGGCTACCACAACCAGCTGAGGAGCCAGGCCCATGGATAAGTGTCCCAGCCTCTCATCCTGCTTCTCAGAGGTCTGAGCAAAATCAAGTCGAGCTGCTCAAAGCAACACGTTCTCAACTTGATTCTTTTTTCTTCTCTGTCTCATTCTGCCTGCTCTTCCTACCTGACTCCTGGGTTCACCCCCTAGAAAACTACTTGCACTCATCTTTCTATTCTCAGGTTCTACTTTTGGAGGGAAACTCAAACTAAGACAGATTCCATTACTGAAGGCTCAGGATCTCAGAATTGTCTGGCTTTGTTGACCCAGAAAGAGTCATTCCAATTGCTCCTGAGCCCCCATCATGGAACTACACACTGGGAAGAATCATTCAAGTCAGTCATTCTTAAAAGATGAACCAACCAGCTAGGCATGGTGGCCCACGCCTGTAATCCCAACACTTTGAGAGGCCAAGGCAGACAGATCACTTGAGACCAGGAGTTTGAGACCAGCTTGGCCAACATGGCAAAACCATCTGTACTGAAAATACAAAAATAAGCTGGGCATGGTAGTGCACGCCTGTAGACCCAGCTACTCAGGAGGCTGAGGTGGGAGAATACCTTGAATCCAGGAGGCCAAGGTTGTGGTGAGCTGTGATCGCACCACTGCACTCCAGCCTGGGTGATAGAGTGAGACTCTGTCTCCAAAAAAAAAAAAAAAGAGATGAACCAACCACTCATTGCAGGGAGAGGGAAGAGGCAGAGTGAAGACTGCCCTTACAGGGACCAGTTACTGCTTTTGCATTTTCTCCAGTAACATTAATTCCAGAGGAGCCAAGAACATGTGGTCAGACAGCCAACTGTCCCTGAGTTATCTAATTCCCAGGCCTTCATCAAGCACCTATAAATATACATACACAGTGCAGGCCTAAAAAGAGAAATCAAATTATGACAAATTTATGACATTTTGGACTTAGATTGTCCTTAGCCAATCTTTCTATGCTTCTACGAGGAGACAGTCAGAGCCATGTGCTACAGAGCCTAATGACCCCGATGACTAAAAGCAGGCAAGGAGTATGACAAGCCCAGACTTGGAGCAGTTCCCCAAGAAGCATGGCCAGCCAAGGTCTCCTTGCCTCCCTGTCCACCCTGACCTCTGCAGTGAGTAACCTCTTCTCCCTCCAGCTCAGCCACCAATCCATCAAAAGAGAAAAGACATCCCTCTCCCTTTTAGCAGTAAAACATCCTCAAAGCAGTGAAGTTAGAGCTGTTCAGAGGCTCCTGGAGGGATGCCCAAGGAAACTGTCAGTGGGACAGTGTGGAGCTCTTTAACTCCTTCGACCCAAGTCTCAACTTTATGGAGAGCCTCTTGTGTGCAAATAAGACACCAAGCAGGACACAGAGATGGGGAAAACACCTTGCCCACCTGCAACAAGATTGTGGAGGGAAACGCAAACTAAGAGAGATTCCAGGTAGAATGGCAACAAACAGCCCAGGAAGATGAGACTCTTGGACTTTCACAAGAAGTGCTTCCTGTTAGCAGCTCCTTTTACAGTTCGTGATACAGCAGAGGATAGAAATGTGACAAGTGCTCCAGTTTGTGTCTGTACACCCAATTTCCAAGTGGAAAACTGAGTTAACGGCCGGGCACGGTGGCTCACGCCTGTAATCCCAGCACTTTGGGAGGCCGAGGCGGGCGGATCACAAGGTCAGGAGATCGAGACCACGGTGAAACCCCGTCTCTACTAAAAATACAAAAAATTAGCCGGGCGCGGTGGCGGGCGCCTGTAGTCCCTGCTACTCAGGAGGCTGAGGCAGGAGAATGGCGTAAACCCAGGAGGCGGAGCTTGCAGTGAGCCAAGATCGCGCCACTGCACTCCAGCCTGGGCGACAGAGCGAGACTCCGTCTCAAAAAACAAAAAACAAAAAAAAAAAAAAAAAAAACTGAGTTAACAAGATGCTGAGGGATTTACAGCCCAGTGAGAAATTTAACAAAGTTCCGAATAGGGAAAGGGAGTCCCCGGAGCTCTGCCTACTAAGGAAGTAGCCCCTATAAGGCCAGGCCAGGCCTGCATCTGTGTCTTCTGCTGTAGGCACTTACGTTGGCCTAGGGGCACCCAAGGAGAAACTCACTCAGCATACATTTGTTTGCTAAGGCTGTGTGTGCACACCTAACCCTAGTCATGACATCACCCTTAGAAGCCACGGAATTCTTCTTTTAATAGCATCTGAAGCTGAACCTCAGAGAGATGCTCTGATTCAAGATGGGATAAGACATAGAGCCTCTCCACCAGCCTTGAGGATAGACCTCAAAGCACCCCAAAATATTTAGAGCTATTCATCTGGCCTTTTTTTAGTCTTAATTTATTTCCAAATTCCAAGATTCTTAGCACATTTCCATGCAAGGCAAGGAAAGATGGCTGCAAATTCTTCAACATTCTCCCATCAGGAGGGGGAGTTTGAGTCTCCACCCTTAAATCTGGGCTGGCCTTAGTGACTTGCTTGTCCAAAACAATGTGGCAAAATTGTTCTGAGATTTCTGAGGCTAGGTCATCAGAAATCTTGCAAGAAGTGTCAGCCCGGCTTCTGCCTGGGTCACTGGGAACCCTCAGCCTTAGGACACTCCCACTCAGAACACAGCCATCTCATTGCGAGAGGCCCAAGCCACACACAGAGGCCACACACCAGTGCTCTGGTGACAGCCCTAGCCAACAGCCCTTATTACTGCCAGCTGTGTAGATGAGATACCAGGTACTCAGCCCAGTCAGGCTCCCAAATAACTCCAGCCCTACAGCTGCATAGAAGACCCTGAGTGAAACCTACCTGGATAAGCCCATACAACCTACAAAAGCATGAGAAATAATAAAAAAAAAAATTACTGTCTTAAGCCATTAAGTTTGGGTGTCATTTCTGCCCAGCAAATAGATAACAAGAGCAATTGTATGGGAGAGGTTGGTGAAAGCCAAGTCCCCTGCCCACAGTAAGGGGCAGGTTCCCCTAATCGCATTGTGAGAGGCCCTTTCCTTATGGCTCTTCACTTCTCCTGTTCCAAACTCCCACAAAATGCAACAACTGGACATCAGAGTCAACAGGAGCTGGGCTGACTCTCAAATCTACATGCTTCATCGTGCAAAGAATGTGAAGCTCAAAGAGATAAGGGTAAGTTGGGGACAGTGCCAGGGCTGCAGGCTGGCTCTCAACTTTCAGTCCTGTGCTCCCACTGTGGCACTATGCCACTCACCATCTGCCCTGGAGCGGGGCAGGTAAGTCTTCAACACACCTAACTCGTTTCCTGGCAGTTACTCTGAGAACCACAGCAACACAGCTTGAATGTGAACTCTGAATAATCTGCTCTCCACAACCTCACTGCATTGCCTAAAAGGGCAGACTGCCAAATGATGCCCCTTAAAATTACTCATTTACCTGTTTTGAGCATCTGTTGCGTGCCAGGACATGAGCTGGCCATAGATGTAAGGAACACACGCATGAATAATGTAGAATCACTTCCCTGAAGCTATTGGGCTAGGCCAGGTCATAGACACAATCTGCTACAGTGCATTGAAATGAGTACTCTAACAGCATTATTATGGGGACAGCAAGGGGCCGCTTTTGGGAGAGCAAAGTAAGGCTTCAGAGTGGTGGCATTTGAGCAGGCTTTCAAGAATGAGCAGGAATTGACGAGGCAGGAAGCAGACATGAGATAAGAGTCCAGGCGGAGAGAAAGAGAAGGCAAAGGTTTAGAGTGGTCAAAGACCAAAGCCTGCTTCAGTCCTTCAAGTATTCTGAATGTCAAATGAGTCAGAGTCATGACAGAATGAGACAGGAATGATAGACTGAAGTTGAGCAAGGTGGGCTTACATGCAGGGCAGGGTAAACATTTGGGAGTTAATCCTGTGGAATAAATTGGACATCATATACCAGTAACAGGATAGATCTGTTTCACAACGGTGACTTTGGCAGTGGAGAGAGTAAATTACGACTGTATATTAGTCAGATTTGCTAAGTAACAAACATGTTAAAAACAATGATAAGCATTTATTTTTCATTCTTGCACCTGCATTTGGGCTAAGTTTGGCTGACCTGGGCTGATACTGGGTGGGCTTGGCTCTGGACAACAAGTGGGGTGCGGGTCTGCTTCACACATCTCTCATACTTCTTGCACCAAAAACTGTCTAGGGCATTTTCGTGCTGGCAGCCATGTAAGAGGGCAAGCCCAACTGTGCGAGCACACTTCAAGCCTCTGCTCAGATCACACTTGTGAACATTTCAATCTGACAAATCAAGTCACATTAGCAAGCCCCAGGCCAAGGACCATTCATCATAAGGTCATGGCAACAGGATGGATGAACAATTCTCTTACAGAGGGGTGAAGAATTGGTACCAATAATCCAAACTACAACCCAGGAAACACAGAACGAAGACTCATGAGGAAGACCCTTGCACAGGTCCAGACAGGAGGTGATGAGCATCAGAACAGAGCAGTGGCAGAAGGAAAGATAACAGGAATGAGAATCTACAGGAGTAGGAGAGAAAGCAGGCAGGACCATCCCTGTGACTTCTAGCTCAGCAACCAGGCAGTACGGTAATCAGGTGGGTGAGGTTAGGAAGCCAGGAAAAGCTCAGCTTGGAATGTGGTTAATAAGGAGTTCTAGATGCAACCTAGTTGATCATTGGAGTCGGCAAGTAAGTTCAAGAATTAGCTGAAAATTCACGTGGGGGCTTAACTGGGCTGGAGGCAGATCTCACAAGGCAACTAGACTTGCCGTGTAAAATGTGGTAATTTGAATCTGCATTTTAAAAAGGTTCTCAGGTGATTTCTGTGCACAATAAAGTTGATTTGAGAATAGGCCTGGGTTCAAAGCCTGGCTCTGCGACTTGCTAGTTATAACCACAAGGAAATGAGTTACGGTAAGAACCAGTGAGCTTGGAAGAAGATCCCAAGCCTTAGGAGAGAAGGCAGTCCCAGTCACCTTGATTTCAGCCTGAAAGACCCAGAGCAGAAGACCTGGATTACCTATACCCAGACTCCTGAACCACAGAGACTGTGACACAATGAATGTATGTTGTCCTAAACTGCTAAATGTATAGTGATTTGTCACACAGCAATGAAGAACTATTACAGATCCTGATCCCAGAGGTTGGCAGTGTACAGCAGATATAAAGTTGTGGTATACAGTTGTGGTGTAAAGCCACTGAGAACCTAGGTTCCTTAGCTCTCTCTGTTCCTCCTTTCTTATCATATGACTTCCCTCTTCATACAGCTTACCCAAATGGGCCAAGATGGCTGCTGAATCTCCAGCCATTCTAGCTACATTCCAGGCACAGAAAAGATGAAGAAGGGAAAGGTCAGAGAGGCATCCCTGTCAGTCTTTCTCTCAATTTAAGAAAATATTCTAGAAGTCCTATTTCACAGTTACTGCTTATATCTTATTAGCTGGAACTTATTCACATGGTCATACCCAGCTGATAGGAGACTAGAAAAAGTAGCTGGGTACAACTGCTGCTCTTAAAAAGAAGCAACATACTTGGAAGACTGAGGCAGGAAGATCACTGGAGCTCAGGAGGTCAAGGCTGCAGTGAGCCATTATTACACCACTGCACTCTAGACTGAATGATAGAGCAAGACTCAGTTTCATTATTCTGAGATATGTTCCATCAATACCTAGTTTATTGAGAGTTTTTAGCATGAACTGATGTTGAATTTTGTCAAAGGCCTTTTCTGCATCTATTGAGATAATCATGTGGTTTTTGTCATTGATTCTGTTTATGTGATGGATTATGTTTGTTACTTTGCATATGTTGAACTAGCCTTGCAACCCAGGGATGAAGTGGACTTGATGGTGGTGGATAAGTTTTTTGATGAGCTGCTGGATTCGGTTTGCCAATATTTTATTAAGGGTTTTCGCATCAATGTTCATCAGGGATATCAGGGATATTGGCCTGCAGTTTTCTTTTTTTGTTGTGTCTCTGCCAGGTTTTGGTATCAGGATGATGCTAGCCTCATAAAAGGAGTTACGGAGGAGTCCCTCCTTTTCAATTGTTTGGAATAGTTTCAATTGTTTGGAACTATTCCAAAGTTCCTTCTGGTAGAATTCAGCTGTGAATCTGTCTGGTCCTAGGCTTTTTTTTGGTTGGTAGGCTATTAATTACTGCCTCAGTTTCAGAATTTGATGTTAGTCTATTCAGGGATTCGACTTCTTCCTGTTTTAGTCTTAGGAAGATGTATGTGTCCAGGAATTTATCTATTTTTTCTAGATTTTCTAATTTATTTGCAAACAGGTGTTTATAGTATTCTCTGATGGTAGTTTGTATTTCTGTGGGATCAGTGGTGATATCCCCTTTATCATTTTCTATTGTGTCTATTTGATGCTTCTCTCTTTTCTTCTTTATTAGTCTAGCTAGTGGTCTATTTTATTAATTTTTTCAAAAAACCAGCTCCTGGATTTATTGCTTTTGAAGGGTTTTTCATGTCTCTATCTCCTTCAGATCTGCTCTGATCTTAGTTATTTCTTATCTTCTGCTAGTTTTTGGATTTGTTTGCTCTTGCTTCTCTAGTTCTTTTAATTCTCATATCCAGGTATCGATCTGAGATCTTTTTAGCTTTCTGATGTGGGCATTTAGTGCTATAAATTTTCTTCTTAATACTGCTTTAGCTGTGTCCCAGAGATTCTGCAATCCTTCCAGAGGCTTTAGAGCAAATCCATTTTCTTGCCTTTTAGCTTCTAAAGGCTGTCTTCATTCCTTGGATGATAGCCCCAATATCTTGCTTCTATTACATCTCTAAATCCTAACTCTGTCTCCTTCTTGTAATTACATTGGGTCCACTCAGATAATCAAGGATAGTCTCTCCAACTCAAAATCCTTCACTTATCTGAAAAGTGAAATCCATCACATCTGAAAATGTCCTTTTCCCACGTAAAGTAATACATTCATAGGTCCCATGTAAAGTAATATATTTATAGGTTCATAGTAATATATTCATTAGGACACGCACATTTTTGGAGGAGTCATTCAGCCAACGAAAATATTGTAATGGTGAATACATGGCACTGTGCATTTGCTAAAACCCATAGAACTTTATGGCACAATGAATGACCCTTAATGTATGCAATGTAAAAAAAAAAATCATTTAGGATGTCAGGAGATCCCAGGATGGAATGCAAAATGTGATAAAACAATCTAACTGTATTAAAAATGTATGCAATAACCTGAATGAAGAAGTTGGAGAAAACAGGTGTTTACCTAAGTAGCTTTAGAAATAAAGAGGAAACCAAGGAACCTTGGAAAAAAGACTGGGACATGAAAGATATGAGAGGAACCTAACCTGGAGTATCCGTACCACCAGAAATAAGAAGTGCTCAAAAAACCTCCACAACGGTAGGCTTATGTCAAAGAGACATAAGAGGCAGCTGAAAGAGCTCCAAATGACCAAAGCTGGAACAATTTGAACAACAAAATAAACTAGCACTGAATTATAACTCAAAGTATAAAATAGGCGGGGCACCACCAGTGGCTCATGCCTGTAATCCCAGCACTTTGGGATGCCAAGGTGGGAAGATCACTTGAGTCCAGGAATTGAAGACCAGCCTGGGCAACATAGGGAGACCCTATCTCTATAAAAAATCAAAAAAATAGCTGGGTGTGTTGGTGTGTGCCTGTATTTCCAGCTACTTGGGAGGCTGAGGTGGGAGAATTGCCGGAGCCCCGGAGGTCAAGGCTGCAGTGAGTTATGATCACACCACTGCACCCCAATCTGGGAGACAGATCAAAACTCTGTCAAAAACAATACAAAGTATAAAATAAATATCTATGAGTCCATAATAACACACATAAATGTTTGAATAACTCAAAATAAGGATAGAAGAGGCAAAGCTTCATGCAGAAGAATTCCAAATGATTTGTGTAGATACTCCACCCTCAAGGAGACGGAGCAAAACTTGCCACTCCTTTAGTGGGTGCTGCTGCTGATAAGTTCCTTTCTAAGAGGAAAGAGGAATAACTTCACAGTGGAGAGAGCCAACAAAGACTACTTCAGCCAGGTGATGAAGGTTGATGTCAGCAGTGATAGGTAATTTTGATAGTGCGAACCCTTGATTTGAGGGTGAGGAAAATGTCACGTGACCTCTGTGGTCTTCCTCCAAAAAACACACCACTGCAGTCTAATCATGAGGAATAAGAAATTGGATAAATCTCATTAGAGGGGCATTCTACAAAATACTGACTAATACTCCTCAACACTGCCAAGGTTGTCGAAAACAAGAAAAGTCTGGGAAATTATCTCAGCTGACAGAAGCTGATATGCCTGCTAAATTCAATGTAGTATCCTGGTGGGATCCTGGAACAGAACAAGGACTTTAGGTTAAAACTAAGAAAATCTTAATAATGCATAGACTTCAGGTAACAACAATGCATAAGTATTGGTCCATTATCATAACAAACATACTATATTAAATATTATTAAAGGGAAAACTGGGTTTGGAGTATATGGAAACCCTCTCCTACCTTTGCACTTTCCCTGTAAATTTAAAGCCATTATAAAATAAAAAGTTCATTTCAAAGAATACTAATAGGGAGATATTAAAGTGTTTAGCCTGGGGAAGACCGTTGACAGTCCTAGGGTTTGTGAAGACAGTGCTGTTGGGTTGAAAGAGGAAATGGCTGGAGTCCAAGATGGGGATGGCTTAGACAACGGTCTGTGAGAACAATCAGGAGATTCTAAATCCCTGGGTTTTACCAGTTTACCTCATTTAAAAAACCACATTACCCATGGTGGCAGGCGCCTGTAATCCCAGCTACTTGGGAGGCTGAGGCAGGAGAATTGTTTGAACCCGAGAGGCAGAGGTTGCAGTGAACCGAGATTGCACCACTGCATTCCAGCCTGGGCAACAGTGTGAGACTCCAACTCAAACAAACAAACAAACAAACAAACAAAAACACATTACTCCAGCACTATCAAGTGTTGTTATAAAGCCCATGGGGCCATACCTCACTTTGGATACCAGTGTCCTAAGTTAGATGAATTAAACGGGTATGAGATTCAAGCTAAAAACAAATGGCAAGGTGAACAGAAAGTCAAAAAACAAGATCTAATTGTTCAAAGGCACGTGGTTTTATGAATTTAGAAATTTGATCTTGGCCAGGTATGGTGGCACACACCTATAATCCCAGTTACTTGGGAGGCTGAGGCAGGAGAATCTCATGAACCCGGGAGGTGGAGGTTGCAGTGAGCCGAGAACACACCGTTGCAGTGAGCTGAGGTCACACCATTGCACTCCAGCCTGAGTGACAGAGTGAGACTCTGTCTCAAAAAGAAAAAGAAAAGAAAAGAAAAGAAACCTTGTCTCAATAGGTGCTCTTCAAAGAAGACCAGGAGGCGAATAGCTAATAGCTTAGGACAAATAACCTGAGATTTCATCCAACTGTAAAACCCTCTTTATTGTGATTCTAGCTTGTACCATTCTTCTTAAATAATGCTCTTCATCCCTCTTATAAAGCATGTCTGAGGCTGCTCCGAAGAAACTGAAGGAATTCAGCAAAGCAAGTTTTGGTCAAATTCATTTGGTTTTAGTGTTCGGCTCCCCAGCAGAAAACCAGGTCAGTCAATCAGAGTGCAATTTGCTGAAAGCCTGCTTTTTGGACATGAGCATTAAGCCAACACCAGGAGAGAGGAAAAAATATGAGGCATGATAGCGGAGCCTTGCATTCGCAGAAGGGAGCGGCCATGCACTTGGCTAAGATGGGGTATTTTGAAGTAAACACCTGAAATTGAGCAGTTTCCTCGTTTCTGTCAACTGAAGATTGGGAGGCAGAAGTTAAATGCAAGCATTTTTCCTCTCCACAAATGAAATGCAGTGTTCAGAAAGCTCTTTGTAAAGTGTTTCCTGGATGGCTGTGATTTGTAGACTGTGTCCCTGAACCTAGAAAACAGAGAGCTCTTTTGGACACATTAATAGGGCATGAAGTTCTAATAATCTCCAGCTCAAGAAATCCACAAGTGGTCACCCCTCTGCCCCCAAAAACCTTCCATGTAAGAGAAATCAATAACAAAATTAGCTGCTTACGTTGCAAGGGGAGGAGGGAAGGAATGCGGGGGATGGTGGCTGGTTTTTTTTTTCTGTTTTCTTGGTTTTTGATTTTGGTTGGTTGGTTGGAGGGGTAGGTGGTTATGCTGTCTGGTTTTCCTTTTGTCTTGTTTGTTGTTGTCTGGTTTTGGTTTTGTCTTGTTTTTTGTTGTTCTTGTTGTTGTTGTTGTTTCAGGCATCACTCTTGTTTATCTAACCAAACTGTAAGCTCCCTGAAGGATGGTGCCATGGATGTTACGCATCTCAAGCCCAGCCCAAGAACAGGGTCTTACTTACAATGAGATGCACCATAGACTATGTCAGTAATGGGAGTAAAGGTTCATGGACAGTTTACATGACACAGGCTTAGGCAACAGCCTCCACTGCAGGACAGATGGAGTGCTTGTCCCTTGGGTCTAAGTGAAAAACAAAGAAAAAAAGAGAGTCTTTAGACCATAAATTTCTCTTCAAGTCAAAGCCATCAGCCCAAGACAGCCCTGCTTTTTTCCACATTTGGGAAAAGCATGCCTGGACCTGGCACAGATGGTCTCATTCTATTCAGTCCACGTCTGTTGTATTTGTAGCTCACGGAACCAATTACCACAGAAATACAGAGGAAGAGGCTGAAGCAGTTTCAGTTTGATGCGACACAGGCAATCTTTGACCTTTCTCTTTAAAAAAGAAAAATTACCTGCATATGTGTATAAGTAGATACAAAGTAATTATATATTTCCCCAAAGAAAGGACAAAACAGCAGGTAAACTGCAGACATTTTCTTGGTTCATCTCTCTTCTGTTTTGGTTCAAAAGGCAGCCCTGAACCTTCCCACCTACACTTTTGGTATCTGGCGTGTCAGCAGAAACTGGTCTGTGTGCCGCCTGCAATTTTACTGTTGCAGGATGAACTGCTGCGGAAGATAAGCATGTCCGTCACAGCACACTAGA
Source organism: Macaca thibetana thibetana (assembly GCF_024542745.1). Taxonomy (NCBI): domain Eukaryota; kingdom Metazoa; phylum Chordata; class Mammalia; order Primates; family Cercopithecidae; genus Macaca; species Macaca thibetana. The sequence goes on along the minus strand of NC_065587.1, from coordinate 87,661,737 downwards.
AACAGCCCTCTGATTGCCAGGATCCAGGGACTGGAAGAAGGACACCATTTATTTTTTAATGTAAATGACTGCATCAAATGCTTCTTGTCACAAATTCTGGAGCAAGGGAGCTATTACACATCACAGCGAGGTAGTAAGACCTCTAGAAGATTCTATGATGTAGCCTTTCCAAGAGCCAGGTCCATCTTAACACACAAACGGGCTCTAGGAGAACATTCAACACAGTACAGCTGTGCCTGTTTGCCCCAGAGCTCCCCATCAGCATCCACCTATTTACGATCACTTGCAGCATGGCCCCCATGGTGGGGACTGGTGACCCAGGTCTCACTGACACTATTTTACATACTAGGGAGACCCTGGTCTACTGCACTCAAATTTCCTCCTTTGGCTTCTGCTTGGATAACCCAGAAGGCATCTCACCTTTCTCATTCTGACTCCTTTTCATTCTTTTGGACTCTCAGATGTTAAGGATGCTTTTTATGAGTGAGGAGAAAATACTAAGTTTTTGTATCGATAAGTAATACAGATGTGGGGGGGAGTCACATTCAGTGCACTTGACTCAGATGAACAAAAAAACAGAGATATAGCTTCTGGAGACTCTGAGACTTCTACGTCCAGTAAACGCAGGCCAGAAAACTAACTGAACAACAACTAGGCAAAACCTCTCTCATGGAAGAACCATCTTCTTAAAAGCACCAGTTTTCTAACAAGAAACAGTGCTGTGGTAGGTGACCCTGGCTTGCTTGTACTTTGCCCCTGGGTGCCATTACTAGGTGTTAATGACGTAAAACACTCTAAGGGGGGCCTAGTTCTCCAAAAAGAAAACAAGGGAATGAGGAATTTGCACAATAGTCTGATTCACAGAGCTTGAAGTCCCTGTGTCACTGCATTATAGCATGAAGTGGTAATTGACGATCATAATGATGAACAGGAGGCTTCAAGGAAGTTTAAACCATGCAGATTCTCTGCTTCAGGGTCTCGCTTGCTATAGAAAGCCTTCTCTCCCAACTGCTCAAAATGTTTCATGACATAAAATTTGTCTTGACATTTAAAGGCATACGTGAAAAATGCATTTACATGGAATGTTGTATTCTCAAAGAATACTGGATAAATGTTAGTGTGTTCATATTTTCTTTTAAGTCACTGAATAAAAATCATATGTTGAATAATTCACAAAATATGGACCACAGTAACAACCTCAGCATCGGACTGGAAATCCCTGTGAGTCTCCCTGTGGCAGCTCCTATTCTGTATGCATCAGAAGACGTATCAGTTACCCACAGGCTAAGCCACCTGCAGGCCAGAGTCCTTGGAAGGTTATTCTCCAAGCCCACTCCTGGCAAATGCACACACCAAGCCTGGGGAGATGGCATGGGAAAGGTGAATGTTTCCTGACCCATGCCACAGGTTTCATCACCCAATTCAAGCAGTGAGAATCCCACAGACACACACCAGTAATTGCTACTCACATCCACACACAGGAATGAGGAGGTAATGGGGCGATCTCCATTCTTACTCATGCTTGGCCCTTATCTTCCTAAGCTCATGGGGCTGCAGTTAGAGGATTATACTTCATCTTCTTAGACTGTCTTGAGTGTTACCTCCTCAGCCACCCATCCAGTTAAGGGGCCACCACTTATCTACTACATCCTATATACATATTTCTGAAATAGGCAGATCAACCAGTGTGGTAAGACATGAGCAGACATAAATATAAAGGATTCTAGTCTACTTTGCTTAAAAATGGTAGAGTTAATGGTCTATTTTGTTCTTAGAATTTACCATGCTCTCTCAACCAGGACAATCTGCTATTCCTCCACACTACCTCCCAAATCTGGCCACTTCCATTCCAAGCCATGTTATATGGTACCTGGGACTCTTTGAACATTTTCCCAGTGCATTTTCCTGCTTCCAGTCTTGCTTGTTATAGCCCATTCTCTATAGAGCAGTGAGTGATCTTTTTAAAGCAGAAATTAGACCAGTCACTCCCTGCTTTAAGCCTCCAAAGGATTCCCATCACTCAGAATGAAATCCAAAATGTTTGCTTAGCCTAAAACTTGATCTGGCCCCTGCCTGTCTGCCTTTCAACACATATTCTCTCACTCTGGCCTCATTCACATTGCTCCAGCCACATCAGACCTCTTACCAGGCAGGCCTTCGACACCTCAAATCTGTTCCCAACTCAGTATCTTTGCAATTATTGTCCCCTTTGCCCAGGTAGTTACATGGCTGGATTCATCATCCACCTTATTGATACCTCCTCAACGAGGCCCTCTCTAATCCCCCAGTCAGAAAGCAGTCCCTTCCCACCCAACACCCTCCACCCACATAATTTCCTTCTCAAAGAATTATCTTGCTTACCTAAGGCACTAACTTGGGTTTTTCTATTTCTTCCTCCTAAAACATTGAGATCAGGGTTCTTATCTACCTTGCTCGATGCTGCACAACCAAAACCTGGCGTAGTGCTTGGCACATCGTAGGTACTTAGTAAGTATTTATTGAATGAACTAACCAGTTTTTTTTAGACTTCAGAAGATATGTCATTTGAGCAGTTGCATTGGCTGCCATTTTGTTTCAAGAGAAAAAATTGAGCCATAATTTAGTCCTAATTTATTTGAATGTCTATGAACAGTTAACCAAAGCAGTCTAAATCCAGAAGAAAAAAAAAGTCAAAGATCTAAAATTAAAACCTTTTCTCATTCCTCTGTTCTCCTTTAGATACACTTCCTTCTTTCCCCACTGTCTTCAGTGTGAACTTGCTTAAACATTGAGTGTAGCATTTGGTTGCCCAGACATAGAGCATGTAGTACCAGTTAAGTGTAGCTACATGCATTCCTTGTCCTCACCATCTGCTTAAGCACAAAATTTCGCATCATCAGAATCATGTGGAAGGCTTGTTAAAACACAGATTTGTGGGCCCAATTCATACCAGCTCATGAGGGCCATTGTTAAATTTTCAGGAACTCTGCAAGCCAATTGTGAAACACAAGCCATCATTAAAAAAATAAATTATAAAAATGTGTAGATAAATAAATTATGTGAAAAACAAATTGCATTAGAAGCAACTTCCTAATTATTGTACTACATATTTCCATTATCTGTGGAGGATATTTACATCTACTGTGTCTGTACAATGGACATAGTACGTAATGATGTGGGGCCACACATCTCTTTCTAACCCCTTGTTCAGTAGTGTCATGTTGTAGCTTGAAATTGGCCATGACAGAAATATTTACACCACAGGAATGAGCAAGTGAGCTTGATTTATTATTTTGTTGATTGTCTAGACTTAAGAAAGTAATGGAGAAAATTGTAAAAATGCAGATTAAGCTTCAAAATATGTTAGCCTGTAGCTATTACATTGTGAATAGAAAAAAAAGTTGAGAAAATAGTCTTCCAACATTTAATTCAGCAAAGAAATTGTTCACATCACTGATAAATAGGTGACATTGTAACATATGTCTTCATTTTGTTTCACTTTCATCTTACTCCCTAATATAAGCAAAAATATCAACATTCATGTTGGAACTACACTCATTCATCAGTTGCAACTCTAGGTTGTCTCTGATACAAGAGTTTGACAAAAAAACAATGAATGAAAGCATTCTGCGAAAGTCAATTGGCTACATAACATTTATAGTAAAGAATATTGAATATTTTATTATTTGTAAATTATGTGCTACACATTCAAAGTATCAGCAAAATTTACGTACATAAAGATCTGTATTTTTTTTCAAAGAGCCACTTGTTAAACATTTGCCAGCAAACCACTGGTGGGGTTGGACCTTGCCCCCATCTCTTTGGATTCAGTCGAACGGAGGCAAGGCCCAGGAATTTGCATTTCTAAAAATTTCCCAAAGGATGTTAGTCCTACTGTTCTGGAAACTACTCTCTGAGAGCCTCTGCCTTAAAGGAAAAGGAGGCCTCCATGCTAGGTCTTGTTGATGGGTAGACTAGCCACCTCACCACACTTAGTCACCAGTTGTCATCAAACAAATACTGACTTCTGTTGCAAGAAGCATTACAATTTCATTTAAGAAGTCAATATTTGCTTAATAGATGATCAATCTTGAGGCAAAACAGAAAAGGGCACTAACTCCATCTAGTCAGCAGCCAGATCACCAGCATGATACTAAAAGAGCTCAAAGACTCATGCAGTCAATAGATGGTCTCCCATCAGTCTGCCACGTCACCCAGAATCCCCACTATTAGAGTCAACCCAGTAAGGCCTTGCTAAAGTGTAAGTATTTTGCCTGGGAGGGTAGAGATGGTAACCAACCGACACATTAGTCTAAACAAAACCACCAGCTTTCCTCCCAGACCAAGGCCACACATCCTCCTTTCCTGTATGCTCTACCTGCTTCTTGTAGAAACCAGTTCCTTCAGGGAACTCTTTTTTAATGAACCTTCGATTCACAGAAGTACCTCATTCATAACATTTGTGGTTAAGAGAGCAGAACTCTGGAGACGCGCAGCCTGGGTTAGAATTCCCACTCAGCTGTGTGGTATTGGGCTAGTTACTTGATCTCTCTGTGCCTCCGTTTCCCCATGGAAATAGAAATAATAATTATCCCACCTTATAGGACTGTTTTGAGGATTCAATAAGTCGATGGTATATATAAAGTGCTTAGAACACTACCTGGCATATGAATAAGTGCTAACTAGATCAATAACTCATTTTTGTAATTGGCCTGAACAATTTCATTTCTATTACTAGAATTTATATTATTTTAATAATCTAATATAACAAATATCTATGAATATATTATGAACACAAAACCCAAAATACTAGGAATAATTTATATCTACATACACACTTCTCTTCCACACTCTCCTCCACCTCTTCAAAACTAACTTAACCAAAGGTTTAACATTTTTTTTTTCTTTTTTTTTTCCTCTCTTCTCTTTCGTCGTCATCTTCTTTTTTTTTTTTTTTTTTTTTTTTTTTTTTTTTGACAGGCTCTTGCTGTTTTGCCCAGACTAGCATCAAACTCCTGGGCTCAAGTAATCCTCCTGCCTCAGCCTCCCAAGTAGCTGGGACTATAGGCCACGCCACCACACCTGGATTAACATTTTCTTTTTCATTTTGCATATAGTCTTAACACATATTTTTCTAAAAATATGTTGTTTCATTTTAGTTGCTTTTAATTGTATTAAAAGTGTTTCATAGGGTATACCATTTTCTAAGACATTTTAAAACTCAGTGTTTCATCGAGTTGTGTGTAACTGTAATTTAAATGAACTGTTTAGTACTTTTATGTAAATTACATATGCTTGACCCAATGAAGTGGGCGCCATCACTCTAAACTGATGCTCTAAAAATTCTAAAGTTTTAAAACGTGTCCAAATCAGGAAGACTCAGCTGGAAAATACAATCAAGATCCTGGTGCTCCCACCTTCCCCTTACAGAGAAGAGTTTCTGATACAAACACCATGGCCTGAGTGAGGCAGCCCCCTGCACCCTCACTTCAGTTGTCCTTTATGTCTTACTCTTCCACTTAGATCAAAAATGATGTCCACTTCAGGGGTGGTCACCCTGGGAGAGTCGCTGGACAAAAGCAGCCTAGACCTAGACCATGACAGGCCTCATTCTCCCCATCCTCACATTGGCTCCCCCATCTGCTGTTCCTGGCTCAATGTCCTTGCACTGAGGCTGAGGTACCAGGGGTCGATGCCAGTCAGGGGCAGAGGACGGACAAGGCATGGCAGGGGCATGCTTAGGGAGGACAGGTGGAGTGGTCACACTGGTCCTCAGGTCATACCGGTCGACAGCGTGGAAGTCCCGGATGCTGGAGAAGAACTGGGTGTAGGACACAAGGTTGAGATGCTGCAAAGACACCCAGCTGCAATCACAGCCTTGCCTCCCAGTCATCCTGCGGTGGAGTCAGGGGGAAGGCAGGGGTTAGATTTATCCAACAACATCCCAAAATGTATTTGGAAATGTCTTTCATAACACCTCTAGACTCACAAACTGCCTAAAATTACTATATATTCTCTCAAGCCAAGATGGTGTGGAAAATTCACAGAGAAAAAAAAATTGGTCCTCAATAAGGGTCTTCAATAGAGAAGAAATCAATCAATAGAGAAGAAATCAATCAATAGAGAAGAAACAATTCCTGGGACTCCATGGGCTGGCAAAACAGTCCTGAGTCTTGGACGCCTCCTTGGAGGGTAATTGATATGTCCTCCTCAATATGATAATCTCTCAGGAAATTGACCACAGGGAGCACAGTGACTCACCTGGTTCTGGACTTGAAGACAAAACAGGCACCCACTCCTTCTTGTATTAAATTGGGTTTCGGAAGCACTGATCTGTTAATATTTTGAATGTCCTCTGAGCCTAGCATCAGAAGGAGGCCCCCAAAAGGCAAACATTAGCATCACTGTTACTCAGAGAACAGAGGTTTTAAATGCCAAGGTGGGAAGTGAAAGTATAGAGAAGCAGAGAAGGGCAGGACAGAAGCATGGCGCTAGGCTACATAAAGGAAGAATAGCTGAATCTTCCAGTAGAGGATCCTCCTCCCAGGACCACTCTCTCATTTCTTTGCTAAACATCTTCACTGGATTACACCCAAATTCAAGAAGGGAGGAGACGAGACCTGCCAGCAGTAGTGGGACCTTAGGCTGCTTGATGAAGCACTGACGTCACTTTCCTCATCAACCAAATGAGCAATGGGACCACATAGTCTGCAGTATTCCTATCAGTTCTTTCGCCAGATTCATTACCTACCAACGTGCACATGTGCGTGAGCACACAGACACACAAACACACACACAATCAGATCTGTTTCTAGTCCTAGTATCAACAGGATTCACAATTTCTATGTTATTTTCACTATCTCCCTATTAATCTCAGTATCAGTGGCATCAAATGGATTCTAATAACAAAAACAATGATAATAATTCCTTTTATAGTAATCATATATACAGAATCTACACCAGCAGTACCTGCAATCATATAGTATTTGATATATAATACATATTACTAAATATATTATACATAATATACACTGTATTATATATCATATATTATTTTAAATCATGTGTCACATATTATTTAAATATATTATAAATATTACAAACATCTGCTAATATACTAATATATATTAGTAGTATTTACTATAATAGCATATGTAACATATATAATAGAAGCAGATAGCACTTACTGTATGTTGTTATAGACTGAATGTTTATATCTCCTCCAAAATTCATAATGTTGGAAACCTAACCCCCAATGTGGTTGTATTAGGAGGTGGGACGTTTGGGGGTAATTATGTCATGAAGGTGGAGCCCTCATGATGGGATAAGATGAAGAGACAAAAGAAAGATCTCTCTCTCTCTCTCTCTCTCTTTTTCTCTCTCTCTCTCTCTCTTCTCTGACAAGTGAGGATACGAGGAAAAGGTAGCTCACCTCTGGCCTCACCCTCTCCCAGACAGTCTTCTTTAACTCCCATCCGCCCTTTTTCTGTCTCCTAAAATCTCCCAGTGCAAACCTCCGGACTGCCCTCACCCCACTGCTGTCAATGTTCCGTTACGTGAGCCTAGAAGGTGTTGACTGTATCATGCATCTTTGCAGCTTTGTTAAACTGCCCATGGCCAAGCCTGTCCCTAATGGCCCTTCCAGCTCAGGAACCCATGAGTTTGGGATTCTAAGGTAACTTGCAGCTCCCCATCTCTTCTCTCTCCTTTTGTCCTCCCTCTTTTCTCTATCGCTGACTCATCAGGGGGCATCTCCAATGCCAGCCTTTCCAGGGACAATTTCCTCATTGTCCACAAGCAGATGGGACCTCTCCCTTTCTTGATCCCTGGAGATTTGGAAGATGAATTATAGAGGAACATTCCTTGAGGGTTGGGGGGAAAAAAAGAGAGAAAGAAAAGGTAAGAGCAGAGGACTGGCATGACAGAGAATCAGGAGTTTGGAAAGCAATTGCAGGGCATGAAACAGTAAAAGGGGAGCAGAGGAGATTTTTAAAAATTGTTCTGGGCTAAGAATTAGTTCCCCTTTAATGTTCTTTGGGAGATATTTGCCAAGAGTATAATAGCATGGGCTATTTAGTCGCCTTTGTTGGCTAGACTGTTTCTTTGAATGTGACACAGCACTGAGACTGAGCCATTGAAAGGGCTGGATTTTATGTGAGTTATATAAAATTAAATTATTCCTATGTTGTCATGTATACCACATGTCTCTGCATGTATGTGTGCACATGAGTGTGTATGTGTGTGCACCTGGTGTATGTGTATGTAGAAGAACAGAGCCTTAGGATTCTTTACTATCCTTCTGTGCTTTGCAGGAGGTGGTGGGTGTGGAGGGTTCAAGTACAGGTCAGAGGAAGCAGGTCTGTGCATCTTGGACTGTGAGTTGTCCATGGTTGGTTGGCCTTCACCCAGGCACCCACACAGGATGGTTACTGCTTATCAGATTATCAGCATTCTGGTTGTCTTCTCCCTGACACAACCTCTTCTGTCTGCCACAAACCAGGCACAGAATTTTGATAGAAATCTACATTTTTCCTTTTTGCAGGTAGGCAGATGAGGAGACACACCTTTACTTAGCTACCTGGAATCCTGTGTCACACAGGGGCCTCTGGAAGGAGCCCCTCAAGGGCACACCCTAACTTCCTAACTCTCTATCCTCCAACCTTCCTTGTGCTCTTCTCATAGACCTCCCTCAAGACCTCCTCCATCTGCTGCTGGGCCCCATCTTTTACCAAGGACCCCTCTCCACAGGGCAGTAGAGTCTCATCCCCTCTCCTTTTGTACCTACAGATTCTGCTGCTTCAAGCTTCAGCTGGATGTCCAAGGAGTCTTCTGCTTCTTCCACGGGAAAGCAGGGTGGCTCAATTCTGTGGGTGGGTTCACCGTGGTGGGATGAAAAAGTGGGAGGAAACCATTGTCCTTGAATTTGGTTCTGCGTTTCTCTACCTGAAATGAGTGCAACTCAGTTGCCAAAACCAAAATTCTTTGCTGGTTTGAGAACTTGCTAGCAGGGCTTGTGCATTTACAGCTACACGAGGAACACATGTTCCTCCTATAGCACAACTTGGCCCCTTCCATTTGTTAATTAATAATAATAACTGTAGACATTTTTATGCAAAAGCCACAGTCGTCTTCCTTCCAGGCCTGCATTCCATTGTAAAGATCCTTCATGTTAACTGCAAGTCCCTCTGCTCGGGCTGTATGTGTTGAAGGGCACCATTCTCAAGCAGGTTCTTTTTGATCCCCAAATTTTTCCCTAATGGACAGCAAAAGGTTTCAGTCCAATCTTGTGTATATTCCATATGGCAATTTAAGCCTATAAGACCCCTTGGAGATGTACATGAACTCAGCTCCAAACTCTTAATTTACCACTTGATGAATCCAACATATTACCTGTGATCACCCTACTGTCTGCTCCCGTGTCATCAGAGCTCACTCTCCACCCTAACTCCACTCTCTCTTCTCTTCCCACCATCGCCAAGATGTCCCCTAATGGTGTCCCAGCATTCACACCCTTGTGTAGTGCCCGCCCACATTGTATTAGGGTTAATCTCTCTGTCCAGTAGCATATGGCAGAAGAACGGGATGTCACTTCTGAAAGTAGCTTGTAAAGACTGTGGCTTTTGTCCTGTGTACCCAATCCCTCTCTCTCTCTCTCTCTCTCTCTCTGCTGTGGTGGGCATCATGCTGTGAGCAGCCCAGTGGAGAGACCCACATGGTAAGGAATGAAGGTCGCTTGGAAGCAGAACCTCCCACCCCAGTCAAGCCTGACGTTTGAGACCTTGAACCAGCACCATCAAGCTAAGTCAATCCCAGACTCCCTCAGAAACTGTGTAAGATAATAAATCATGTGAGATAAAACCTACTAACTTTGGGGATAATTTGTTACACAGCAATAAATAACTGACTCTCTCCTCTGTCTACAGTGATAGTGCAAAATTCAGTCCCGTGCACCTTCCACAAGAAATCCAACCATGGGAAGTGTTTCACTAAAGACATGTAGAGCCATAGGGAAGAACTATGCACATAAGTGTAGCTATCCTTTTCCCTGGCTCTGTCTCTATGTGTTTCCTCTCAGAACTGCCACCTTCTGAAGACCCACGTTGCAGACACATGGCCTCTATGCCAGGTGACAGCCCCACAACACCTAGTCCAGTCTTTCTCCCAAATCTGCCCACTGTCACATCATGTCTGCTTTAAAATGAGGTCACTCTGTACCTACTACTGAGAAAACTGCTTTTTCATTTATCATATTATATAAGTCCTTCCAAACCAACAAATATCCTTGTAACAAGCATCTTTTCAATAATTGCAAACTATTCCATTGTGTATGAATAGAACAGAATTTATTTACCTTATCCATTTTGTGCTACATTTCAATTATTTCCTGGATTTATAAAAAATACTCCAGTGCATATCCTTGGAACTAAGTCTTTGAAGAGATCTTTAGTAATATTCATGGGATAAATTTCTTGACAGATAAAGGCAAGGAAACGAAGAGTTTTTAGGCTGTTATAGCATTTAGTACTCATTGCCTTACAGAGTTCCAAAAACGATTATACCACTTTTGTTATTATTGATATTAGTGTTCTGAGGGAGCCTGCACTCCCACTTACATTGTGGATTATTTAAATGTATTTCTGAAATGTTTGCCCTCTGTCAAATGCTGTTATTTTCAAACATGATCCTATATACTATTTCTTTCAATCATGAATGAACTCATTTTCCATCATATTTTATAACTGATTATTACTGTTATATAGAAAAATTACAAATTTTTTCCTATATTTTATTCTAGCCATATTCCTGAACTCTCTTACTGTTTCAGCTGATTATTTGTCAAACAGAAAATTGTATAATTGGTAAATAATGATAATATCATCCTTTCCAAAGTCTTCCTTTCCAAAAATTATGCTTTTGTATGTTCTAGCTAAGGCTGAGTTCACAATGTGAGTTCTAACTAAGGCTAGAACATATAAAACAATATTCAGTTGTAGAAAGAACCACAGCAATTTTTTCTTATTTCTGACCTCAATGAAAATGTCTCTGTTTCTCCATTAAATGTGGTGGAGTTAGTTTAAGGTCAATGTTTTAATCAGTTAGCAATCTTCCAGCTGTTTTCAGTAACAGAAAACTAAATGTAAACTGGCTTATAACATGAAATATAAGTCCCACAGCAAGTCCAAGCAAAGCTCGATGCAGCCAACCAGCTCTCTGCTCAGCCTGTGTCTAAGACCACGTTCCCGCCTGGTTCCACAGTGGCTGCCAGAGACCACTCAATGCTGTGTATTTTCTAGTTCACATACAACAGAAGGAGAACATCCCTCTAGGGAGCTGTTTTCCCAGGAGCCAGAGGAAATATCCTTGTGCCATACTGGCCCAACTTACAGTCACTTGCCCATTCCTGAACAAATCATGATGGCCAAGCTGAATATGTGATGCTGCTCAGCTTCAGTCAATTTAAAAATAGATATAGAGAGGGCATCCTGGGAAGTTGGTGGACAGGAGTCAGGACTAGCTTGCAGCTCCCACTCAGACAAATAGAGCAGCATGTGGAGACCCACATTGTGAACTTTTGCTACTAAGAACTACCAGAGGAACACACCAGGAAAGCCAAGAGAATCCACAGAACCTTTGAAGAAACTGGATCACCGCTGCAGGCTCCCTGAGATGCCAAAAAACTGTAAGTCGGCTTGCTTTCTCAAGAGGGAGGCTCTTAGTCAGGGACAAGTTCTCAGCCCTGGCCATTGGCTGCCTGGAAATAGAGTCGGTGCTATTGGCAGGGCACAGTGGGAGTGAGACCAGCCTTTAGGACTGCCAGCCGCATGAGAGTAAGGTGAGGCTACTGACCACCAGCTTTCCCCTACTTCCCTGGAAACCTGCATGACTCAGCAAAGGCAGCCATAATCCCCCAGGGAATATAACTCCACTGGACTAGGAACCACACCCCCACCCCCCACAGCAGCCACAGCAAGCCACGCCCAAGGAGAGCCTGAGCTCAGACATGCCTATGCCTGCCCCCACCTGGTGGTCTCTCTCTACCCACCCTGGTAGCTGAAGACAAATGTCGTAATCTCTTGGGAGCTCTATGGCCCGGCCCTGCCTGCCACATGAGAATCCTGAATACTTAACCAGGTGTCCCTAGGGCAAGTTTGCATCCTCCCTATAGGACTACAATTGATGTGCTCTTGAAAGCATCACCTTCTGGCTGGAGGCCAATCAACACAAAACCAGCACAGTAAACAAAAATACAACCAAGGACCCTCACAGAGTCCACATCACTCCCCTGCTACCTCTACTGGAGCAGGTGCTGGTATCCATGGTTACAAGATCTGAAGATGGATCACATCACTGGACTCTTTGCAGACACTGCCCAGTACCAACCTGAAGCCTGGTAGCTCCACTGGGTGGTGAGACCCAGAAGAGTAAAACTAATCACTACAGTTTGGCTCTCAGGAAGTCCCATTCCTAGGGTGGGGAGGAGAACATCACATCAAGAGAGCACCCCATGAGACAAAAAATTCTGAACAGCAGCCCTTGAGTTCCAGATCTTCTCTCTGACGTAGTCTACCCAAATGAGAAGGAACCAGAAAAACAATTCTAGTAATCCGACAAAACAAGGTTCTTTAACACCTCCAAAAGATCATATAAGTTCACCAGCAATGGATCCAAACCAAGACAAAATTTCTAAATTGCAAGAAAAAGAATTCAGGAGGTCAATTATTAAGCTAACCTTGGAGTCACCAAAGAAAGGTGAAGTCCAACTTAAAGAAATCAAAAATGTGATACAGGATACGAAAGGAAAATTCTTCAGCGAAATAGGCAGCATAAACAAAAAACAATTCACAACTTCTGTAAATCAAGGACACACTTAGATAAATGCAAAGTGCACTGGAAAGCCTCAGCAATAGAATTGAAAAAGCAGAAGAAAATACCTCAGAGCTCAAAGACAAGACTTTCAAATGAGCCCAATCCATCAAAGACAAAGAAAAAATAATTTTTAAAAATAAATGAAGCCCGCAAGAAGTTTGGACTAAATGTCAAAACCTAAGAATAATTGGTGTTCCCAAGGAAAAGGAGAAATCTAAAACTTTGGAAAACATATTTGAGGGAATAACCGAGGAAAACCTCCCGGGCCTTGCTAGAGACCTAGACATCCAAATACAAGAAATTCAAAGAGCACCTGGGAAATTCATCACAAAACGATCATCATTTAACACATAATCATCAAGATATCTAAAGTCAAGATGAAGGAAAGAATATTAAAGCTGTGAGAGAAAAGCATGAGCTTTACCCATAAAGGAAAACCTATCAGGAAGAGGGCAAGATGGCCAAATAGAAACAGCTCCCATCTGCAGCTCCCAGCAAGACCAAGACAGACGAGAGGTGATTTCTGCACTTCCAACTAAGGTACCTGGTTCATCTCACTGGGACTGGTTGGGCAGTGGGTGAGCCCAGGGAGGGTGAGCTGAAGCAGGGTGGGGCATTGCCTCACCTGGAAAGCGCAAGGGGTTGGGGAATTCTCTCCCCTAGCCAAGGGAAACCGTGAGAGACTGTGCCATGAGGGATGGTGCTATCTGGCCCAGATACTATGCTTTTCTCACAGTCTTTCCAACCTACAGACCAGGAGATTCCCTCGGGTGCCTACACCACCAGGGCCCTGGGTTTCAAGCACAAAACTGGGCAGTCATTTGGGCAGACACCAAGCTAGCTGCAGGGGTTTTCTTTTCATCCCCAGTGGCACTTGGAATGCCAGAGAGACAGAACCATTCACTTCCCTGGAAAGGGGGCTGAAGCCAGGGAGCCAAGTGGTCTTGCTGAGCAGATCCCACTCCCATGGAGCCCAACAAGCTAACATCCACTGGCTTCAAATTCTTGCTGCCAGCACAGCAATCTGAGGTTGACCTGGGATGCTCAAGCTTGGTGGGGGGAGGGACATCCGCCATTACTGAGGCTTAAGTAGGTGGTTTTCCCCTCATAGTGTAAACAAAGACACTGGGAAGTTCAATCTGGGTGTGGAACCCACCACAGTGCAACAAAGCGGCTGAAGCCAGACTGTCTCTCTAGATTCTTCCTCTATGGGCAGGGCATCTCTGAAAGAAAGGCAGCAGCCCCAGTCAGGGGCTTATACACAAAACCCCCATCTCCCTGTGATAGAACACATTGGGGAAGAAACAACTGTAGGGGCAGCTTCAGCAGACTTAAATGTTCCTGCCTGCCAGCTCTGAAGAGAGCAGCAAATCTCCCAGCACAGCACTTGAGCTCTGCTAAGAGAGAGACTGCCTCCTCAAGTGGGGCCCTGACCCCTGTGCCTTCTGCCTGGGAGAAACCTCCCAGCAGGGGTTGACAGACACCTCATACAAGAGAGCTCCAGCTGTCATCTGGCAGGGGTCCCTCTGGGACAAAGCTTCCGGAGGAAGGAACAGGCAGCAATCTTTGTTGTTCTTCATCCTCCACTGGTGAAACCCAAGCAAACAGGGTCAGTAGTGAACCTCCAGCAAACTCCAGCAGACCTGCAGCTGAGGGGCCTGTTAGAAGGAAAACTAACAAACAGAAAGAAATAGCATCAAGATCAACAAAAAGGACACCCATGCAAAAACACCATCTGAAGGCCACCAACATCAAAGACCAAAAGTAGATAAATCCACAAAGATGAGGAAAAACCAGTGCAAAAAGGCTGAAAATTCCAAAAACCAGAATGTCTCTTCTCATCCAAAAAATCATAATTCCTTGCCAGAAAGGGAACAAAACTGGACAGAGAATAAGTTTGACAAGTTGACAGAAGTAGGCTTCAGAAGGTGGGTAATAACAAATTCCTCCAAGTAAGGAGTATGTTCTAACCCAATGCAAGGAAGCTAAGAACCTTGATAAAACATTATAGGAACTGCTAACTAGAATAACCAGTTTAGAGAAGAACATAAATGACCTGATGGAGCTGAAAAACACAGCACAAGAACTTTGTGAAGCATACACAAGTATCAACAGCCGAATCCATCAAGTAAAAGAAAGGATATCAGAGATTGAAGATCAACTTAATGAAATAAAGCATGAAGACAAGATTAGAGAAAAAAGAATGAAAAGGAACAAACAAAGCCTCCAAGAAATATGGGATGATGTGAAAAGACCAAACCTATGTTTGATTGGTGTACCTGAATGGAACCAAGAGTGGAATCATGTTGGAAAACATACTTCAGGTTATTATCCAGGAGAACTTCCCCAACCTAGCAAGACAGGCCAACATTCAAATTCAGGAAATACAGAGGACACCACAAAGATACTCCTCAAGAAGAGCAACCACAAGACACATAATCATCACATTCACCAAGGTTGAAACGAAGGAAAATATGTTAAGGGCAGCCAGAGAGAAAGGGTGGGTTACCCACAAAGAGAAGCCCATCAGAGTAACAGTGGATCTTTCTGCAGAAATCCTACAAGCCAGAAAAGAGTAGGGGCCAATATTCAAACTTCTTAAGGAAAAGAATTTTCAACCTAGAATTTCATATCCGGCCAAACTGAGCTTCATAAGTGAAGGGGAAATAAAATCCTTTACAGACAAGCAAATGCTAAGAGATTTTGTCACCACCAGGCCTGCCTTACAAGAGCTCCTGAAGGAAGCACTAAATATGGAAAGGAAAAACAGATACCAGCCACTGCAAAAACATACTAAAATATAAAGACCTTTGACACTATGAAGAAACTGCATCAACTAATGGGCAAATAACAAGCTATCATCATAATAACAGGATCAAATTCACACATAACAATATTAATCTTAAATATAAACGGGTTAATGCCCCCAATTAAAAGACACAGACTGGCAAATTGGATAAAGAATGAAGACCCATCAGTGTGCTGTATTCAGGAGACCCATCTCATGTGCAAAGACATACATAGGCTCAAAATAAAGGGATGGAGAAATATTTAACGAGAAAATGGAAAGCAAAAAAAAAAAAAAAAAAAAGAGCAGGGATTGAAATTTTAGTCTCTGATAAAACAGACTTTAAAGCAACAAAGATCAAAAGAGACAAAGAAGGGCATTACATAATGGTAAAGGGATCAATGCAACAGGAAGAGCTAACTATCCTAAATATATATGCACCGAATACAGGAGGAGCAACCAGATTCATAAAGCAAGTTCTTAGAGACCTACAAAGAGACTTAGGCTCCCACACAATTATAGTGGGAAACTTTAAGACCCCACTGTCAATATTAGACATATCAATGAGACAAAAAATTAACAAGGATATTCAGAACTTGAACTCAGCTCTGGACCAAGCAGACATAATAGATGTCTACAGAACTTTCCACCCCAAATCAACAGAATATACATGCTTCTCAACACCACATAGCACTTATTCTAAAATTGACCACATACTTGGAAGTAAAACACTCCTCAGCAAATGCAAAAGAACAGATATCATAACAAACAGTCTCTTAGACCACAGTGCAATCAAATTAGAACTCAGGATTAAGAAATTCACTCAAAGCCTCACAACTACATAGAAACTGAACAACCTGCTCCTGAATGACTACTGGGTACATAAGGAAATGAAGGCAGAAATAAAGATGTTCTTTGAAACCAATAAGAACAAAGACACAACATACCAGAAACTCTGGGACACAGTTGAAGCAGTGTTTAGAGGGAAATTTATAGCACTAAATGCCCACATCAGAAAGTGGGAAAGATGTAAAATTGACACCCTAACATCATAATTAAAAGAACTAGAGAAGCAAGAGCAAACACATTCAAAAGCTAGCAGTAGACAAGAAACGACTAAGATCAGAGCAGAACTGAAGAAGATAAAGACACGAAAAATCCTTCAAAAAATTAATGAATCCAGGAGCTGGTTTTTTGAAAAGATTAACAAAAGAGATAGACCTCTAGCCATACTAATAAAGAAGAAAAGAGAGAAGAATCAAATAGACACAATAAAAAATGATAAAGGGGATACCACCACAGATCCCACAGAGATACAAACTACCATCAGAGAATACTATAAACACCTCTATGCAAATAAACTAGAAAATCTAGAAGAAGTGGATAAATTCCTGGACACATACACCCTCCCAAGACTAAACCAGGAAGATGTTGAATCCCTGAATAGACCAATAATGAGTTCTGAAACTGAAGCAGTAATTAATAGCCTACCAACCAAAAAAGGCCCAGGACCAGACTGATTCACACCTGAATTCTACCAGAAGTACAAAGAGGAGCTGGTACCATTCCTTCTGAAACTATTCCAAACAGCTTCTCCCTTACTCATTTTATGAGGCCAGCATCATCCTGACACCAAAACCGGGCACAGACACAACAAAAAAAGAAAATTTCCAGCTAATATCCCTGCTGAACATCGATGTGAAAATCCCCAATAAAATACTGGCAAGCTAAATTCAGCAGCACATCAAAAAGCTTATCCACCACGATCAAGTGGGCTTCATCCCTGGGATGCAAGGCTGGTTCAACATATGCAAATCAATAATCATAATCCATTACATAAACAGAAACAATAACAAAAATCACGTGATTGTCTCAATAGATGCAGAAAAGGCCTTCGATAAAATTCAACACTGCTTCATGCTAAAAACAATAAATTAGGTATTGATGGAACATATATCAAAACAATAAGAGATATTTATAACAAACCCATAGCTCATATCATACTGAACGGGCAAAAGCTAGAAGCATTCCCTTTGAAAACTGGCGCAAGACCAATATGCCCTTTCTCACCTCTCCTATTTAACATAGTATTGGAAGTTCTGGCCAGGGCAATCAGGCAAGAGAAAGAAATAAAGTGTATTCCAATAGGCAGAGAGGAAGTCAAATTGTTTCTGTTTGCAGATGACATTATTGTATATTTAGTAAACCCTATTGTCTCAGCCCAAAAACTTCTGAAGTTGATAAGCAACTTCAACAAAGTCTCAGGATACAAAAAATCAATGTGCAAAAATGACAAGCACTCCTATACACCAATAATAGACAAACAGAGAGCCAAATCATGAGTGAACTCCCAATCACAACTGCAACAAAGAGAATAAAATACCTAGGAATACAACTTATAAGGGATGTGAATGACCTCTTCAAGGAGAGCTACAAACACTGCTCAAAAAAATAAAAGAGGACACAAACAAATAGAAAAACATTCTATGCTCATGGATAGAAATAATCAATATCATGAAAATAGCCATAATGCCCAAAGTAATTTATAGATTCAGTGCTATTCCTGTCAAGCTACCACTGACTTTCCTCACAGAATTAGAAAAAAACTACTTTAAATTTTATATGGAACCAAAAAAGAGCCTGTATACCCAAGACAATCCTGAGCAAAAAGAACAAAGCTGGAGGCATCACGCCACCTGACTTCAAATTATACTACAAGACCACAGTAATCAAAACACCACAGTACTGGTAACAAAATAGATATATAGACCAAGGGAACAGACCAGAGGCTGCAGAAGTAACACCACACATCTACAACCATCTGACCTTTGACAAACCTGACAAAAACAAGCAATGAGGAAAGGATTCCCTATTTAATAAATGATGTTGGGAAAACTGGCTAGCCATATGCAGAAAACTGAAACTGGACCCCTTCTTTTACCTTATACAAAGAATAATTCAAGATGGACTAAAGATGTAAACATAAGACCTAAAACCATAAAAACCCTAGAAGAACACCTAGGCAGTACCATTCAGGCCATAGGCATGGGCAAAGACTTCACGACTAAAACACCAAAAGCAATAGGAACAAAAGCCAACATTGACAAATGGAATCTAATTAAACTAAAGAGTTTTGGCACAGCAAAAGAAACTATCATCAGAGTGAACAGGCAACCTACAGAATGGGAGAAAAATTTTACAATCTATCCATCTGACAAAGGGCCAGTATCCAGAATCTACAAAGAACTTAAACAAATTGACAAGAAAAAAACAAACAACCCCATCCAAAAGTGGACAAAGGATATGAACAGACACTTCTCAAAAGAAGACATTTATGTGGGCAACAAACATCTGAAAAAAAGCTCATCATCACTGGTCATCAGAGAAATGGAAATCAAAATTACAGTGAGATACTATCTCACACCAGTTAGAATGGCAATCATTAAAAAATCAGGAAACAACATATGTTGGAGAGGATGTGGAGAAATAAGAACACTTTTACACTGTTGGTGAGAGTGTAAATTAGTTCAGCCATTGTGGAAGACAGTGTGGTGATTCCTCAAGGATCTAGAACCAGAAATACCATTTGACCCAGCAATCCCATTACTGAGTATATACCCAAAGGATTATAAATCACTCTACTGTAAAGACACACATACATGTATGTTTATTGCAGCACTATTCACAATAGTAAAGACTTGGAACCAACACAAATGCTCATCAATGATAGACCGGCTAAAAAAATGTGACACATATATAGCATGGAATACTATGCAGCCATAAAAAAAATGAGTTCATGTCCTTTGCAGGTGCATGGATGAAGCTGGAAACCATCATTCTCAGGAAACTAACACAGGAACAGAAAACCAAACACTGCATGTTCTCACTCATAAATGGGAGTTGAACAATGAGAACACATGGACACAGGGAGGGGAACATCACACACTAGGACCTGTTGGGGTATGGGAGCAAAGGGAGGTATAGCATTAGGAGAAATACCTAATGTAGATGATGGGTTGATGGGTGCAGAAAACCACCATGGCATGTGTATACCTATGTAACAAACCTGCATGTTCTGCACATGTATACCAGAACTTAAAGTATAATTAAAAAACAAAAAGAAAACCTATCAGATTGACAGCAGATTTCTCAGCAGAAACCCTACGAGCTAGAAGGGATTGGGGTTCTATTTTTAGCCTCCATAAACAAAATGATTATCAGCCAAGAATTTTGTATCCAGTGAACCTAAGCTTCATAAATGAAAGAAAGATAGTCTTTTCCAGACAAACAAATGCTGAGAAAATTTGCCACTACCAAGCCCACTACTAAAGAACTACTAAAAGGACCTCTAAATCTTGAAACAAATCCTCAGAATACACCAAAACAGCATCTTCTTAAAGCATAAATCTCACCTATATAACAATTACACAATGAAAAAAACAAGGTATTCAGACAACAAACAGCACAAAGAATAGAATAGTACCTCACATCTCAATTCTAACATTGAATGTAAATGGCCTAAATGCTCCCCTTAAAAGATACAGAATGGCAGAATCAATAAGAATTCATCAACCCAGTACTTGCTGTCTTCAGGAGACTCACCTAATACACGATGACTCACATAAACTTAAGGTAAGGGATGGAAAAAGATATTCCATGCAAATGGACACCAAAAGCAAGCAGGAGTATTCTTATATCAGACAAAACACACATTAAGCAACAGCCGTTTTAAAAGACAAAGAGGGGCCGGGCGCAGTGGCTCAAGCCTGTAATCCCAGCACTTTGGGAGGCCGAGACGGGTGGATCACGAGGTCAGGAGATTGAGACCATCCTGGCTAACATGGTGAAACCCCGTCTCTACTAAAAAAAATACAAAAAACTAGCCGGGCGAGGTGGCAGGCACCTGTAGTCCCAGTTACTCGGGAGGCTGAGGCATGAGAATGGCGTGAACCCGGGAGGCGGAGCTTGCTGTGAGCTGATATCCGGCCACTGCACTCCAGCCTGGGCAACAAAGCGAGACTCCATCTCAAAAAAAAAAAAAAAAGACAAAGAGGGACATTATATAATGATAAAAAGACTAGTCCAACAGGAAAATATCACAATTCTAAATATATATGCATCTAACACTGGAGCTCCCAAATTTATAAAACAATTTCTACTAGAGATAGACAGCAACACAATAATAGTGGGGAACTTAAAAACTCCACTGACAGCACTCAACAGGTAATCAAGACAGAAAGTTAATAAAGAAACAATGGACTTAAATGATACCCTACAACAAATGGAAATAACAGATATTTACAGAACATTCTACCCAACAACTACAGAATATACATTTTATTAATCAGCATATGGAACATTCTTCAAAGTAGACCATATGATAGGCCACAAAACAATTCTCAGTAAATTTAAGAAAATCAAAATTACATCAAGTACTCTCTCAGACCACAGTGGAATAAATTTGGAAATCAACTCCAAAAGGAATCCTCAAAACAATGCAAATATATGGAAATTAAATAACATACTCTTGAATGATTGTTGGGTCAAAAATGAAATCAAAATGGAATTTCAAAAATTATTTGAACTGAATGATAATAATGACAGAACCTATCAAAACCTCTAGGACATGACAAAAGCAGTGCTAATAGGAAATTTCATAGCATTAAAAGCCTACATCAAAAAATCTGGAAGAGCACAAATATACAACCTAAAGTCACACCTGACAGAACTGGAGAAACAAGAACAACCCAACCCAAAAGAAGAAAAGAAATAACAAACATCAGAGCAGATCTAAATGAAATTGAGACAAAAAGAAAATACAAAAGATAAATGGAACAAGAAGCTGGTTCTTTGAAAAGATTTTTAAAAATTGATAGACCATTAGCAAGATTAGCCAAGAAAAGAAGAAAGAAGATCCAAATAAGCTCAATTAGAAATGAAACAATAGTTATTACAACTGACACCACAGAAATACAAAGGATTATTCAAGGCTACTATGAACACCTTTATGCACATAAACTAGAAAATCTAGAGGAGATGGATAAATTCCTGGAAATACACAACCATTTTATGGATAAATTCCCGGAAATATACAACTATTCTAAATTAAATCAGGAAGATGTAGAATCTCTGAACAGACCAATAACAAGCAGCAAGATTGAAACAGTAATTTTTTAAAATGCCAAGAAAAAAAAAAAAGTCCAGGACCAGAAATATTCACATCCTAATTCTATCAGACATTCAAAGAAGAATTGGTACCAATCCTACTGACATTATTCCAAAAGATAAAGAAGGAATCCTCCCTAAATTATTCTATGAAGCCAGTATCACCCTAATACCAAAACCAGGGAAGGGCACAATGAAAAAAGATACCTGCAGACCAACATCCCTGGTAAACATAGATGCAAAAATCCTCAACAAAATTCTAGCAAACTGAATCCAACAGCATATAAAAAAGATAATCTGCCATGATCAAGTGGGTTTCATACCAGGGATTCAGGGATGGTTTAACATATGTAAGTCAATAAATGTGATGCATGACATAAGCAGAATTTAAAACAAAAATCACATGATCATCTCAATAGACACAGAAAAAACATTTGACAAAATCTAGCATCCTTTATGATTAAAACCCTCAATCTGGCATAGAAAGGACACACCTTAAGGTAATAGAAGCCATCTATGACAAAACCACAGCCAACCTTATACTGAATGGGGAAAAGTTGAAAGCATTCCTCCTGAGAACTGGAACAAGATGAGGATGAACCACTTTCACCACTTGTATTCAACATAATACTGGAAGTCATAGCCAGAGCAATTAGGCAAGAAAAAGAAATTGGTAAAGAGGAAGTCAAACTGTCACTGCAGATGATATGATCATATATTTAGAAAACCCTAAAGACTCATCCGAAAAGTTCTTAGAACTGGTAAATGAATTCAGCAAAAGTTCAGGATACAAAATTAATGCAAACAAATCAGTAGCTCTGCTATACACCAACAGTCACCAAGCTGAAAATCGAAACAAGAACTTAACCCCTTTCACAATAGCTGCATTAAAAAAATGAAATACTCAGGAATATACCTAAGAAAGATTGTGAAGGACCTCTACAAGGAAAACTATAAAACACTGCTGAAAGAAATCAGCAACAAATGGAAACACATCCCATGTTCATGGATGGATGGAATCAATATTGTGAAAATGACCATACTCCCCAAAGCAATCTACAAATTCAATGCAATTCCTACCAAAATACCACGATCATTCTTCACAGAACCAGAAAAAACAATCTTAAAATTAATATGGGGCTGGGCACAGTGGCTTAAGCCTGTAATCCCAGCACTTTGGGAGGCCAAGCAGGTGGATCACAAGGTCAGGAGTTCGAGACCAGCCTGGCCAACATAGTGAAACCCCATCTCTAGTAAAAATACAAAAAAAAAAAAAAAAAAATAGCCAGGCATGGTGGCAGGCGCCTGTAATTCAGCTACTCAGGAGGCTGAGGCAGGAGAATTGCTTGAACCTGGGAGGTGGAGGTTATAGTGAGCCAAGATACGCCATTGCACTCCAGCCTGGGTGACAGTGTGAGACTCTGTCTCAAAAAACAAAACAATTAATATGGAACCACAAAAGAGCCCACATAGCCAAAGCAAGACTAATCAAATGGAACAAATCTGGAGGCATCACATTACCTGACTTCAAACTATACCATAAGACCACACTCACCAAAACAGCATAGTATTGGTGTAAAAATAGGCACATAGACCAGTGGTACAGAATAGAGAAATAAAGCCAAATACTTAAATGGCAAATACTTACAGCCAATTGATGTTTGAGAAAGCAAATAAAAACATAAAGTTGGGAAAGGACACCCTATTCAACAAATGGAGCTGGGATAATTGGCTAGCCATATGTAGAAAGAATGAAACCATATCTTCATCTCTCACCTTATACAAAAATCAACTCAAGATAGATCAAAGACTTACATCTAAGACCTGAAACCACAAATATTCTAGAAGATAACATCCGAAAAATCCTTTTAGTTATTGGCTTAGGCAAAGACTTCATTACCAAAACCCCAAAAGCAAATGCAATAAAAACAAAGATAAATAGATGACACTTAATTAAACTAAAAACCTTCTGCACAGCAAAATAAATAATCAGCAGCGTTAACAGACAACCCACAGAGTGGGAGAAAGTCCTCACAATCTATACATCTGGAAAAGGACTAATATCCAGAATCTACAAAAAACTCAAACAAATCAGCAAGTAAAAAACAAACAATCCCATCAAAAAGTGGGCTAAGGACATGAATAAACCATTAACCATTCTCAAAAGAAGATAAACAAATGTCCAAAAAGCATATGGAAAAATGCTCAACATCACTAATTATCAGGGAAATGCAAATCAAACCACAATGCAATACCACCTCACTCCTGCAAGAATGGTCATATTGAAAAAAATAAAAATAATAATAGATGTTGGTGTGGATGCAATGAAAATGGAACACTTTTACACTGTTGGTGGGAATGTAAACTAGTACAACCATTATGAAAAACATTGTGAATGCTCCTTAAAGGACTAAAAGTAGATCTACTGTTTGATCCAGCTATCTTACTACTAGGTATCTACCCAGAGAAAAAGAAGTTGATAAACAAAAAAAATACTTGCACACACATGTTTATAGCAGCACAATTTGCAATTGCAAAAATATGGAACCAGCCCAAATGCCCATCAATTGAGTGGATAAAATGTAATAGATAGATAGATAGATAGATAGATAGATAGATAGATAGATAGATACATAGATAGATACATAGATAGATAGATACATAGATAGATTAGATAGATAGATAGATAGATAGATAGATAGATAGATAGATAGATAGATAGATAGATAGATAGATAGATAGATAGATAGATAGATAGATACATACATACATACATACATACATAGATACATAGATACATAGATAGATACATAGATATACACCATGGAATACTACTCAGCCATAAAAAGGAATGAAATAATGGCATTCACAGCAATCTGGATGGATTGGAGACTATCATTCTAAGTGAAGTAACTCAGGAATGGAAAACCAAACATTGCATGTTCTCACTCATATGTGGGAGCTAAACTATGAGGACACAGAAGCATAAGAATGATATACTAGACTTTGGGGATTTGGAGGAAAAGGTGGGGGGTGGCAAGGGCTAAAAGGCTACACATTGGATACAGTGTATACTGCTTGGGTGATGGGTACCAAAATCTCAGAAATCGCCACTAAAGAACTTATTCATGCAACCAAGCACCACCTGTTCCCCAAAAACCTATTGAAATAACAAGCTACAAAACAATTTTTAAATATACAGAATGATCCAAAATAGTGAATGCCCCCCATAATTATCCTTTATCAAATTAAAGACCCATCCTTCTCTTTCTAGTTCAAAGAGTTTTATTATAAAAGAAACAGATACTGACATTCACCAAATGCCCCTTCAGTATCTATTTTGTCTTTCCTTGGACCTCTGTTAAGATACTTATAATTGTTTCTACACTTCAAGATTCTCAAAAGTGATTCTTTTTAGCATCTTTTGTTAGGCCTTGTAGAATACTTTTACACAGGTGTTCAATAAGTATCTCAAAACTATTGAAAGACAATCCAGCTGGGATATGGCCTCCTGGGGACCTCCTGACTACCAGGGGCCTCCAACTGTCCAAAAGCTCTGTATGATAGGTCAGTGTGTCCGCTTTCAAAAGGTTAATGTCATTCCAGCCTGTAGTAATAAAAGCATCATGAACTGCTTCTGACTCCAGTCTATTCTTTCAACCCAGTTTCCAACCAAGCTAAGCTTACAGTTTCCTGTGCACATCTAGCATTTTCCACCATTGTTCCATGGCTCTGTGCAGAGACCAGCTCAGCTGGGGAGACCCTAACCTAGGGGTGCTAGAGGAATTAAAGACACACACACACAGAAATACAGAGGTGTGAAGTGGGAAATCAGGGGTCTCACAGCCTTCAGAGCTGAAAGCCCTGAACAGAGATTTACCCACATGTTTATTAACAGCAAACCAGTCATTAGCATTGTTGCTATAGATACTAATAATTAACTAAAAGTTTCCCTTATGGGAAACGTAAGGGATGGGCCGAATTAAATGAATAGGTTGGGCTAGTTAACTGCAGCAGGAACACGCCCTTAAGACATAAATCGCTCATGCTATTGTTTGCGGTTTAAGAATGCCTTCAAGCGGTTTTCCATCCTGGGCGGGCCAGGTGTTCCTTGACCTCATTCCCGGGCGTTAGGGCCATTATGGACATGTCACAGTGCTGCAGAGATTTTGTTTATGGCCAGTTTGGGGCCAGTTTATGGCCAGATTTTGGGGGGTTTGCTCTGAACAGCTCTGACTGTTCCTCTCAAATATTCCTATTCATATATTCCTTTCCTCCCTCTCAAATATTCCTACCCATAGCACTACATGTTCTGGTCACTTATGAACTCATCTCCCCCTTAAGCTCAGTTATGATAGACTATCTCTACCTGATTTGCATTTGTGTCCTGCTTAGTACAATGCTTATGTTTGACAACAATATTTCCTGAAAATTATTTTACTCAGAAATATTTTGATGCACCACCTTTCTAGCCAAAAATTTCTCAGGTCACTGACTGGGTCTAAGCAAAACTTTCAGTACATGAGGGATAAGATGACTGCATTTATTTTCAGTTGGATGTCTTCTTATTTTTCTTTACTCTGCCCTCCTTAGTCCCATTGGTAAATACTTATAAATGGTGCCTTCTGTTGGATCACAGTTTGAATGGGGTCACTGTAAATTTTATCCATCAAAAATATTTCTGGGGCTCAAATCCAAGTTTGCTGGTAGACACTTCAAGTGAAGACACTCAGCTTTTGCTAAATCACCACTGAGCCAGGATTGCTTCAGGTTTTGAAAACAGTAAATTGCCAAGTTAGAGCTGGGAGGAACATGCACATAATTGGCAAGACTGATGGAGGTTGCTTAAACTGCTGAGCAACATCTGCAAATGAAAATCACTCCACATGTCTGCCACTCAGGCTCTAATCTAGAGCTACTTAGAAAATAGTATTTCTCTAGCTTAGGACGTTGTGCCTTGTCCCTGAGGGCAGGAGTTGAGTGAATCTGAATCCTCCCAGGAAATATAAGCATAAAATTTACTTCATAGTTGTCCAATGTACACCTGTTACTTCAGATCACTGCCATGAGTGAAGGAGAGAGTGCCCTGGGGCCAACCAATGAGGGTAGAAGTCAAAATGTGATGCTAATTAATAAATGTGTTTATGCTTCTTTCTTATTCTGGGGATCAATTCAAGTTTGCTTGCCTGGTAGAGACAAAGATATGTGGGAAATTATACAATCATTTGATATATTCAGAAACGCCTACTTGAACATCTCAGATAGCGAATTAAGATCATCATTGTCCCCAAATTTTTTTAAATTGACCATTGTTTGAGACCTAAATCAGTACAATCCCCAACTCACAGTACAATTGTTCTGTCACTTGCTCTTTTTGCCAACATTTAAGGCCATTTGTTCTCTCCAAGACTTTTTCAGAGTCACTCAAATTTGTGCAGCCAATCGACTAATGGAAGTCAAAGCTGCTCTTAGGGCGACTCTTTCTACAGATAAGAACCCAGACAGGCATCCAGCCAGACCAGGTGACTTCTCTATGTTCACACACCTGATTGGTGCTCAATACAGCTCCAGAACTCTGGCCTCTCCATTCCAAGGGTAGCATTCTTTCCAAAGGACATCAAAACTGTCATTTTACTTTGCAATGACCCCATCAGTTACTATCAACATCTGATCAATCAAGCTGGAACCAGTGTTTTTGCCACTGATCCCCTAATAGCCCAACATGGATTCTTTGGAGATTCATCTGTGTGATTTTGCCAATTACCCATGAGCCATATTTGCTGGAAAAGACAATAAGCCATTCATTGGGGGAAATTAAGCTAATGTCTCATTTTATATTCACAGCTATCCCTGAGACTACATGCAGTATTATTTCTACAATATTTATTGATCTAACCTTCTGAGAACGTACAACAGATTAAAGTTCTCCCCACTGAATGTCTGTCAAGACAAAATTTGCTTAACATTCTAAAAACCCAATTCATTTGAGGTCCAGGAAGAAAAGATATGCAGGCTTTAAAGAAAATTGTTCCCTGTCTTAAAGCATAAGATGAAGAACTTTGATTTATATGGAATATTTTCCAGAGTGGGTAGAGGTTGGCTCTATAATAAAACATGATCCTAAATGTTGGGATGCTATTCCTATTGGAGTTGTGTTTTGAGTTGATTATCAATGCAGGTTGACCCACCTTGAAAACAAGAATCATTCTTGGAGTAAATCACCCAAGGAAGGAAGCTGGAGAGAGTTTCCATCCACTGACTCTTGCTTTCTTGCTTTCTCTTTCTTGTCTTTGAATAGTGGTAGTGGAGATGACCAGGTACATAGGATTCAGTTACAGGGACGAAGATGCATATAGCTAAATGCCTATAACTAAGATGCCTATAATATCTTTGTATTTTGGGAATACAAAAGCATCTCGGAGAATATCATGAAAGCTATGAACTCTATTCCCTAAAAATAAATAGGCACATAGGCATTCAATTACAATCTCGGGGGATCCATTGACCTTGGTCAAATTCATCCATGGACTTCCCAACCTCTATCCAGGGTCCAATATAG